>NC_064442.1:11719166-12022196 GCF_023343835.1 Lagopus muta | reverse complement strand
CAGCACACAAGTAGTTCTTTGATGTTGCTGGATCTAACAGAGATAAGGATATTTTTTTTTCCACCAGGCACTTTCTTTTAAAATAATTCCTTTGCTATTCCTAGGCTCCTTTAAATGATAGATGTTTAAACGTCTCCTGTCTTTGCTTCTATAAACAAGGATTCAATTCATGACAGCATGCAAGCAGTCTATCATACTTGTATGGCACACATCAGTCTATGGGTCCTCAGCAGTTTGCCTCTGTGTTATGTATGATGCTGTCAGGGCACCGTGGTGTAGCACACCCATATGGAAATGTCTGCTTAATCACATCAACTACTAATACCTTCATCAGCAATAGGAGTCCTGCATCTGTTCCTACTAGTTCAGATATACCTAGTCATGAGACAGTTCTAATTTTAAAACTGTCCTCTTATATATAAACCCAAGTAATAAGATCTTGTTAGAACTTGGCTGTATTAATTCAGGATCATCATCAGAAAAACAGTTTATATAGCTTCAGTGTATAGCATTTGGGTCCTGGTTTAGATGTTCACAACCTCTTCCCCCCCCCCCCCCCCCCCCCCCCAACCCTCAGCAGGTATTCCTGTTCTTTGCAAGAAACTTTGCACTATCTCTAGCCATTTAGCTAGGTAATTTTCCCCTTAGGGAAACTAATGATGTCATATTTAAATCTCTGAAGTAATCATGTGCATGAGGATTGTAGTTGGTTTAGCTTCCCTCTTTCATCTATGGGAAAAGATGGACACAGAATAGAAACTGTTCAGATTTTTGGACTCTGGACTTTCTCATCTCTTTCTATTAATTTATGCAAAACATCTGTATTTTTTTTGTTATTTTAGTTACTTAATTTCTATTAATATCTAAAATAAGATGGGTGAATCTGAAATATTTTACAAAGGTTTTTACTTGAAAACGTTAGACCACCTCATTTCAAGAACCTTGCTGATAAGATGATCTATCTTCTCTACTGATGTTGCTTAAGTTTGCACTGATTTCCCTAACAAGCTCTGAATGCGTTTCTTTTTACAGTACCTGATTCTTTACCTGTAGCCAACTGACTACATTATTAGCGTCTAAACAATAATAATTCTCTTGATAGTTGCTGCCCAGTAGATCCCCTGTATAGCCATACCACTGTGCTTTAGAAGGAAGGAAATTAATTTACGCTCAAAAACTGCTCAAAAAATCATTACAGCTAGTGCATGGTAGGTCACAGCTTCTTCTTCCTGCCCTTCACCACCTCCCCCCTCCCTCCCCAATATATCTATCTGTTCTTGTTGTAGGAGCTTTAAATTAGAGGAAAGCAAATTGGGTACTGCAAGTCTGATGTTTTGATCTGTAGGGTTTTGCTCACAGATGTGACTGTTATGGAGGTATCTGGGAGGCAGCTTCTGGAAGGCTCAACCCTGCAGAGGTTATGGTCTGAGCAATAACCAGGGGTGATGTCTAATGCCTTTTCTCATCAAGCCCAGTCATTATAAAGAGAATAGTAATGCCTGGAAATAATTGATTAGGAGTAGAAAGGAAAGCCAATATAACTTTTCACTTATCTTTCTGAATTGTTCTCTGGTATTGCAGCTGCAGACCCTGATAGTCAGGCAATTGCCTTTTACCCTTGAATATCTCTGTTTGTAGTTGGACATATGCTATTTATACTTCATCAGGTATAACCTTAGAGAAGCATAATTTCTGTCGTCTTTCACAATCACGGATAATAAAAACACATTAGCCAACAAGATAGCCAATACGTGTAATCCAGAAGGGTGCTAAGAGTGGACTGGAAAATGTCAAAGACTAAAACTGTTCACTTAAATGTGCTTTATGTTAAAAACAGGTAAATCTTCATGAGGTTTTTAAACTTCGTGATAATGTCAGATGAGGTATATGGATTGCTGGGGAAAACACAGTGAGAGAACAAAACCAAACGTGAAACCACAGCGAGCCCTGTGGTAATGTGGATTCAACAGAATGATAGACAGGCTGCCTGCAGAGACATACAGGTGCTTCCACAATATCATGTTGTGCCATTTGGAGCGGGTTTTTTATTCTACTCTAAGATGTTAGAGGAAATTACATGTTACAAATGCTGCCTGGATGGCATACACAACAATGGAACAGATAATGAATATCTGATCCAAATTAGTGGCATGTTTTTAGCAGATCAAAAAACACAAGAAATAGGTAATGTGCACAATTTCCTTGTGTGATTCTTGTCAGAAATATTCGTTCTGTCAGCAATTTTCTTAAGACAATGAAAACTTCTCAGGGCTTCAGTCTCTTAATTACTATAGATACGTTGTAAGAGTCCGATATAAAGTAGGATCTGTAATCACCAAAGCTCAGTGTTTTATGGATGTGAGGAAATGGAAACTGCCTTTGGTTTCCCTTGTAAAATAAAGTACTATTGTGACAAGATGAAGGTTTACACTATGTAACAGTACATAGAACTGGGTTCATTTGCTGTGAAATTTCACACTGTGGACCTGATCAGGGTATTCTTGTCTATAATAAGATATTTTGTCATGAAGGACACCTAAAAGCCTTTGTTCTGCTTAATGATTTCAATTTATAAGAGTGGCTAGAACTGTGACTGAGGATGGCCTGTGAATTCACTATACTTGATTAGTGAGATGAAACTCCTCCAGGCAGTTTGAGGGAGTCTGCATTTAATTTATTAACATAAATTTACACAATATAAACATGAACAAATATATTTATATTATAAATATTCTATATTTAACTTATTTTCATATGCAACTTAAATTCACGTTTATATGGTGTAAGTTGTCTTGGAAACTTTATATTTTCTCTGTCTTTCTGTAAGTCTCTTGTAGTTGAGAATGACTACCTGAGGGGGTGAGAAACTTTATCTGCTCTCTGTAAGACATAATAAATTAAAAGAAGGTACGCGTGCTGCCATTCTGTGCTATGCTGAAATGTAGGAAATGCAAATACCTGGGTCCATTGTGAAAGGTTTCAATGTGATTTAGAAATGCCTTAGGTTTTAAAATTTCCCAAGTTCTCCTTGGGCTTCTCTGCTTAAGCAAAGGCAAGTAAAAATTGTAACTCTGCCATATCATTTACAAACTGCATTATCTTAAAGCCTGTATGTGGTGCAACATGTATCATGTGCTATTTATAGGCTGTCCATATTTACAACAGTTTCTTTTGGATAAGAGGAGTTAGTGGGGAATTTTACTCTTCGTATTGGGCAAAAAAAATTGTATTCACATGATTAAGCTGGAGGAATAGGAGATTACTACTTATAGCAAAATATTAACAAAATTTTTCAGAGACCAAACTAATCGTTACTTTCTAAATCATTACACTTCTAAAAACATCAGAGTAGGAGGTTCTTATTCAGTCCATAAATCACTGTTGCAAACATACAAATGAAGGTATTTTCTTCAGTAACAAGTATTGCAATGGCCCCCTTGTATTGAAGAGGCAGTAGACTGTTGGTTCTAATTTTGAGACTAAGGAAAATGAATGTTTAATTTGTGAAGAGTAGTCACAATTCATAACTTGCATCATTTTTCTGCTATCCAGTTAACATTTGGTTATTCATATTGAGCCACGTGATTATCACTGTCTAATGGTAAAAGTTACCTTTCTAATGGCATCTGCTGGAACTGTCTTAACATTGTCTAGTATTTGTTTAAAATTGTGAAATTGAATTATCAGTATCATCCAATAATAATTTGCATTTATGGCAGATTATTGAGGCAATGCAAGCAGTGCTGTTGGCAGAAGTTCAGAGGACTGTGACAACCTTGAGAAAGACAGCAGCCTGCAGAGAGCCATTGGCTATATTAGAGAATGGAAATGGTAAGTTGCAGACATGGCCAAAGACTGGGAAAGCTAATCAGATGAATTTGCAATTCGTTAAAAACTTTGTTATACAAGTACAAAATTTATTGGTATATTCCTTTAGCAGAACATCTTCTAGTACTCAAAAGAAGTTAGCAGAATGAGTTCATAATACATTATTACCATGCAAGACAAGTTTACTGACCTACTTCTGATGCTAGCAGGCCTATAGTTTTTTTCAAATGATTGCTGGGGAGTTAAAGGACTTCTATTCTCTCAACATTAAAGAAGAACAGATAAAGTCTCTTTGCTTGTGCAATTTTTCTTACAAACAGTAATTCTGGTATTGTAAATACATAAGGGAAGCAGTGTGCTTGAAATAGGAACAGTAAAACCTCATTAAAATTTTTACAAATTTCTTTTCCATGACATCAGTCTTAGCACTAAAAATTAATTGCTTGACGTTATAACTTTGAAATCTAGTATAGGATATTTTATTTTTCTTTTAGAAATAACCTCTCTGCAAGGAGATATCAAATGCATTTTACAATTAGATCATTTCATTTTACAAGAAGCCTACTCTCCGCAACTTTACAGTGGTGCTAATGTTTATAGTAAAAAAAAAGATTGAGCTAGATTTTATATTATGAAACTAAACCTTCTTTTTCCCCCTAATCCATTAGCTGAGTCTTAAAATAAAATGGCTTGTATTTCGGATCCTATCTTAATTGTGAGCCCTCTCTTGGGAAACTAACTTATGATCTCATTGGATGTGTGTGCCTGTCACAAAAAAAAATTGTTATGTATTTGTTTCTTTCAGGGTGCTAAAACCAATACTTGTTTCAGGCAGCAAAACAGTATGGTCTCTCTAAAACTTGAATTGCTGGAATATAACAAACTGCAAACACTTGAGTAATTTCTATGTATGAACTTATTCTTTGTTTACACTTGAGATTGCTTTGGATCACTTTATTGCTGTACAGTCTGAGAGAAGATGCACTGTAACTGAAATATCCCAAAATATTCATCACAGTATATAAGCAAGTAAGCTTGTTTTAGCCTATTATGGTTTACTGATAGGCACTGCAAAACTTGCTGATTTTATTAAGAATTTAACAAAATCTTCAGGGATTTTTCGTAAGTTAGAATAAAACTGGTTTGGGGATGTAATTATATGTAGAAATTGTTTAAAACTCGCTCAGGACTGAGTCCAGTCAGTGTAATTACTGAGACACATAATTATATCTGGTTTTACTCATTCATTTGATACATAGGTCATTTTATATCTTACTAAATCTGTATAGATGAGTGGCACAGTAGCAGTCATCTTGTGCAACATGAAGATAAAGGTTAAATATTGTTTCAAGTTCAAGTCATAGTTCAAGACCGGGAACATGCTCTGACCCCTTGAGTAGAAGTGGAGATCTGAATCATTATACTGCGTGGAATTTCTGTTTTACTGGAATTAATAAATTCCCAAGATTTTTTTAATGTTGATTTACTCATTACGTTGCTACTGAAGTAAACTGAATTTTTATTTAAGATGTTGAATAGAACTTTCAGGATTTGGCATTCTTATCTTTAAAGTTTTTACAGGTTATTGCACACAGGGCATTAGCTGTGTCCTACTACGTTCTCCTATTTTATTAAAAGGAAATATAAATGCAAACAGTTGTAATTTTCTAATGTCAGAGATGTGATCAGTTGGAACAAGTTCCAAGTATATTGGTAAACTTTGGTTCTGTTCATCAGAGAAGCTGAAGTTTTATCTGTTTTGTTTTCTTTCTGACATTTATTTGTAATTCTGAGGAAGTACATTGTACTGATCCTGTCTTGTTTTCTCCTAAACACTCATATTAATGGTACTACTAATGATGTTGTTTTCCATTGCCAAACTAAGAGGAAATGAATCTGCTGGTGTTCTTTTTTTGTCTTTAATTTGCAGTATTTGATCTTATGACATACATGCGTAGTAATACCCGATCATGTTCCAAACTTGCTAGACTACTAGAAAAATGGCAGAAAGGCTCATTCCATTTCATCCAATAGTCCTCTGATTGGATACAAGTAAAAGGGATAGTCCCTTTTGTAGTTCATCTGAGCCCACTGGGCATTCTGCAGTGATTTTTCTTGTGAAGTTCTACAGAATTGTTTCTTTTCTAATGGAAATCTCAAAACACTTTCAAAGGTAAAAGTTAGAAACTAGCTTCCTTCCCCTCCAGTTGAGTGTTGCATGTAGGAGTGTAAATTCCTTTTAGCTAATGCACTGAAGCATTTTCCTATGTGCCATCCTTGGATGCCTATTTCTTCTAATGCATAAGGATCCAAAATTATATTATCTGAGACAGCAGTAGAGCAAAAAAGTTTTTCTGGCATTGTGCCTCAGTTTTTTGTTAAATGTGAATAAATACATGAATGTGGATTCAATTATATTTCAGAAAAATTGTTTTAATTGTTTTTGTGTTCTGGTATTCATGATCAAATATTAAATTGAGGATTTGATGCAGATATTTCTGAAACACTGAAAGCTGGAAAAATTAAAAACAAATACAAGACTTGTGCTTTATTCCAAAATACAGTATATTATTTTAACTGCCACTTGGATTTGTAAAAAAATTACACTGCTATGTTTTGATTACAGTAAATTCTAGTTAACACTTAAAAATCCTTAGTTCGAGAAACTAATAGTTCTTCAGGGTTTTAAGTATGTATATTTGAAAGCTATTATCTATAACCTTGTCTTTTATATGTGATTTTGGAGCTTTTTAAACTAATAAATTAAGTAAATAAGTTCTTGCAGGAAGAACAAGCTGATTCTGATAAATACCAGCATGAGAGCACAGTCTAAGTTTTAGAATTTAAAGTATTGTCAAATACTCATCTATATATCTACAAATAAAGAATTCTATTTCCTCATTAATGATAAATCAATGCAAGCCAAGATATAACAGCTTCTGTTCACTTAGATGTGTGTAGTGAGCTGCAGCAGAGGCTTTCACTTATCTTAATTTCAGAAATCAGTCTGGGCACATGCAACTTTTCATGTGACCTTCATGCACATCTTTTAGGAAATCTGTCTGTATAACAAGTGAATCTTCTTGCTTGCCTGCAAAGTCTTATTGTTTTGTCAAGAAAGTGCAGATGAGGACAAGGGTTGTTCTTCTATCTTTGATACTTTCATTGTGTCTTCTTCCTATAGTCTCCTGCTTATTCATATTAGTGGAGGTGAGGTTTTTTGGCTGTATATTTAAACAAAAAAAAGTTGGATTATCGGTGAGATTACTTTCAATGAAAACTTCAGCTTTGATTGCCTGACTGCTGAAAACATGACTGATGTCTTTATACTTCCCTTACTATACTGCTTTCAAGTTTTGATTTAATTCGTGTCATATTTAATATTCATTCTTTAAAACAGTTTTTCTTGCTGTTGCTTAGTTCTATATCCAACAGTAATCAAGAAATCAAGCAAAATCTGGAAAAAGGTGTCCAGTTAGAATATCTTAGAACTAGCAGTCACCAGAAAAAAAATAAAAGGAGATAAACAGCTAAAAGGGAAAGAATAATGGGCAGAAAGAAACTAAAGTTGACATGAAAGTCTAAATAAAATATGAAAAAATATTTTTAATAGAAACATAGCAATGTATGTGCAGCAGCTTATCAGTCTTCTAGTGGAAATCAAATCCCAGAAATTGGCTGTTAGTTAAAAAAAACTTTCAGGAATAGAATTTGATCTCATTTCTGATATGATGAAGGTTATTGAGATTGGTTTGTAGATGTAGTAAAAAGGACACTTTGTCTGTGCATGATTTTTCCTTGAAAGAAATTCACAATCACAGAATCATTGGGATTGGAAGGTACCTTTGGAGATTGAGTCCAACTCTCTTGTTAAAGCAGATTGCCTAGAGCAGGTGGCATTAGGATGGAGTGCAGCTGGGTTTTGAATACCTCCGGAGCAGGAGATGCCATAACCTTGATGAATACATATTGACTAGTACTGATAACCTCCTTCTCTTCCAAATTGAGAGTGGAGATTAAATGTGAAAACAGTTGAGAGTCTAACAGTGTACATTTTGAAGTGGAACATAGGTTTATTATTTTTTTGTAAATGCTCATTCAAATAACACGAAGCAAAAAAAGACCAAGGCAACTCATCTGGAAGAAAGCCAAAGAAAATTAAAAGCACCATTCAATATGGCAGATTTCCTAAAGGAAAGCAAGTAAACAATTTGTGCAAGCTTTCGTAACCTATTTGTGAGTCTCACAAATCTTATCATATTTTTTTGATATGCAGATTTTTGAAGGAAGCAAAGATGATTTACCTCATGCAGACTACTTTAAAGATTTTTGTTGATGAAGAGGAACCAATAGTACTTCCTGCTTCTTTCTCAAACTAGTTCAATTTATCAAGGGTATGGAGATTAAGCATCTTCTACAGTTCATTGTCTAGCAAAATCTGAGGAGGTCAGCCCACCAACCCAGAGTGATAAAAATGGAGATAATAGAGCTAAGAAGGTACTGAAGTTAGAGACATTTCAAAGAAAAAGGGTAATAAATCTACCCGTTTTGTTAGAGAGGGAAGTAATGTACAGTTCACTTAAGGAAATTGTTTACAGATTTTTTTAAAGTGAATATGGGTAATGATTTGGAGATTATTGATACAGAAGAGTGACTATACTTTAGAGATTCTAAAATCAAAATTAATCTAAGAAGATAAAGATATGCGGAGTTGCAAAAAAAGTCAAAAAGTCAAAGTCAAAAATTTGATAAGAGTTGAAATGAAACAAATATGGTCAACTTTTTTGAGTAGTGTGAGGGAAGAAGTTTAAAATGCTTCAACTTCTTTCTGAGTAAATACATATTTTTCCTAGAGGAAAATTCATAATTATCAGAGATTTGAGCAGTCAGAGAATTACATGAATTATGTTTTATTCAGTAAGATGAAACTGTGAACTCCTGAAACATGCTTTGCTCAGGGAAGATTCTTGGGTTTCACTTGTGGAAAACAAGCATATTTTCACTCTGAACTAAAAATGATATGTTATCTATAAAATGGAATTTATTTTCCCTGTCTTCTTATTAGCCAGGAGGAGCAGAATGTTCTGTAGGCAAAACTGAAGTTTTGTCCTTTGTGTTGAACAAGTTCATCTGTTTAACAAAAGCTCATTAAATTATTAGAATTATTTCAAGTCATTAAAAAAAACTCTGACCAGTGTGGTGTGTGCACATTAGCAATAAGCAAAGTAAGAAATGATTGTATAATCAACCTTTCAGCACTTAATTGGAATGAGATTTATTTGTAATCTCATTTTAGATTTTGAAAGAGCAAACAAATTAATCTAGCATTTTTTTTGATGAATAGACTTTAAGTACAGGTTGGTAATAGCAGTAGATTTCTTCTGTACTGAATATGCATTAAAAATGAGTGTATTATATCCTAGGTTCATGTTACAATTATTTCCAGTAAAAGAATACAAATCAATGTTATATTTTAGCATCTAACCTGTGGTTTATCTATACTACTGTATCATCTCCTATATATCTAATTAAAACTGTATTTTGATCCAGTAGTCTTTAATATTAGTGGTCAAGTATTAAAGGAAGCAAGCTTAAAGACTCATTCTAGAACTACAGCTTATTTCATTCCATGCATCATATATTTTACTAGAGAACTCCTTAATGTAGCAGAAATCAGATTTAGTGCATATTTTTACACAAAATCAAATTGTACAGGCGCCATCTCAGACTCCTCCAAAACATTAGGAGGGATAGGATTGCTCTAGGACACTGGTCAAGGAAGGATTAAGGATGACGCATATTCTGAATTCAAATGTACAATATAGTTTTTGTGCTTTTTCAGTATTTACATACTGAACAGGAAAATTTTCAAACAACTTTCTATTTCGAGCTTTAAAAATTAAAACGTTTGCTTATGTAGACAAAATTATCACTGGCTCATTTTTAGTCTATTTCTGAAATTTATTTAAAGGTTTATTTGGTAAAAGCAAACTACAGTACAGGACTTAAAAACATGGAAGTTGGTTCTGAGTTGAGGCTTCAATATAAATGAATGGCAAGTACTTCTTGTATGAAGTAGTACCTTAGCTGTCTTGAAATAAGCCTAGCCATCTCTGTCGTCTGTTATTTTATTGAAGATCCACCTCTTGTCACACCTCGCTTCCTTGTTCTGAAGGTGTCCTTGCATAAATTATTTTTCTTCGTCAAAGAGTTTTCAGATTTCTCACATTTGATTATCCTTACTGTTTAGTTTGAATCCTTTTTTTAATTCTATCACTGAGAATACAGGGCCCTTAGTCAAATAAGCCTCTTGGTGCTCTCTTAGAAATGTAAGAGATGTGAACATAATGTGGAAAATAAGTGTGTCGATTACAATGTAAAGTTTGATTTCTTATATGTCAGAATTTCTTTTCACCGTTATCTATGAACATGAGCTAATCAAAAAATGGAGAAACTACAAAATCTTTTTAAAAATATTCTATTACATTACATTTTGAAGTTTATTCTTCTACTATATTGACTTTAAAATATCCAGAATTTAAGGGCTCAGATTCTCAGTTGTCCATTGTCTGTACTGTAAGCAATTCACTGAGCATGATTTATTTGTCCTTATTCCACTCACTACAGTGATAATGACTAAAACAACAGGAAAAAAAAAAAAAAAAGAGTGCACAGAATACTTTAGTTCTAAGAGCAGCTCCTCCTCTGGAGCTATCTCTGCTAATATTTGTGAAGTAGAGAATTTTCTATATGTCTGTCATGAAAAGTAGGGAGAAAAAGTGTATATATATGTATAGGCATTCATTATGAGTATTAGCTTAGCTCCATGCTACTAGCTGCAGAGCAGAACAAATCAATAACATAATACTTAGAGTAGTTTTCCACTATTTTTTCTGAACTGAAGGTGATGCTCTCCATTCACCTTTTTACAATGCTTATTAATTTCTTCCTATAAAATAATTAGCTTCTAACTTTGCTGTTAGAAGTTCACAGAATCTTTTTTTTTTTTTTTTTTTTTTTTTTTTTTTTAAAGTCAAATGCAGCCTCAGGCCTGTAATGAAACACTGCATGTGGATTCAATATGAACTGAAAAGCAGGATGTATATATGAGAGTCTTAAATCCTACACGAGAAGGACTGGAGAGCTAGATGCTTCTCTGAGAAAGGAGTAGGGGAAAAGAAAAATAAAGAGGGAAGTTCCCTAGGTTAGGGGAGTTTTTTCTGTGTTTATGTGCCCTGCTTGAAAAAGGTTTGGAAGAAGTTGGCAGTACTTTTTTTGGGCTGTGTTTTCTGTCTGTTTCTTATTGTAAGGAGTAAAATGGTTTGAGTGGTTTTGATTTCAGGTAGCTATGACTTCTATTGTCTAGGACAGTTAGGAAGCCAGACTAGTGTGCCATGTGCAATTAATGGATTATGTCATGCTTTGATTAATCTTGTTATTGGAGTAGTATTGGTTTTATTTTAGCTTTTTTTATAACATAAAGCAAACCTCAGTCTATGCTCTTCTTTGTATTACTGGTTTTGTTTTATTGAATTTTAAAAAGTTGCTTCCTAGCATCTCTTTCAAGCATCTGCAGCTTCAGTGGCCTTACACTCAGTCGTGTGAAGGACCTCTAATGCATAAAATCTGTTAATCTACATTATTTTCTGATTAATCCTAGATTTAATTTGCTGAGCATACTGTCAAACCTGAACCAGTTTATTTCCTCATAGAAAGCTTTCTTTAGCTCTGCATTCAAAAAATGATTATTTCATTGTTTCAAAGCAGATAAAAGATAATAACAGAAATAGTATTTCATGTTTAGGTGGTATGTAGAACCAAATAGCAGAAAAAGATTTCCAGATTTGGGAAATTCATAGCTGTATTGTTCAAAGTTTTCTGCTCTCATTCCTATTCCACACCAGGTGTTTTAACAGAAGCTTTATTTTTATTTTAAGTCGTAAAGTTAGGTCCACACATATCTTGCTTCACTAATCTATTTTAGATTCACTTCTTGTATTGTACCAAAATGAAGTTGATTCAAATGATAACAAATGCAGAAAATTTTCCAGTACACCTAAGGATTCTGCATCAAATCAAAGTAAATATCTGCACAATATTTTTTTTCCTACTCTTGGAAAACTTCTGTCACACTTGAAATACCTATTGCTTATTCCCTAAGGACTAAGTGCCAGCATTGTTCTCATATGATGGATGTTAGTTGCATCACCTGCTGCACTACCAGAAGATGCTCAGATAGCCTAGTGAGGAGGGTGAAGGAATCTGAAACTGTGAGATGTTTTTTTTAAAGTAATTAACAGTTGGTATGTACATTCTATTCTCTACCACTGCTATATCAGGTCAGGTTTACGATTTATTTAGCAAAATCAACACATTTTTGTATTTACATATAATATAAGCAGGCACTAGTTTTAATCTCCATTTTCAGAAAAAAAAATAACATTAATAAAAAACATAAGGGAGATCAAATAGGTATGCCCCTGGTCAAGTTAGCAAATTAAGACCACCTTCAGCCACAGGAAAAAATTAGTTAATTAATTAGCACCTCTTGGAAGGTTCAAAAGGAGTCAATTTTACCAGTGACCGTTGTTATCGATGTCAAGGCATGATATATGGTATATTATATAAATTGTACTACTGGCAATAGGCTACGTTGAGGAGTAGTGAGGTGATCATGATTGCAAAGCTGTGCTTTCCTTTGTGTAATGAAATTTAATGATTTAGCTGCATGTTTAGGGATGTTTTTAAGCTGGCTCATATGGGGTTAAGGACTTTTGTGTCATAAGAAAAAAAAGATCTAAAGCATCAGTAGGAGATCAGATCTGACAGAAGAAGCAAGAAGATCTGCCTCACGTGTATCAGGACAGTAAAGTGTTACACTGATAGAAAAGTATAGCAAAGAGAATCACTTTTTCCAATCTCTTCTTGTGATAATTGCATATAATAGCCATATTTGCAAAATAATTTATCTGGAGTTTGCAGTTTATAAGGGTGTAATTTCTCTCTGAAGTTAGCCTGGAGTAAGCTGTTTTTCATACAAGATCTTGAATGGTCGTCATCATGGATGTGTGCTGATTTTTTTCAGTTATACTCTAATACAGTTCACAGTTCAAGTCAATGCTCTTGAAATCTTCTTCACTCTTTGACTGTGTCTCTTAAAACATGTATTTCACCATTTGTGGTGAAATTCAGTGCAGTCACCTGGAGTGGATACAAGAAAGGTAGCTGCTGTGGGGTAATAGCCTCCCTCCTCTCTCCGCTCATCCCTGTAACTCCAAAGTTGGTATTGCAGTTTAAACCTTAATCGTGTGGTGAAGATGCGTTTTTCCAAAATTGATTAAGGATAACATTATGAGCATAATCTACTTTATGGAGAAGCAAGATTAATAATTTTGGGATCAGCAGTCAGATACGTTACAGTGTGATTTCTGTTTTGTGGACTGTCCTAAAAATAGATGCTTTGTAGAAACAATAGAGGAGAATATAATAATACAAAATGAAGAATTTTCAGTATTTTGCCAGCTGTGTGATATTTGCAATAATATATCAGTCTTTTTAAGGAAGAGGCTGTCTCTTATAGAAAAAGATAGATTTGTAGTGCTCTGTGTTTTCCGGAATCAAGTAGTAAATGTCTTGCAAGAAAACAAAAACCTTTAAGACCTTGTTTATTGTATTCTGTTGGCTAAAACTGCCAAAAATAAATTAATAGCTGTAACCACTGCACTGTTTTTTTTTGTTCACAAGAAAAATATCTTGACGTATTTTTTCATTTTGTGATTGGTGCGCATTTCAAGGGTATAAATTAATCTTCAGAGGATCCTAGGGAATATCTTTCCTGGACACTTCACTTATACATCAAGTTGGCCATGTTAGCAATCTAATCACAAACCTGTAATTCAGTGAACAACAATTTCTTATTGTGAACAGTGTAGCAGCTTTTACTATCATTTAGGTCAGCCTAAGATTGCTGATGCACCATATGTTTCAGGCCATGGATGATGGATGGTATCCTCTGGTGCCCATCCCTAAGTGATTGGAAAGATTGAAGACACACAGTTCACTTAAGCTTGCTTACTATTACATCAAGTAATCAGCGTGATAGGCAAACCTGTGCTCTCTATGTCACACTGACCAACTTTTTTTCAGGGACATTGTGTCAGAAAAACAATCTAAGAACATTTCCAGATGACAGGCCAGTTACTAGAACAACCATTTAGCAACTGGATTCATCCAAAAATCTTAATGAAATGAAAAAGCCAATGCACATTTTAAAAACACCTTTAGTTATTTCAAGCAGACATGGTGTTTTATATTTAAAGGGATTTCATTCCAAGGCTGACCTTATGCAACCATGCAATCTCATAGATCAATTTTAGGATATAAAAACAGTGCTCCCAGTATTAAACAAAGAGAAATGTTGCTTTGAAATAATTGAAAATGCATTAGATGTTTCTTTTGAGTTTTGTAGGTACATACACACTATCAGATTGAAGTTTTAAGAAGGAAATCTTTTTCCTAACGCCTGTCTTGTTAATAGTAACCAGTGTATTCAAGTATTTAGCCCAAGCAATTGAGGGCCTCTTTATCAGGTTGCACTGTGGTGAGGAAAGTCTTTTGCATGTTATAGGAGCAAATCCTAGGCTAAAGATCTCCTTTTGCATAAATCCCTGCAAGATTTGTTACTGTATTCACTGGTAGGAAGAAATCCAAACAAATCAAATCAAGTAAAGTGTTTAAAACAGTGTAGTTTAAATCAACTATTGGCATATGTTATTGTATAATTGGGTATTTTTTCTTTTAAAGTAACTGAATTGAAAGCTGAGCACACAAGTTTTTATCCATAACAACCATGAAAAAGGAGCTTGTGAATTCAAACCTAAATGCTCATTATTACATTCAAAATGTAATAATGCTTTCATTAATTAATGTACTTGTCTACGTATTTTCTGTTTAAAAACCATAGCTACTGCATGCACTTTGGTTTTTGAGCAGCTCACAGAATTACATAGTATCTTCCTGACATAAGAGGTACTGTTTATTTTGAATGCCAAATCCTGGCAGGTATTCTGCTGTCAACTTTGCCTTATTTCACCAGATAGTAGTACCCTAGTTATTATATAAACTTATCTAAGGTGACTGTGACTTAACATCAAGATAAATACATTTGTCAGATTTGGAGTGTGCAATTAGAGGAAAAAATAGTAAAATCATTTTAAAAAAATTTTATAACCAGCCCCTCCCGAGTCAAGATTTCAGAACAGATTTCCTCCTGTCAATCCTGTGATAGCTAAGACTAAGTTCCATAACAGGAGGCAATTCTGGCAGCAGCCTCTAAAGTAAATATTAAACCAAGGTAATGGAAAGAAGAAACTATTATGAGGAAGACAGTCAGGGGAGCAGTAATTATGGCAGACTTTAAAACTAAGGCAGATAGAGGTGGTGAAGAAATGTATTGAACAGATGGCTCATCAGTAAGGCTCATTCCTCACCTGTGATCAGAAATTGTTAGAAAGCTGAGTAGTCTGCGTATACAAACTTTCCACATTAGAATTTTGCTTTTTGCAGCCACTGACACTTTGGTTTTCTGCTGAACCATCTCCTGAGGAGGCATAAGTATTTTGGGCTTTACCATAAAGTGTTCTGATCTAAGCTCTTGCACTTCACTGAAACAAGGGAGCTAACAGAATAGTACAAATTGAAATATATGACTGACTGCAAAGATAAATGAAAGTCTTCCAAATATCAGTGGCGCTGCCTTGGCCTTGCCAATGAGAGAGAGAGAGAAAAAGAGAGAATTAAGGAAAAACCTTACATGTCTGAAAATACATTTTTTTTCTTCAAAAGAGTGTAAATGAGAGCGATGTGAGTCCAACTTCTGCTGAGCTTGCTATGAGCTTGAGATAGGGACTTGAGCTAAAAGAGGGGATAATCAAACTCATACACTCTGGAAAATTGTTTGTGGAAATTTCTGCTGTTCAAAAATCAGAAGTATCAGACAGTGTGAAACAGGCATAGTCTCCCCATGTTTTTTTACTTCTTTATGACTCTTCAGAGTTGGACAGCAGTGACAAGATGATGGTTATCTTCATTTGAAAAATAGAGTCTGAAAGTGTATTCAGGTATGCAAAGCAAAGGATAATCAGAGAGATGTTCTGAGTACTAGTGAGCAGGGTTTAGACAATTAAGCAGTGAAGAAAATGTTCATATATTCTCCTATGTATGTGTATGTCAGACAATAATATAAGGCTTAAGTAAGCGCGTAATTTTAAATGTTGTAGCCTATGTTTGCTTCACACCATGACTCAAATGGCAGAACCCATTGGTTTCTGAGACTGGGAAACCTGGATCTGCAGGCAATTGGCTATAAATTTTTTACATCGCTAACAAATGCAGAATTGACTATTTTGCTTTGAGGATATTTTCCCCATATAACTCAAGCATAGAGATGAACGTATCATTTTTGCTAAAAGCAACTGTAGTGTAATTTTTGGTGACTGTATAGTTAGTCTATGAGATCTATCAGTAGCATCATGTCAGTGTAAAACAGAACCACACTTGAAAAATATTGGGTAGAGAGAGATTATATTTTAGAAAAGCACAGCAGGTTGTTACTGCCTTTTATGCACAGTGGTGTTTTTTCTACTACTTTTAAATGAGACACTTGTTCCTGAACAATCAGCCCTTTCTCTGCAGTAAGATGCCTGTGATAAAAATGATTGTATTATTTTCAGTCACAGACAGGAGGCAAAGCTTTTAACTACTGCAACCTACGGTCCCTTTTAAAACCATTTAAAGATGGCAGGCGTGTTAAACACAGTGGATTGTTGGTAAAAGTTACCCGTGTGCATCCAAAAGTGGCAGAATATGGACTAAGGTGCAACCTCAATCTGTGCTGTAATAAAGTAGCTGTTCATCTGTGGTCAGAGATCGTCATGAAAGACCTTGAGTTCCTTCACTTTATTTTGCAGAAAGGCCATCAGACAGCTTTGCATCATCTAACTCTATCAATCAAGGACCTCAACCACTGCTTTCTGCTGAAAGCTTTCCTGTTTGGCTCTGTTTTTCACAGACAGCTCAATAACTTGTCTGTGGAGCTGTGATAAATGTACCATGTGCTTCTAAACTGTCTCTTTAACACTGAACTGAATTTCAACTTGTAATGCTTGTGACTAATTGTTTTCATCAGAAACATTTTGTTTCTGCTATCCAATAGTCTCTGATTATCTCATGTTTTCATTTATTCTCAAGGAATGGTAACACTTGAAAGTTGACTTTCGTATAATTGACTACTAGAAATCTAGATTTGATTCAATGAACAAGGTCCATAATGTAAAGAATAAAATTAAAACAAATTCATATGAACGTGAAATATCAATTTCTAACACTTATTTTTTTACAAATTATGTTTCAAGTCTATTTTTAATTATGAATTTTCTTTTTTCTGATTGTGAGCTAGTCATTAGTGAAATATCCTTGTGTTTTTGTCACCATATATAAAATGGGGCTGATATCACAAAACCTTGTGCTATTTGGGCACAATTGCCTGTTTTTGCTGAGAAGGCCCAAAATAGAGCTATTATGGCAAATGAATAACTTCTCAGTCTGAAAGAAGGTGGTTCTTTCTAATCAGGTTGTAGGTCAATGGCAGGGCAGGGTAAGAAAACTCAAGTTGCAGCTGTCTGCAAATGAGCTGCACTTCTGATACAATATAAAACGGACTTCAAGGTTGGTAAAGGTTAAAGAATGGATATGAGGACAATTGCATAAAATATGGGGAGGCAGAAGAGTTTTCATATATAGATACAAACTTTACAAGTATTTCTGTAGCTCATGCATTTTTAGCATTTTATATTTTGGCCTTAAAATCTTAAAAAAAAAAAAAAAACAAACCCAAACTGAGAAAGTATTTTGCTTTTTGACTAACAGAAACCATATAAAATGTGTTGCTGGGAACGAAGATAAACTGTGAAATAAAACTAGATTGCAATATGTTTAATTGCTATAAAAAAGTTAAAGTTCTACTTAAAAAATAACCAGTTTATGCAAATTACAAAACTGCAATACGTGGTCAGCATCAAGGCAACTCATAATCTTCTCATGGAAAAAATGGCTTGTGAAAATACATTGTAATAGAATTTAAAAGCCACAGAATGCAAAATCTGTTCTGGGGCATACAAATGTAGGTCCTCTCGAGCGTAATTGTGCTCAAGATTAGCAACTAAGACTACAATTTGGATCAAGATTAGATCAAACATGCGCAAATGAAACATTAATTTTCTTATTTTCTCTGTAGCAGTTTTAGTAGAAAAAGAAAGAAGATAAGGCATGTTAATTGCTCTTGGGAATACGTTATTTCTGCTTAAGAAGAATAAATATTGTACAGTCTGGAAAGCATGTTGATTTTTAGCGGACAGTACTAATTTACATTTTCCTCATTTAGAGTTCAGAAGTAACAGTAAAAATGCATCCTTTGGGTTTGTGAAGTAAACAATACAGATATAGAGACAATTCTCATTTTCTATGACATAGATGTGCAGTACCAAAAATAAAATTCTTTGTGGGTTGGCATTGTGCTGCATGAAAAGGAGGGCAAAGGAAGGAAAATTGCAGCTTACCTTGAGTTAACTGTTGTCACAATTGCATAAGGCCAGGGGGTACATTAGGGCACAGCTAGGAGATTCGGTTAACAAATTCACTGTGAAGGACCTGCTTGGGATGATTTTCTATGAGAAATATTTGCCTATTTGCTGTTATTGTGTTACCAGTTGAATACAGTAACCTTTTTGACTTCTACTTCCCATAGTGAGAATCACATACAGACACCCACTCTGTAGGGTGCATTTTTGGCTCCTGGCTCTCAAATAGCATATGTGAGAGAAAGCTGCTGTGCAAAGCAAAATGGAATTTCTGCTTACAGGTGATACCATTTGCCAGAGCTATGTAGCTATGGAGCTCCTCCTCTCTCTTGATAAAAAATATTTTCAGATATGGTTTAAGAAATGCATCTCAGGGCTGTGAATCTAATTCCAGACTGCACTGTTCTGCCTCCCGTTGTTTTACCAGTAAACAGCATAAACCTATGTGATGTATGTAATGGAATATTCACTTTGTTGGGCAGAAGCTTCTGCTGGTGCATATAGCCTCTAGGGACTCATCAAGTATGAATTTTTTGCAAACAACTCTTCATTGGCTTTCAGAATGACTTGTGCTTCCATGACTATTAAACAGAGCAGTCTGGATAGAGGGATTTTTGTGTGTTTGTCCTTTTATGATATTTCCCAAAGATCCCAGAGTTATTCTTTTTTTTTTTTTAAGAGAGGTATGATGGAATATCAAGGCACTCGTCAGTAGGATGAGGAAACAGCATGGAAGTAGTTAAAGTTGGTTTGACAGTGGTTGTCCACTATAGAACTCATGTCAGTTGTAAACCAGAGTGAATGTAATATTTTTAAGGAAGTCTAGCAGGCTCTCTGGAATACACGTGTTATTTTGTGGCAGAAAAGCAATCAAGTAAACCTAAATACTTTTCCTGATGCCCTGGATGCAGTAAGATTTTTTTTTTCCTTATGTAGTCTGCTGCTGCCTTAAATACATGAAGCAAAGCTACAAGGAGATTTTTTAAAGCAACTTTTATAATCTAATATATTTATAATCAAATTTTATTTCAATTGCATACAGGCTGGAAGTACAGGAGCTGATTAGTGTTACTGGTTCCCTAAATGAATGCAGTAAGATTTAAAAGCTGAGTTCACTAACAATGAGTTTAATTGGTATCTGCACGCAAAACTGAAGTCCAAGAATTGCATTCTGGACACACACACATGGTTCAGTGAAAAATTGGGATAGATTATGTAGAGACAGTGTTTAATTCTCCTTGCAAAGTCTTTACAAGTGCAAAGGGAGGACATGTGGTCAAGACAATCCCTTGTGCTGGATACCCTAGCTATTGGCTGCTACAAGGTCTTTAAAGGCAGTGATAAATTTGAGGATAGTCATCTGACTTGCCTTAATCAGCACTGATTAAAAAGATCTAAATGGCTCCTGGCAGCCCCTGGATCAGATGGATGCAGATTCTCTCTCCCTAGTGGTATGCCACTCACCACTGTGGAGGTAAATTTCATCTATAAATGTCAGGTGTTGCATTTCAGTCAAAAGTTGCACAGCGGCACTCAGATGAGCTGATAGACTGTGGGAGTATAAGAAGAATGTAAATAACTCTGCAAATATTACAAAGTTATTACATACATTGATTGTATGGCCTTTTGGGGAGGTCACGTTCCTTTCCGTTGACTCTGTCTCTGAAAATATATGGCTAAAATAGAGCTTAAAGAAAGGCAAGAAAAATTATAAGGTTTCTTTATAAATGTAATTTTAAAAGCTGGTTGATTTAAAGAGAATATAAATATTTTTAAAAGTCACAGAAGTATATGGAATTTCAAATGTTTTGACAAATATAAAGAGCATGCCAAGAGCATGTAGACGTTCAGCTAAACTGAAAGGTTGGAGGAAATCTTAAAATGATTGGAGGAAAATCTTCATGATATATAATGCCTCCCTTTCTCCTATTAAATGAGGCAGCAGTTTTTCTCCATCTCTGTTCAGTGTTGAAAGGTTCTAAGTTCTTAAATACCAGCCACTATGTAAGTTAAACACTACTTACGCGCAGTAATACAGAACTGAACAGACCACAGTTACTTTTCTGTAGAATTTTAATGTAGACTTCTGTATCTAAGGAGCATTCTTTTGAAAAGTAATTTACAGCAACTTTTAAGACATAAGTCCTAAGGATTTTGTAGCTCCTGTATTTTATCCACAGACAAATACTTAGGTATTGGGATAACCAAGCAGTTATTTTCCTTTGCTGATGAGATCTCAAAACCTCTTCCAGAATGGTATTTAGAAGCTTAATATGAAACTGCTAATTAATGGAGGACAAACACAAAGATGTAGAAGTATTGCTGCAAATTCATGCAAGTAGCTGGAGCATAGCTGACTAAGGAAATAGCAATCTGTGCAGCTCAGACCCAAATGGGATAGTGATCCTAGGCCTTTTGTAGAGTGGAAACTAATGATGGATATTTAATTCTAGTATTGTGTTCTATCTTCTTCGTGAGTCATCTGCTTTGTAACTCTTTCTGACTAGCACGGTTTACGAAGTGGTCAGGAGAAAATCATTGTTGGCCTTACATACTTTAGGCCTCTCTTTTACCCCTAAATAAAAAATTTAAATGGAATAAAACTGAATATATCTTATAGCGGATTTTTGCTGACTCATATTACGGGAGGTACTATCAAACTTATGCCTCTTCTAAGTACATCCACCAAATGGGAATTGTATACATATGAAGAGAATAGACCTCATAGGAAATGTTAGTAAGGTATTATACTTTGTGGCTAAAGGCAATCTAGATGAAGCAGTAAAATAATTGCTGTAGCGGGGATTACAATGTTGTATTACACCTCTCTGTAAGTATCACTTCAATTTTTTATGGTGTAGATTATCTGGAAGTTTATTTTATATACTGCGTAGCACTTAAATGTCACTGGATATGAAACCCTTATGCAGGAAGCTCATTAGTTGAGCTGTCTGCGTCTGTATATCTGCCATCAGCATCTGGTGAGAGGACTGCTGCTGACCCTGCCAGACTTGGGTCATGAGGTCGGCAGGTCTCATTTATTATTCAAAATTGCTTTCTGACCTTTTATCAGCTAGGTCAAAGTATGCTGCATTCTCCTTGGTTGAATTTTATAGTGAAATCAGTATCATGTGCAGATAATATAATTACCAATTCATGTGAATCTCATCCCTCTCTCTCCTAAAATGTACTCACTTTGAGACTGATGAAGTTCATTTAGTTACCTGTACAAATGCACATATGCTTCAAGACCATGTGTATACCTTGTCATAACACATGTAGCTTTGCATCTAAATTCGTCCTTCAAATTGTGCATCTGGTTTCCACTATGGTGGTACTGAAACAGCTGAAAGCAGAGCTCTGTTGCTCACAGATAATCTCTCATTTTTATCACTGCCATTCTTTTAGATTACTTTCCAGCGTTTTTTATTTCAATATACATATTCACTGTATTCTTCAGTAGAAGCTGTACCTCCGATTTTGGTTGCACATATGTTTATCCACTGACAACGGGAGTACTAAGAGAACTGTAAAGCAAGAAACATGAATAAAAATGAAGAGGGATTTCCTGGAGATTTTAGTAGACTTTGGAAGGAAAAACAGTGACAGCCCCAAATAGTTTTAAAATATCTCCTGATTACAGATGCAGTACAGATGCAGAAAATCACTGGTAGGCATGATTTCCCTGCTCAAGCAGAACTAAGATTGTCTCTAGTGAAATAAATGAAGAACCAATTATTCAAAATTTTCGTTCTGTACTGAATAGGTAGGAAGCATAAATAATATCCAAATAAGAAAAAATATTTTGAAGTTATACTGGTCTAAACTTGGAGGAGAAAATTAGCCAAAATTAGCTTAACAAGCCATGCTACGGTATGGAAAATTGGAAACCATATATGTCAGATTGATTCCTAAAGGGAGCTGTGCAGTATAGCATTATTCCTGTGGAATGATTTCATCCTTTTTAAAAGAAGGTGTCAAAGGTCACATTGGTTCTTGCCCTTGAAGCAGACGATATGAGATGTCAGCGTGTGTTTTCTGACACTGCATATGATGAATAACCTTGACATAGTAATAAACAAATAACCTATATTAACGTTTATAAGCACAGTGAAGTATTAATGTAATATATAATACTTTGACAATGTACTGTGAATATACAGCTTTCATAGAAATGAATTTCCTCTAGTAATACTGTAGTAAATCTAAAGTTAGTTAAAAATTGCTGTAAACTACATATTCTTGAAGTATCATAATTGATACATACCTGAAATGTGGCCAACCCAGTTTAGAGGATAGGGGTAAGAGAAGTACTTTCAACACTGGGTTAAGAATATGTAGAATACCTGAACCTCTGTATTCAGAGAGAGACTTACATTGTTGTGAAGAGTTTTTGTCTTCTAAATATCTTGCAGTCAATTGTCTTTGTAGGTGCAGCTCTATCATAAATCAGTATTCAATGAAATTATGAGCTGCTCTCTTGCAGTAAAGAAAAACAACTGCATACAAGTATGAATTCAAAGCATACATTACAGCTGGTTGGAACAAGGGGTTTTCTAGTAAGAATGGGGAGCTAGGAGATTTGTTGTTCTGGAAAGAATTATAAGATGACGTAATAGTCCTTTTGATCAAATTATTTACCTTTAAAAGCAGTTTTGTATCTGTTACAGCTCTCTTGATGTGGTTTGTTGGTTTGTTTGTTCACAGAAAATTAAGTAAAGTTAATGCGTGATACTGAAATGCAGACTAACTTTCTAGGCTGTTACTTGGTCCCGTGCAGGACATTTTGAATTACAGCATTTCACTCATTCATCAGTAATATCTGTATCTTGCAAGTATTTTTTTCTGTGTATCATTTTCATTTGCTTTAGCTGTATAGCTGTGTACCACACTCCCAAACAGGTAAGGTGTTTCTAGTATAAACAAACTATTAATGTTAGTTTTCTTTCTGAATCTTTCAGAGAAGTCACCAAGTACTATCGCCTGTGAGTTAACTCCAGGTTCTACTACCACTTTGATTATGCCATGTACAGCCGTGCTGCAATGAATATTCACACTATGTCACAGAGTCTGAGAAATGCCTTCACTTGTGAAACATCCTAGCACATATACTGGTGTACTTTACAACGTGAAAAAAGGCATTTGTCATTTTTTTGTCTGTATTATGAATGTTGCATGTCCATGAAATATACTTTGTGGGATGTGTATATGCAAGAGAGGTCGAGAGCAAATTTCATAGGATTAAATGAAAAGAAAAATACATAGAAGACATAAAAGTAGGTTAATGAAAAGGTTTTATTTCATATTTTAGAAAATGGTTATCTGCTCACAAATTTTCATGCCTTCCTGGGGATCCATCATTGTTCCTATAATTACATATTGTGTAAATCTTTAGGTGAACTGTACATATTGCTTTTTTTTCTTGTCTAATCTTTGTCATAGACATATTTTTCATGCATGCACCTGCTTTTAAAGAAAAAAATGTGTTCTCTCATTGTGGGCTTTTTGGATCTTCAACGAGCTGTGTTTAGTATTATACATCTGTTTCCCATAAAGAGATGACAGAGGGTAAATTAGTTGGAACTGCAGTGTGAATTATTTCATTTAAGGATAGCAAGATAGCTGGGCAGTGTTTACCATAGTGGAACAATTCCCAATTCAAAACTCATCTTAAACACATCATTAGTAATCTTTCCAGTCATGATCGGTTTCTGTGAACAGCTAACGTGAGCTATTGCTGGTGTTCCCATAAGATTCTGTTACGTCATCTTTTAAAGGAACGTGATTTACGTATAAAGAGCTTGAAGTGGTGGTTGGAACTAAAGTGTCAGATAAACAGAGATAAAGTGTTTGATAATAATATAATATGGTAATACCACTGTGAACCCAAATGTGTAAATTTGAATTTAACTCTCCACATTGATAGAATTCCTTTAAATTGTTCTTTATCCTACGTCTATGTACTGTTTCCAGCTGGGACAGCGTTGATTTTTTTCATAGTGTCTGGTATAATGCTATGTTTTGCCTTTAGGGGAAAAAACATTGTCGATAATGCACCAATGTTTTTTGGTGGTTGCTGAACAGTGCTGCAAAGACCAAGGACGTTTCAGTTTTTGAGTTTCTCTTACAAGGAAGGGGCTGAGAGAGACAAGAGAGAGATGGGGTCTGAAAATGTAGAAATGTAAAGTGGAGCTCTCTCGGCAGAGCAAGGCATTTCTCTTCTGTAAAAAGCATCAGGCCTTGGGAGCAGTCTATAGCTAGAAGTTCACCTGCGTTTGTCATTTACCCGTGAATTTGGTTGTGCAAAGACTGAAATGTCCAAGAGCCTCCGTGGACTCTTGCATTTAACTAATGATCATTGAAACTGGGCACATAGCTGTGCTACTGCTGTGTATTCTCAAATTTTTGGACTAAGAAAACTGAAGCTTTCTTTCAGATTTGGGTCTTGATTTCACTATATCTAGGAAAGGATTAGAAGGAATCTAGAGGGCCAGTTATATTCTGGTGATGGCAAGTTCTTCTGAACATAATTATGGAAAGTTGTTTTACGCACTGTATCTGTTCTTCTCTTTTTTACGTACCCAGAATTTGGGTACATAAAAAGCACTATTTGCTTGGCCAAATTCAGGTTGTAATTAAACAAAAGCAGTTCCATGGGGCTCTCGTTAAAGTGCATCTAGATAACACAGGTGTGAACTCAGTACCCCGAGCGTTTTGTGATTCACTTTGAGAACTATCTGTTCTCTGTTAGTAATGCTACAGTCATTGCACTGTGTCTTTGAAAACTGCAATCAAGGTCCTGCTGCACATTTGTACTTTTTTTTTGTGCAAGAGCCCTTTTGGCTTTTCCACTTCACTCATCTTACAAGCTGGTGTGCAACCTTTAGAGCTCTCCTGAACAGGCAGTTCTGTTTCCTGAAATACTAAATTTGTTTTTATCCTTCAATATGTAGAGGGATATATGTGACTGTCCCTAGATTCACCTCTGACTCTGTAGATGGGCTGAAAGCATATAGGAGCAGAAACAAATTAACCAGTAAAAGAGAGAAGAGTAACAGGATTTACAATTTGGAACAGGTAGGGCACTTCCACATGGAATTTCTTGTTGATAGCTGGATCATTTCCAAATAGTCAGCGTATGCTTACCTTTAAAACACAGGAATGTGCATAAATAAGCATCACTATGGAAGAATTAGGTTTCAGAAAACCTAAATATATTTCCAGTATTTTGAGTTTTATATACAGACTCCTGCTGGTGTTAATTCAGGAGCTGAAAATCACTTGAGCAACAAAACAGCCACTTTTAGAATCAGAAAATCAGAGGTTGCATGAAATGATATATTTGTTTTATTTAAGAGACAAAGATAGTTTCTTTACTGAGCACATTTCCACAATGGAGCCAATTTGATTTAACATTTTCTATGATAACTGCTTCTTTTTTTTTAATGTTGATTTTAAGTTCAAGAGAGAGAAGTTCTCACTGTACAGACCCTAAGGTAATCCTTTGATTTCAGAATTAACAAGAAACTAA
Organism: Lagopus muta; assembly: GCF_023343835.1. Taxonomy (NCBI): domain Eukaryota; kingdom Metazoa; phylum Chordata; class Aves; order Galliformes; family Phasianidae; genus Lagopus; species Lagopus muta. The sequence goes on along the minus strand of NC_064442.1, from coordinate 11,996,201 downwards.
TTATCAGACATGAATGAAAAATCAGACTCTAAACGCTGACTTGGCTAACATGATAAGAGAAGAAGTTACCATGAACGTAATGTAACTTCACTAACTTTCACCATTTTATGGCCAGCCTCCAGCTACAATGTGTGTTTCTTTTCTGAAAGTCCAAGCAAACACACAAACGCACATAGGAAAGAAAAGAAAAAAAGAAAACAGAAGGATAGCATTCCTGAAGAATAATAAGGGCTCAAAAACTGGAGAGACTGAATACTTGGGGAAAAAAAAAAAGAGCTAGGAAGAGCTCGTACTCGTGTAACTCGTCAGCTCTTCATCTCCCTGTGAAACTTAACTGCAGTAAGAGCATAGTCTTGTACTGTGTTTCACGTATCAACAGAAAGATCATCTGCGTTTTTAGAACAGTGCTTTTCAGTTCTTCACGTGTGGTTTCACACAGCCTCTGAACCACAGAGATACTGGAAGTCACCTTCTTAGATGCCTTTGTCCTTGCCAGTGTCCATAGTGTCTTTTTTACCTATTTATTACCCATCTCAAAGCAGAGGGTCCAGGCCCTTATTTCCACTTACAGATATTCTTGCTGATGGTTGAAGTATGAAGTCAAACATGTGCGAATGGTGTTAAGATGCAGTATTAAAGAGAGGTTCTCTTTTACCCACTCTTTCACCGTTACTTGCCTGTCCTCTCATTTCTCTAGAGCTTGAAGTGAAAGGATCTGTTTTCCAAATTTATGCCTCTTGTAGCTGATAGTGATGGTGAAAATTCATTATTAATATAATTAATTTACAGATCAGCAATGTCCAGCTTTTGTTCTCAATTGCATCACAAGTGTAACTCTATTTGAATTAATTTAGAGTCATGCTTCTGTAACAGAGGCCAGAATCATTGTCCACTTATGCAAAACAGGTTTCCAACAATACGAGAAAAGGGACGGTTAATTGGAGCAGTTTTTGTTTGGGAACAAGCACAAAATAATACAAATGTGTCAGATGCTAGTTTGCTGCCCTAAACACCAGTTCACTGCAAAATTTAAGCGTGTAACTGAAAATCATTAATTAAATCTTGTGCAGCCAGGAATCATGCATAATGTAACAGCTACTGCAAAATGTCCACTCCTGCTCATTTACATTTTCTTCTTGCTTCTACAGAGATGAGGAGCCAGTATGTGAAGTAGTCCCTCTTAAGATTTTGATTTTACATTCTTGGGGAATGTCCCGTTGTGTATTTGTAGGATAATGCAGAACGATTACGTATGTGGATTTTTGCTTTTATAGTATTAAGTCTAATCACTGAAAAAATACCTTGGCAAATATTTCCTACACTGCATTGCATGACTACATATGCATACCTCAAAATTTTTTAGACTGGATGGAAAATAAGTGGCCTAATGCACCAAGCCCTTAGGTAATAATACTATAACATGGCTGTGTGTGTGAAATAGCTACTTCTCAATTGAACATGAAATTCCATATGAAAAGCAGGATTTCTGTATCTTTCTTCTATTTTTATGACAAGGATTTTAGTAAACAGTCCGCTATGAACAGCAGTGTTATTTTTGTAGTGCCATCATGTTTGTGGTGAGAATATAGGTTCCTACTGCAGCGTGGCTAATGTTCAAAAAGACAACTTGTTTGAAGGACAGAAGAGAAAGCAAGTGGTGTTCACAAATTAAAGATTGCACAGCAGTTTCACTACAAAACCAACTACTACTCATACAGAAGTATCCAATTAATCCATTACTCTTTAGAAGAGGAATCCCTACATATCCAGGTACAATCCTTGCCAAATATCTGGACACAATCATAGGCTTTTAGGATTACAAGTAACATAATAACGGATAATGACCAAAATTAAGCACACCAATACAGAATGCTTGGGTTAACTGGGCCTGCCATGTGCACTTTAAGGCAGCAGTCTGTTAGGTTTAAAGTGAGATTAAGGAGTTGTGTAACCTACAATTGTGCCGTTTTTCATTAAAGAAATAAGATGATTGGGCTCAGTAGGGCCCTTCCTTATATTTACCTCTGTTTAATTGGATTGGGAACTGCTTAAACATCTTTGAGTTGGAGCTTAGAAGAAGATGATCCCAGCTGTTTTTCAAAGCTTAAGACAGCAGGCAGACAACATGATCATGTCAAGACTCATACTAAAGCCTTAATCCTACTTTTTCATCAACTAGCACTACAGCTGAGTCTTTAACCTCCTAAGTACTAAATGTGCTTTGTATCTCTCACAGTACATTTGCTGTGAAATGTTGCTGTCCAATAATATTAATTTTGTTTCCTTTCTGACAGGGACTTAAAAATACCCTCTGTCTACCTGAGTTTGGAGAGCTACAGTGCAAGCTTATGTTTTTAGTCTTTTTAAAAATATAAGCCTGCTCCTATTGAAGTCTGTTGTTCTCTGTGGAGGTGAGGAATTACATCGACCCATATCTCACTGTTATACTGTAAAACGCGGCGTACTGGTAACTGTTATTCACAGTACGTGTGTTACCAGCTTGAATATAATTTTATTTTCAATAGGAAATAAATGGCAACAGCTTTAGATTTTTTCCGGTCTTTTTTTTCTTACCATCTTTTAGCATGACCAAAAGAAATTTTATAGATTCCTAGCCTCAAAATTTGCTTACTAGAATGTTATTTAGCTTGATAATCCTCAAGTTGCGTAAAGATTAAATGTTCTAATGAGTTTTCCCTGCTTTTGTTAATAGTGTTCCGTGTAATGCCATAATCCTCTTCCCTCTTCTCTTTCTTTTGATTTTTTTTCTTTTTTTTTTCTTTTTGCTTTTTCCTTTTATTATTTTTTCTTTTTTTTTTTCTCTTTTTTTCTTTTTCTTTTTTTTTCCCCCCCTTTTTCTTTGTCAGGTAGTGCTCCTATTTGTCCTAGTGACACAGGGCTGCCAGCAGGAAAGCAAGCGTAGTTAATGCTCAGCTGCTCAAACCAGTCAAGCAAGCTAGCAAGTCCCAGCTGTGCTACTTGATGTTTTTTGATTGCACCTAGTCCTCAATCTGTGAACTGTTTTCTGGACTTAGATTCATCAAGCTCTGCCGCTTTAAAAACTCATGCAGGCAGGCATCCTAGGATATGCCATTATAAGCTGCTGCCAGGGGATCTTCTAGGAGATAAATGGAATCTGTGTGAAGTAAATTAGTGTGAACCAGTCAATCTGTGTGTCAGCCTCAAGCCACATCCATGGGTAACTAGCTTGCTGACTGAAAAGTCTGCTGTCTTTTGCCAATCAGAGGTCTCAGCCACCAGGAAGCAGTCCTATACAACATTAGTTTCTTGGAATAATGCCTGTTTGACCAGTTTGTGAAACTCTTCAGTATACAGTACTGTACTGCCTGAGTTTACTTACTGCTTACAATTGAACTGAAAATCTTTTAAAGTCAGATAACATTTTAACAGTAGGGAGCATCACAGAAATGTCCTGGAAATAAGTACTTCCACTTTCATACAGCAGCCATTCAGCAGCTTCATGCTGTGCTGAGTTGGCTTTACCTCCCTATCAGTAATGCATCTTCAAGGCCATAATGCAAAATAATAACAATAATCTGGACAGAAGAGGTTAATAAAGATTCTCTGTATATTTTTTTCCCTGTGGATTAAGCCTTTTGGAAAGCTTTGATCAAGAGACAGAAAGGATATGCAAGTGATAAGATCCACATTATGCAGAGGGATATGTGAGTGTCATAAAGTGCTGCACATTGTTGTTTTGGTTTGGTTTTTGAAAGAAAATTGAAGAAATCAACAACTAGAATTCTTGTGTATAAAAGAAGTAATTGAAAACATTTTACAGTTGAATACCAAAAAAATCTATCTTCATGAAAAAAACTAGCAATAATGTAATTTTAAAAATATGAAGTATGGATTTCCCAATTTGTTTGTTGTTTTTGGAGAAGACATTGATGTACTGATAGGCAGTTATATCTACAGTATGGACTATCCAATACCATTATTCTAATATGCTTCATATTTTTTAGAAGTACAGACAGGATAGGAGATGACATTTATTTAGTAACTACCAGAACTGCAGTGAGGCCTTCTTTCCTAATTCCTATAAGAAGAAAATGTATTTAATAATTAAAAAAAAAGAGGTGCTAATAATGATAATCAACTGATTAAACGACTCAGTCCTACATCATGTTTTGTCAAAAAGACATGTGGGCTTTCTGGCTAGAGAGGATATGGAGAAGAAAAAGCAGTATGTAGTGGTAGAAGAGTTAAGGATGGCTCGAGGTTACATTTTCCTTTTCATAATCCTCCGAAGTTTTACAGAAGCATATGCTCTGAGCTTTGCAATAAACGCTTTGTGGGATTTTATGGGAAATAATTTTATTTCTTGTAGCAGAACCCACTGAGACAAATTTAACTAGTTGGGTATTTTATTATATACAGTACATAGAATACATGGGCACATTCTGGTGTAAATCATAACTAAGATGGAGACAACTGCTTTAAAATTGAATGAATGTTTCATTGCACTAATGAAACAAAAACGGATGTCCTTTGAGAATGTAATTTGTTACACAGTGCCATATTTTAGTTGTGAGAAGAAGGGAAGTCCCTCCGGGTGAATAAAATTGCAAGGTATATTGGGGAAAAAAATCACTGAAAATTTTCGTTTTCCTGTCTGGGGTAATTCTGTCCTCATAGTTATAGAGAGGGATGGAAAATAGAGTTTCTAGTGTGTTTTTGTTTTGTTTGTGTGTTTTAATTTAAAATCTAGAAAAATCTTCAAACAGATTTTAGACTTTTTCTAAGAGATAAGTTATTTGGTTGCAATTCAAGAAGGGAGTGGAATGAACTTCATTTGCACACAGAGTGCAGCAGTTGGATCCTGCTCCTCTGGGTGCGTGGTTCATATTTTTGCAGAATGAGCTGTGCATGTAATACACGTCAGTGTTTGGACCTGTTACTGCATTTAATGCAAGGATTTAAATTACTTTAGCTTCCAATGTGACTAGCTCCGTGCTGGGTTATTTCAGAAACTGTTCCAGCTCTTGTGTGATGCTACATTCACTTTAGAATTACACATTTTGCAGGGTTACTTTCCTAATCTCTATTTTTAAAATTTAAATATAATGGAGACTTAGAGAGTGTGGCATTCAAACATCAGAAAATGGCATGCCATCAGCAATTAGGTGTTGACTAAATAAGTCAGTAGAATGCTTTCTTTATTTCTTGTTTGTTTATTTTTAATGGGTCTAAAGACTATGAAAGGACCAACAACTGATGTCCTTCATCCCTCGAGTGAATTAGTGGTTATATGGCCTGAGAAATGATTTGGGAAAAAAACACCAAAGTTGAATTCAATTTGGAAAGCAAGGTTTCTAGGTGGACTTGGGTTAGTTTGCATACAGACAGGATGGGAGGTAAGAGCAAGGCAACAGTTTTTCAGAAAACGATCTGGATACCAACTGAGAATGATTCGACAGTGTTCACACTGTGGCAACAAAGGCAAACCCCATAGCAGGCTCTGTGAACAGGAGTATCACCTGCAAAAGCTGTGTGGTCATCCGTGTGCTCTATTCAGCATTGGTAACACCTAGGCGACAGCCCCAGGCTGCTGCTACACTGCTCCATTGCACTGCTCTCATCCTACTGTAAGGGAAGGTGCTCCTTGCAGTCTGGAGTTGATTCATTATTTTCTTGCTTCTAGCTGATTGTAGTAAGTACTGCTACTATTTCACCTGCTATTTCACCATACTATTTCACATGAGTACCTTTTGCATTTTTTGTATTAGTGAAATAATTATTTCCTTTTAGGTTAGCATCAAAATACACGGGAAAAAAAACAATGTAGCCCACTAATCCTTTGCTGTTGAAAGAGGAAGCAACAAAGGACTGTTAATCACAGATGTCACGGAGATGCACAGCGCTCGTGCACCTTTTCTCATACCAGAGCTGGGGGGTTGACATGAAGCTATCAGGAACTTATCCGAACAGACAAAAGGAGATGCTTCCCTATGTGTATAACATAGAGCCTCTCATGTTAAACAAGTCAGGATGTAGGGTGCAAAAATTCTAGACGTTTAAGGGAAGAGTGGGAAAAATTTGTGGGACAGAAATATAAAACAAAACAAATAATAAAATAAGACTAGTTTTGGAACCTGAGTTTCCGTTTGAAGTTTTGGAGACATTTCTGATGAAGTTTTACTAAGAAACGTCCTTTCTAAAATGGTACCCTAAGCATTTCCCAGTTGTCAGCCCAGCTCCTTGGGTGTAATATGGTAAATGTAGGCCTAGGGCATCCTGGAACTGCCATTGCAGAATTGCAGCAGAGTTGGTTTAAAGCCCTTTGGAAATGAATACTTATCAACAGTTTGTTTTTTGTTTTTAATAATTTTATATATTATTTTTAATAATTTGTCTTCAAATTATTAATCCCTCTGATGAATACACAAAGCATCTTATTAGAAAGAAATGTTTATTTGTTGATTCACCTGTGTTCTGCAAGCTTTCTCCAATATGTCTGCCCTATGCAAGTTGGTATAAAGAACAGGTTTCTTGGAGTTTGGTATGTGATAGTTCATTTCTGAGTGGAACAAGGCTTTCAGGGCTTCAAACATAACATGAAGAAATAAGGTAGTGATTGGCTGTTGCCATGATTGGTACAAATTCACAAAGAAGAGCTTATCATTTTGCAGCACTCTCACATAAAGGCCGTTCTTTCATAGACTTATCACAGATGAGTCCATTATATTTTTATGGAAATAATTTGTTCGGGTTTCTTTTTTGCATTTGAAATATTTGGAAACTGTTTACATGAATGTTTCATTGAGCACTGTGATAGCATTCATTTGCTATTCTAAATTTTACACCTATTTTGCCTGTCTTTTTCTTTTTAGTGCTAGAACATAAGACAATCAAGTTCAGTAAACAATTCTTAAGAGCTTATTAATATGTATCAGGAAAAAATTACTGCAGTTCTCAGGACTGATTCCGTACAAGGAAGATATACCTCATTTTAACATGCTGTTTGATGTCATTTGACTCCGTGAAATTTCTCCTTTTAATTTACTTTACTTAACAAGAGTAATTTCTATTATCTATGTAGCAACTTAAATTACATCTTACTGAGCTAAAAAATAATTGGGGTCATTTTATCAGAAATGGCTGATGCTTAACTTTTTTCTCTGACTTGCAGATTTGGGGCTTATTTACACTCTAGATATTTACATCACTTGAGCTACACAAATTATCTTTCAAATGGAATCAAAAGTAATGTTAGGATTCATTTAAACCCAGTATAGGACAGGGTATCCTCAGAACGAGTGAAAATCGTACTGTCAATGGTTCCATTAGTTCTGAAATTCCACCAATGTCCTGGGCATGAGAAATTCAGAGCTATCTTTCCACTACTGACATTTGAGCATAAAATTCTATAACACAGTAAAGTAGATATCTATTTAAATGGAATTTTAAAAACATTTTTTTTCAAAAATTATATAATGCTTTTTTTTAACTTTCATGCTTTATTTGGGCCGCACTGTTCTTTTCTTATTTTTAACTTCTCAATTCCCTTTGTTCTTCCATCTTCTATGATATTTTTAAGGTACTTTCCTCTTCAAATTGAGCATGTAACTTGATGTTTAAAAAAAAAAAAAAGACCTGGAGGCATCTGCCTAAATCCCTTTCTTTCTCACTACACTGTTATGTAACATCATAAACTAGAGTACTGTGAAGTGTATCTGCCTGAGTTCTATGTAGGAAGATATGCGTACACTGGGGTAAGTGACAAGGTTAAGATACATTCCCTCACTTGCACAAGTGGCCCTAGCCTGATTTTCTGAAAGGTCCTCTTGCCAGCCTCATTTTCACCTGATGACCACCATTCTCCAGCAGCTCTTTCTTCTTTAGCTATAGCTAATTGAGGTTTGCTTTTCTGTCTCTGCAAAAGCCCTTTCCATCTCTGTTTTCTGCTTCCTTTTAAACTCTTCCTGTAACTCCTTTCCTACCTGCCATCAGTGAAAGTTTCATCATTGTTTTCCATCACATCAGGTTATATCAGCTCTGCTCCTGATCCCTTTTTCTCATCTCACTTCTGTCCTTCTTGGGCTTCTGTAACTCCATCTTCTCTGGTATCTCCCATCACTTCATAGTGTCCTGATGTCATCTATGTCAGCTGTCATCTCATCATTACCAGTTCTCAGCCTATCTGGCGTTTCTTCTGGCATTAGAATAAAGAACTAAATCAGATCTCTTCGTTGTCTCTTCCAAGCCTTCCCACTACTTTCTGATTTACAGCTATCTGCTCCTTATACTTCCAAGTCGTGTTTAACTGAAAGCTCTTTCCACAACCCTACATCAGTATTTTAACAGACCCCTCTATTATGTCACTTTTGCGTGTTTGGCCCAGACCTGAGGCAAAGCCTTTACTCTGTTAACCTTTTAGACACATTTTTGTCAAACTTGGTGCATGTTCCGCATGTATCTCAGCTGAGAGATATGATTTCAAGTCTGGTTGTGGGGATGCATAGAAAACTGTGCACCCAGTAGCCCTGCTTTAAGCATTTCAATTCTTTTAGTTAACAGAATGAGCTGAACTGAATCAAAAATGTGTTATATATGATAATGAGTTTATACTGTTTGGTCCGTCCCCATCAAAGATCTGTTTCAGAGGTGTATATTTTGCTTCAGCACCACATTACATATTAAATTAAACACCAAGCCAGTTTTTCATTGTTGTTGTTCCACTGGAATCCCCTTATCTTAACTAAGCTCAAATTATGTCGCTTCTTATAAGTAGACCCAAGAGAAACTCAGAGTCATTTACTGAATGAAAACATTATTCACAGTTGATCCTGAAGCTGGGAGGTTTCCATTTCAAAAGGCTGATTCTGAATTTTTGGTCAGTGTTAGTTTTTTAGAGAGGTGATTTTGTGATTTTTCCTTCTCTCTAGAGGTGCTGCTGTATGCTTTGTTTTCGCCCTTTTACCACAAAGTTCTCTGGTGGAAATTTTCTTATTGCTCTGCTTCAGAAGAGTTCTGTCTTATAAATTCATGCTGCTGTAATGGCTCAATCTATCACTCAGCACAACAGAGCTGAGTACTTGATAGAATGAACTGTTTTAGAAAAAGCGTTGTAATAAATTGGGAACAAAACAAATGTCTAAATATAATTTGCAAACTCGTGGTTTCCAGTTTTTGTTTTTGAAGTGGGAATGCCAGCCTTCAGATGGTATGGAAAATTGTTTAGATGTTGTAAAAATCCGAGGAAAACACAAAAATCTTTGAAGACATTTTTTTCCTGCACATCATAGTTTTTCATGGAAAAGAACATATTTATTGTAAGTTATTCTTCAGTGTCGGTTTTCCTAATGCAGGTTGTATTGTCAACACTTCCATGGCAGAGTCATGAACTAATATTCTTCCTTATGTGGAGAGGTTGACCACTGATCCAAGTCCACTGTCATTTCTTGTAATGTTAGAAATGTAACCTGTGTTCCTGTTATTCCTAGGCAGTTTGTATGCTGTGTACTTATCATCTCTGGCAGCTATTCTTAGCAAAATCTACTTTTTAACTTTTTCTAATTTGCTTTTTTTTTTTTCCAGATGAAATGTACAGTGTCATAGATTTTATTATTTTATTATGTTGTAATGTTGCATTTTCAAGGATCTGCCTCCACAGTCATGCTGAAGCATGATTGATTCACATGGATTCTGGGTAAATGTCAGAGTTGAGAATTATGGGAAGTTTTGATGACCTGGGGTCAATAGCTGCAAACCAAAGGAATGTACAAAATAACAAAGTGGAATACGTGTATTTTGACATCTTCCTATCTGAATAGTACACTGAGGCTTTTTTAATTCACTCAAATTTTTGGAAAATTTAAATGGGTTCTGAAATTAATTGTTCAGCAAATATTCATCTGATAAAAAAAAAAAAAAAGTCCATCAAATGCAAAAAGGGAATAAATTTCTTGTTTTGAATACAGGACAAAACTGGAATTGTAGCCATTGTGATCCTCATCCACGTGGTCTAGCTTGAAGTCTAGGACTTTGCTTACTTTTAAAGATATTAGAAAAAATGTCTTTCTTAATGCCAGTCACCACTGTTTCCTTAAGAAATGAGAGTTTCAAGGGCACTGAATATTTGAGATTTAGTCCTTAGTCTGCTTTTCTGTAATGTAGCTCTGGGTTCATAAAAGCAGAAGAGAAAGAAATGAACACTGTCAAGAGAAATACCCCTAAGCTTTTCAGGAAAACCTACGTGGAATTTGTTTGAAAGCTAAGAAGGCTACAGGTTGTATATTGACAAATAATTATTTCCATGAAAATATTTCCCTACTCAAAAATGAAAATATTTTTAGCAATTAATGAAAAGAATCAAATTTGACCATCTCTAAACTGCATTTCCACCTGTATCCTTCTGCATGTTGAGTTACAACTGATTTTATTGCACGTTCTAGCTTGTTATATTCAACATATTTTCATCTTAGCATATTTTTTTCTTCCTACTGATTGTCTCCAGCCATTACTAAACCAGCTAACTAGTCTTTGATATTGTATGCTGCATTCTTTCATGAAACAGGATAGCACTTTTTATGGTTATGAGATTATGTTCTTATTTTAGGATTGAGCCAGTGCCTCAAACTTCTCCCCAGATGAATTCTTGTCTATAGACTTTTCAACAGTGTTATGGCTGCCTATAAGTACTTTAAGTTTGGGTTTTATTTCAGTCTATCACTTGTATTTATAAAATACATCTTCAACATTGAATGGTCTGCAGAATATCAGGAAGTTTTTGTTTCTAAATATAAATTACATCTCTCCCTCTCTGTTTTTATTCTTTATTGCTCCAGTTAGTGTGCTGAAGCATGACAAGAGCTCAAACTCGGCAAACTTCCAAGACGCAGAGGGTGCACCTGACAGATGTGTCTTAGAAGAATCTGAGAATCCAGGTGAGAACCATTTCAAGGCAGTTACCAAGCATCATGTGATAAATCTGACACAGCTTTTGGGTCGGTAAAAAAGGCGCACTGTAATGCTGTTTCCTTTTTAGCAGCTGCAGTGTCAAATTAACGGTCACCTCTAGGGGTCACAGTGTTATCCTTTCCTCTTTCATCAAGAATTCAGATCTTAGAAAGGATAAGGTCTTTATGACCAAAAAGAAAGCTGACACAACTAGTTCATTATAATTAGTTTTGGACTACACTTCTTATTTAATATATATGCGATGTCTGACCCTTTGAAGGTAGAATGAGGTTATGAAAAATTAGAAGCACTGTATATGCTGCAGTTAAACTTAGCAGTGGACATTCAAATACTGTATCTCTGGAGGAAAGCAAATTGGTAGTTTTAAATAGCTTGATTCTTTTCTCTAAATCAGTTCACAACCATTATTTCATTTTAATGACTCTTAACATTGATTCAGTTAAATACAAGAACATCCATAAAGTGCATTATTTTTGGTGTCTAAAAGATTTATCTTCATGTACTATCATTATCTTCCTAGTTATGGAATATCTAAGAAATTCATTAAATGAAACCCAAGGGGAAACAAGTATGAAGTACATCCAATCACAGCTGATTAAAACATTCTATGCAACTAAATATTAAAATCTTACAGTCTATGGGCTTGATCCACATACACCATATATGAAACCTGCACATAGTACTCATTAACGAAAGAGTTAAACATCTTTCTTCACTCAGTATTTTCCTCCCCTGCTTTATCTGGTTTCTGTGTACCCTCTTGCATCTTTGTGTGCTGATCCGTGTATCATATTTTTGATTCATCGTCTCTGTGGCCTGTCAGCTTAGTTAAGAGATTTCCAAATCTTGCAGCCTGTGCTGACAGGGGGCAGCTGCCAACAGTCCCCTGATCCTTCCCCAAGGAACACTGCTGAGATTTAATTTTCAGTCAAAGGGTGCAGTCTGAAATCCATGTCAGGTCCCCTAAGTCATCTCAGAACCCAGAAAGGACCCCTGTCTGGGGGATTATATTTCAGCACACTCCACTCCTCCAAGATTCCTTGGGAGTTCAACTGCCGTCATATACCTGATTTGAACTACATTCCTTTTTCATCTTTTCCACAGAAATGAACACAAGTATACGTTAGAATAATTGAAACCAATGAATTGTAAATTCGTATTCATTTTAAAGCCACGTTGGCTTGAACTCACTGCTGTACAGCAGAAGGCAGTATGAGATTTAGAAAGAAATATGTAATCTACTTGGGAAGGAAAGCCATGTAATTTCTTTGCCATGACCACCTCAAGCTGTTTCTGGTGCATGGTGCATCCTTCAGAAACCATCTGTATAATGGTTTCTACAATGATTCTGTGTGAAAGTGTGCGTTGCCCAAGATCTGTTCCAAGGTCTGTTCTGAGGTGAAAAAGAATTTCAGCAATGTGATGTGAAAGTGTTGAGGTGAGAATTAATGTACATTAAAGATAACATTAATTTGAACCTTGATTTAAATTATTATGCGTAGGAAAGTGCACACATTTGGATGGGAACTTGAATACCAATTCTACATTCTGCATGTCTATGTGAAGTAATGGAAAGGATAAAAACTATCAGGAGGTGAATGTTGGCTAGCAAAAATACATGTTGATAAAGCATCTAAACTTAAAAACTGAGTTCCGTGCGGTCCATCTGACATCATTAAACTGGTAATAAACAATGAATTACTCTGGCTTTTGTTTCTGTCCATTCCTGCATTTTAAGACATCTTGTCTTATAGGTCTGAAAACCTCAGGAGATTTCACTACTGGTCTCACTGCTTTCCACTGAGAATTTGTGGCTTGGTTGTCATGGAGACATCGTATTTCTCCAAGAATTGCTCATATTGATCCGTGGACAGGCGTAAATGGCCAGGCGAATGTGAGGAGTAAAGGGGGTTGGGCAGTACTATAAAATGACCAGAGGTTATGGGTCGGAAATAAGCTCATAGCAAACACTTAGGTAAAGAGAAAGAAACAGTTTCATTTTGTTTCAGGATTTCGTTTTTGCACTTTATGCCATTGTCTTCTTTCACTATAGACTGAAAGAAACTTGTTAGTCACTTGTCATGTCAGATCTTTGGTGCTTGTCCTGACACAGCTGTCAGCCTTCCAGCTCTGTGCAGTTCAGGGACACACAACAAAGAGCCAGGAACATGAATTATTTATTGCTCCTTGTGCGGATGAAATTCTGTGATAAGAAATTAAGACACTTCTGACCGAAGTGCTTGTTTGAAAGGAGAGATTTGATAACAGACTACATTCACTTAAAACTTACTACTTACTTTTAGTAGCAAACATTGAAACGATAATATGGCATTCAGTTGGGTAAGATTTTCTCTAGTGTTTCTCAGGTGTTTTGACTTTGAAATGGATCTTGGAATTGAAGAGTGCCTGGAAGGTCGGCATTTGATTTGGTGAAACCTGTGAATTTAGCTCTCTCTCTCTCATATTCAGTGTCAGGACAACTGACAATCATTTATAAACTTTAACTAAAGAGCTGTCATTATGTTTGTTTTGCAGACTCTGTTGCATTTAGAATATGTTATTATGTGTGCAAAAGTGATGTTAAGAAATATCTTCACTTTATTATCTCTTCTGATGAGGAAAAGATGAAAGTATAACAGCATACCAGAAAGGAACTCCAAATATTTCTAGACACGGTCCCTTGTTGCATCTCCTACCAGCATCAGTGAGGCTGGAGTACATAGCCATTAGTAGACATATCTGTTTACTGTGCTTTCTACCGGTGAAAAGTGCAGCCTCTAACCTTGACATAAGAGTGAAAGTTATTTTCAAAGCGATCTAAATTTTCTAAATCACATAAAGAGTACTCTCCTTATTTTACTTTCACACTCTTTATATTCCAGTACATGTTCTTACTGCTCCAGAGGTAGGCCTCCAGCAGTCATGGAAAAAAAGGCCTATACTCAGATGGCAGGAAACCATCTGACTAACCAAGACCCCAATCTGAGATTTACCTGTGATTTCTTGTATTCAGTGTGTGATCCAAGCTACACTTAGGTAGGAAATGAAACCCCTCAACCTGCACTTTTCTCTTGGATAATTCACAGCAAACACTTTTCATGTGTGATGGACACAGGTAAATGTCAGGCTGCAGTTTCTTGTCTAAGTGAAATAGATTTTAGTTTCTCCCTTCATGTGCCTACAAGCTGCCATTATCTGTGATAGTGGCTCATGTCTATTTAGCCCTCACACAGAGGAGATACTGGGCTTCTCTCTCAAATGCCTAATAGTAGGTTTATCACTGCCATTTTCCCTACATGCTGAGGACTACTTCTGTTTGATATGCAAAGCCTTGGCTTTTCAAAATCTGGTCTGGCCTTGAACATAATAATCAAATAGGAATTGCAACAGAATTTTGTAGAACTTAACTTTTAATCACATTAAACTGCTGCAAAGAATTCACTGCACCTTAGAATGGTTCTTCAGTAGAAATAAATACTCACAGCATTGTTTTCCATTTCAGCAGTCATTTTTTCTGCTCTTACAGAAACCGAGAAAGAATCTGAAGCTGATCAAACTTAGATGTCTGAGTTCTATGTCTGAGCTATTCACCCAAATATTCTTATGTAAACAGTGATGGAAAATTCACAACCCTAGAAGGCAGATAATCCTATTCGTAGGGCATTGCTTAAGAGTTAAGGGTATTGAAAGTGCTCTGAATTTTGTCAGTCTGAATCTGAGAGGGACATAGCAGGAGTTTACACAATTGCAGATGTTTTAGTTTTCATATGTGCTGCAGTCCCATTAAAGAAGCTTCTGCAAGCATAGCACTCATGAGATTAAAAAAATAGATTTGAGTGGAAGTCAGAAGGAACAATATAGGCACAGATGCCCCTTACCTCTTTTTTCCCCAACAGGGATATTGCAGTAGATCAAGCAATAGGTTGTTGCTTTCTTTGGTAATGGAGGAAAATTCAGCTTGATCAAGCAAAACAAAGCAACAACTGAAAGCTGTAGATTGGAATTAAATATTTTCTATCTTTTGGATGAAAACCGTGTAAACAGTAAGAATGTATGTATGGCCTTCATTAGGCAGGAAGTTTGGCTGAGTCAGCTGGTCCCTTCTGCAGCTCGTGATTGCTCTCTGTGATATCTTCACTGCAATAACATTGTAGATATTAATTTTTTCCTTCTTCTTTCAGGACAGAATGTGATTCTGATCATATGACAGATAACAGTGAAAATACAAACAGTTTTCACAGTCTGCCATAGTTGCATGTCCTAGGTAGACCTTGACACAGAGATGGGAGAGATCTTTGACTGCTCCCAAAGTACAATCTTTTAGAGGCTGAACTGCAAGAAATAGAAATGAAAATGTGGAGACATAACAAGATCAGATACTAATTAGCTGAGTATGAAATGTTAGTGTCTGGAGATAATTGCAGAAATTTGGCCCATAAGAATTTCACTGTATTGAATGTGTTGCTGTGTCCCATCATCATTCAGCATTGCTAGTATTTGTTTGTTTGGTTTGGTTTGACCTTGTAAATGAAACTGTAAAACCAGAAGATTATATAGTTGACAACAGGAAAATGTGTCTCTCTTTATGTCTAAGACATAGATAGGCAGATAGATGACAGACAATAGGACAAACTGAGAAGATAGCCATTAGGCTGGGAAAGAACAGCGTGTTTCATGTACTCATAAAGAGTGCTGAATGTATATAAGCAGTGCTTCTAATTTAATACTTTAAATTCAGGTTGTAAATACAGAAATATATATGAATGAAATGGGAGAAAGTCATGAAGCTAAAAACTGATGACTGAGATTACTCCTTACAAATTTAGCTATTAATGCCTTATTAATAAAGCTTCTTACTACTACTGTTTACAGCTAACACTGAATTGTTTCTGTTGAAATATATATATATATAAAATTTGAAAATGCTTTTTCCATAGGAAATGCAAATCCTCTATTAGATATAAACTGAAATTATTTTTTGTGTTTCTATTAGAAAGTGTTTCATTCAAAACGAAAAGGTGAAGAAGACGAGAGGAGGACTGTTTCACAGAAAAACTCTGAGGAAGGCTATGCATTCTCTTAAGCTACTTTGGATTCCATATTTCCTCATGTAAATTGCAATTATGATGTGAAAAGAATAGAAATCTTCTGGATGTCGATTTCTTGGTTTTTTAACACCACTGTGCTGATGCTGAGTCTTAATTTCATTACAAAAATATAGATTCTAAATCTACAAAAAGATTTTCAAATAACTTTTTTTTTTTTTTTTAACAAAATATGTTTCTTTCTTTTCCAGATGACATGAAGGCACATCCCTGGATATCTAAGGTGTGCTCCTGTAAGGTGTGTTAGAAGACCCCACTTAGCTGAAAGAATACGAAGATGCACAAGAGCAGCCAACACATAAGATAAAGGTGGAATGGACATGGGGTGGTTTACTGTGGTTATTATTTTATACCTTCATTTTCAGAAGAAATATCTTCCATAATGTCAGCTGCTCTCTGCTGATTTACTGAATTCAATTGATACTTCTCTCACTAATAGATTTACAGTTATTCAATTTAATTTGATATTTCTAACATAGAAAATATTGAGTCCTTATTTTAGATGTTTTTCATTAGCTACAGCAGTGAGTCCAAGTACTGATTGACTGTAGACTTGCTTCAGTTTGAATATTCTTTTGAATGCAACTAATTTAAATAATCAAACTTATTTTTTTCTCTCCTTTCTTCTCACTTTTATTGCCAATAGCATTTTGACACTAATAGAAATCATTTGGCTAATTTGAAAAAATAGAGATTTTTTTTTATTATAATTTAAAGGAAAATGCACTGGAATACTTAGAAACAATAAAATATAAACAACTTTGTGCTCACAGGTCTGCATGGGAAATTGATTTTAAGTCTGGTCATGTCTAGCGTGTGAACTTTCCTTTTATACTGCCAGCAGTATAATCTGAATAAAGGTGCTCTGGTATGAAGATGGGAGAAGCCAATCTGAGTTCTCAACTGATGCACTTTGTGGAATTGCTGTTTGTGCTCATGGGGAAAAGAAGATACACATCTTTGTCCTTTAAAAAAAAAAAGATTGTGTTTGGAAAATATTTGCAGTTCATGAGACTCATATATCACATAGAGTTCTGAGGGATTTCTGCTGGTCTGCTTCTCTGAGCAGCACATTTGCTTTCTGTATTATCAATAGTAGGAGGGCTAATGAAGTCAAAGAGACTTGAAGATGGCATTGTTTGGATTTGTATGATGGTGGAAATCATAGCCTGATATTATGCTTCCTGTTATGTTAGCCATAATCTGCCTTATCTAGAAAATTGGATTTCTTTAGTGCAACAAGATCCTCTGGCAATGAATCCTTGTCCTCTCTGTGGGGAAATGTCATGGCTGTAGGTGTGACCAAACCAGGTTGCTGTTATTACTATGGCTTGAATTTGACTGCAACATCGTAAGAAATAGTATTTGAATTTCATTCCACTGAAAATACAGCAATTAAAATAGGTTGAAGCCCAGGGCAGATAAAGATATTTAATTTTCTTTCTTTGGAATTATGTATACCATGCATAAAATGACATCTTTTATAGAAAAGTCAATGTGTTTTACATATTTGGTATGTTTCAGGAGGAGCTTTCATAGAATCACAGAATGTCCTGAGATAGAAGGGATTCGTAAGGATCATTGAATCCAACTCCTGGATCCATACAGGACCACCCAAAAATCACACCATAAGCTTTCCTTATTCTTAGGAGTCATCTTCATAGATAAACCATGCCTTTTGTTTATACAGGCTTATATTTGATTTATGGTGACTAAACAATCTAGACATGGAGTGGTATGGCTTCAGTCTTTCATTTATCATGCTGGATGTCTGTAGTAATTTCACTGACATATTTATACTTGCATAATGCAAGTTCTACACAGCCAAGAGCAGTACAAACCTTCAGCTGACATAAACCCCCATCTCAAACTTTATGCTAAAATCAAAGATCAAAATATCAAGAAAGTGAGAATTAAAGTTATTAAAATAAAGTATGATTACAGGAACTTACTACAAAAAATCTGCAGACAGTAAACCAAATGTACCAAAAGCTTGAACCTTGCTATCTTCTTCACCACACACCCTCATCAACAGTCATCACTATTTTGCTTAAGTAATCTTCCACTCGCACAGAAACATCCATCTCCCTTCTCTACCAACGTTATTGCTTTATCAGTATCTACTGACTTGCATGTTCTTAGTACAAGAGCAGCAAATCTCCTAAAGCCATTTCTACGAGGTATTCTTAAAAATAACTGTGTGTTCAAAAAGGTGTCACAGCTCAAGGAACTGGCTTTGTCCACAACACCCAGTATTGCTGTGGCAGCGATTACATTTGTGCAGCACAATATTTGATTGCTTGTCTTTAATTCATTAAAGCAGTGCACATCAGCAGACTGCCAATACAGACAGCCCTTGGAACAGGTTGTGCGATGACGATTGGTGTTTGCTACGTGCTTATGTGTGCTTTGCGCTAATTACAATTGCGGTATCAGCGAGGTACGTGTACTGTGTCTGGTTAGGATGGAGTTAGCTGTGCTCTGGACTTGTGTCTCCAGGTCTGCTGCCCCAAAGGCCAGCAGGCTGGGGATGGGCTGAAGGTGGGGAGAAAAAGAGCCAGGACAGCTGAACTAAACTCACCGAAGGATATTCCATACTGTATGATGTAATGCTCAGCAATAAAATCTGGCTGAAAGAAGGTGAAAGGGGGAACTCTGTGAAAGCGTTGGCCTTTTTGAGTGTACTTAGGCCTTGCTTTCCAAGAACTGGATGAATAATTTTTCTCCTTTTGCTTCCACATGACCTTTGCGTTTTTTTTCCCTTTTCATTAAACTGCTCCTTATCTCAACCCACAAGCTTTTCTTTCCTTTCATTGTATTTTCTCCCCCTGTGTTTCTAAGGAGGGGGAGTGAGAGAGGTGTGGCGGTGCTGAGCTGCCTATCGGTTGTTAAGCCACCACAGGAAGACAAGAATTCTTCCTATTAGGTACATTTATGTCCCAGTAAAATGAACCTATTTCCAGTGTGCTCTGGATGCTTTCAAGCAAGAGCTATACAGTATGTGCTCAGGATGAACTCTTGCTTCGAAAAATCTTTGTGTAACAAAGTGATGATTTTAGATCTCTGTAGAAAAATATATACTAACCCCCTGCAATTATTGTTTCTCATGAGCCATAATAACTGAAGAAATATTTATGTTCTAATGCACTCTGATGTACCATTCTGTTCACTGTTATGGAGATTGATTTTACAACAAAGTTGCAAGGTAATTATGAATGTATCTCTCTGTTGTGTTACATAGGAAGACTCCTACCAAAAGAAGTCACATAATAATATTTTAGAATACCCATCCAAATTTTAGGTATGGGATAAAAGTTTAATGAAAGCCTACACTGCTTGGGGAGCAAGGCTTTACTTTTTGCTTCCTCCGGAAGTCATAGGGTCTTTTAAGTCAAATGATCAATTCGTAGTGTTTTAAGCAACATTAGGACATCCTACCACTAAACAGAGCAGCTTCTCCCCACTTCAGCCTATGTTTTTATGTCTCCTTACTTATGTTTGCACTCATATGACTAGGCTGTGTCAACACGAACACCGGTCTCAGTGTATGGAACAGAGGAGTAACAAGCAGCTCAGGCCAGGAGGATGGGTGAGATATCATGTAAGTTGGTGGCAAGCCACAATTACACCAATATTATCTCAGCACAAATTGGAGCTTTAGTATGCTTTATGAAAGGGTGTTTATTGAAGATAGACATTTGGCTTTCAAATCGTTTAGTTATATTTATATATAAGCTATATATGCTATATCTATAGTTATGCTTATAATATGTTATGTTAAAAAAAAAATAAGAATCCACTGATTCTTTATTATAAGCCCAAGCCTAAAGTCATTGACATCTCTTTAATCTGATGGATTTTGAGTTTTCCAAATGATTCATACTTGTTAAATGATCACTGATGGAGATTTCTGCCTGAAAACATCCCTAAATACTGAACCATTCATTTATAGCTCTAAATACAAGCCATTACATTTTGAAATCTCATGTACTTCCATTCCTGGGTTGTATTTTTTTTTTTTTTTTGTATTTTATTAAACAAGGCTCTTCCCCAGTACAGTGGAAAATGCCCTTAAAGTACATTGCATAGAACTTGAAATACTTATACGAGATTCAGAGAGAAGAGAGTGAAACTCTTCAATAAGACCACTGTGTAACAGAGCCACAAGCTCCAAAAAGCACCAGGAATCTATAAACGGAAATGATTTTGCATATCTGACTGAGCTAAAGGTGTTGAAAATTCTGGAAACAAAATGGGAAAGGGTGTAACGAAGAGCATCACTTCAGATTTTTACTCCTTTGGAAAGAGTATGTTTTCTGAAAGCAAGCTAGGGGAATGAGCTAGAGCATAAATCTCAAAGTCACTGTGCCAACACTGAACAGCTAATAGATGTTAGTTCTATGAGGAAAAAGTCCTGCTCCTCGTGTTTCAGATATTTCTGTTGATTTTTACAGGCCATTCTTGTATGATATAAGCATGCAGAGGAATTTAGAGGATTGATCTTTACCTTTTCCCTCACTCATGGAAAAGCCAGTATGAAGTGCTTGGCAGAGTTCTTGGTAGTATTACTACAGACTCCATTGATTTATGATTTGAATCCACTGATCCCCAAGTAATTATTATTACAGATCCTTCAACAATATTATTTGAGATGGATTGAGATGGATCTATGGATGCAACCAAAGTAAAAAAAAATAATAACTCAGAATTGTCTAATCGAGGACCATGGGAAGTTTATCTCTCGAATGGCAGCTGCTGGATAGTCTAAAGGGTGACCAGGAGCTGTGCTGCAGGACAAAGGTACCTCGTGTAAACACTGCCTTCTCCACCTTCTGATGAATATGGGAGTCCTGGCTACAGTATGATCAGTAAGTACAAATATACCTGCCAAAGTGAAGCAGCACAAGTTCTTAAACAATATTAAAAGTTAGGATATCTAAATACCTGCTGTTTTCTTTTAGGGTGGACTGTATACATGATGAAATTGTTACACAGTACTAATTTAATTGCACTTATCTTTTTATGTAGTTCTAGAAACTTTAGCTAAAGAGCAGAGCTTTGCAGCCTGATTTCCCGTTAAGTGTCTCGCAATGTAGGGCTAAAAGCTATTTTTTCTTCCTCTGGCAATATACTCAGTAAGATAGCCAGGAAAAGTACCATCACTCGAGTAATATATGTCGTTTAATTAAGTACATCACTCCCTCCATTTTTACAGCAACTGAGAGAATTATTTTTGTATTTATTTTTAGCATTTGGAAGCTTAATACTCAGCAGAAAAATATTAACAGTATCCAGAATTAGTAAAATAATTGTATTTTTCCTATTTATTCTCAGATTTTATATAAATAATTTGTAAACTTCTTACTAATATGGATCTGGAGAACTCTTAAGTCACTACAAATTTCCCACACAGAAACTTAAGGCAATCAAATATTCTGTCCAGTTTCATAACTTGATTTTCTATAGCCACACTGGCAAACAGTGTGCCAAGTAAAATGCAGCAAACGTATTGTTGTTTGTTTCGGTTTATAGTCTTCCTGCCATGTAGATGGCAGCAGCACTCAAGCCTTGAAATTCACACCAGTGAGCTTATTCCATATCTCCATGCTTAAGAATATTATTGTCATAAATGAACTGAAAGTAAGATTATTTTTAAGATGGATATCAGGTTAGTTACATGTACTCTTAAACAAGCCTGTAACATCATGAAGTCAATTTTTAAAAGGCAAGGTATTTTATCTGCCTGCGAATATAGATGTCACAGTTTGTTCTTTGTCCATTATGACATTTTCTTTCTGTAAATTAAATTGCTACTATTTTTTTTTTACTGTGTTAGGTTTAGTATATGCAACGTTTCTGAAGATCCAAAAATGTTAAGAGTTGCCAAGATATATAGGTTTCCCTGCAGAATGAGAAGCAGCTAGCAGGTGGTGTTGTCAGAGCATTCTTGTTCATGGGAAATGCAGAGAAAGGTAGTGGAATGCACAATGTAGGATTTTGTGCTGTAGGCTCTGCTAATTGTAGTACCTCATAAAAATATCAAGAATATCCTGAAAGAGTACATTTTGAGGTACAAATATCTCTAATTGTACAGAATTGTCTGCGCTCTGACATTTGCTTTGCCTAAGAAGTACAGAGAGGTTTTGAAAGAGAAGCCACAAAGCAGAAACCCAGAATCAAATTTGTCTTTACAGCCTCTGTCTCTTTGCAGCATCGGCTGAAACCTCAGGGAGGCTTTGTGGGATCATCCTTAGGCCCTGGGAAGTAAAAGCAGTTGTTACATGTGTGACTGGAAGTATTCACTGATAGGGCACAGAGGAAAAATTATCACAAAAAAAGAAAAAAAGTGTGAGGATGTTAGTTCCTTGTGTTAGGAAATACTTTTTAAACACTGACTGCAAAAAAAGTTGTGTATCTGTACTTTGCAGAATAGAAATAGTGACAAGGCACAACCTTGCTGTTTTGAAAGGGTGGATGGGTGGTCACTGCATATTGTCAGTAAAATATAAAACAAAAATTACTCAATAAAACGTTGATAAATCCCTGCCCAAACTTTTTAGGCTTATCCATCAAAGCATGCATTTCCTTGGTGACTTTTTTGCAGAATCACCTTGGAGTATAACTTAAAACTGCTCTTTAGGAGTGTGAGACAAGCAACAATGAGATTTTTAACTTCTAAAGAGGTTGAACAATTTTAATGGATTGGATCCTGAGAAAAAATTGGGGATGACATTACAAGGGAAGATTCATTCTAGCCACTGCTTCTTATATTTGTTGCTTTCATTATATAGAGTGACAGCCCAATGAATCACTGGATGGACTGTTGGTCTGACAATTTGGGAATCATCTGAGCAATTAACAGGCAGTCAGCCAATTGCAGTGGCTGGTGATTAAATTACAGAGGTTCTTTGGTGGTTTCCATAAAGAAATCTCTGGGAAGAGTTAGGCGAATCCACCATCTATCATATCAGGAACATGAGTCTTCTTATGCTTACTTGCTTATTCAACTAAACACTCAAGAATATTACATCACTTGAAGTGTTGGTATTTGAAAGACATTTCATGCATTTAGTTTTTGCTGTGCTAAGTCTGGACATTAGGAAATTTTTATCTTTAAAATTCCTTTTGCAAGAGGTTTCAGAAAGTCCTTTCCTTGCGTCTTAAATCACATATCTGACTAACTCTGATTGCTTCACTGGTTTCTTTAGTTTTCTTACTAAAAAGTGCCTTCTTTTTATTTAAGTCCTTTACACAGATTGTTGGTTAGCCCACAAAACCATATCAACTTCTGTTACTCCTCTGTGCCTAAATCTGTAGATCTGTGTGTGCTTCTTTCTTCCTTCTGTGTGTGACAAATCTATCACACTGTTCCCAGAATTCTGAGTTTTTTCTTCCTTCAAGGACACTCAGGGGTTAAACTTCCATAGGGAGAGAACAAGGTGAAAGCAGCAATAAGGAAGAATAGGAAGAATTAAACTCTATTAACAAGAGTAAATATACTAGCATGGCCAAATTATGGTCACAGTGACCTCCAAGCTGCACTCTGATCTTTTATGGTAATTTTGACCAGAGCTGCTGAAGGCAAAAGATAGGTCAGTACTCTAGGAAGAAAGGATTTATGGGAATTTACGTAGGATACATATAGCCGTAACCACAATCCTGTACACAAGTGCAGTGGGCAAAGTTCTCCACTGCACTGAGCTCACTCTCAGAATTCTTGAAAAGGAAATGGAACAATAAAATGGACCTCAGCAACACTTAAGATTTTCTTAAGCATTTAACACTTTCCCCTGGAGCTAGACTTTTTGGATTAGCCAGGAAAGTGTCCTTGTTAGCTAGCTAGGACAGAAGGTAGTCCTACGCATTTTAACACTTATACATTTTCTCTAAAGATATTAAAACATACTTAAAACAAGAGGGAGGCTTGTATGACTTCCTTAGAGATAGATTCGACTCCCTTGCACATACATTTTTTGCAAGGTATTGAAAAAATGAGTCCCACATTAGATGACATGATTTCTTATTGGGCATTCTGTCTTCCACCCACTTTTACTCAGCCAAAAACTACCTCCAACAGGGCTCCTAGGTACCAGTTTGTCAGCATCAACTAGTGGGTTAATACAGACTTTACTTCTTTCTCTCCCCAGTGTTCAGGAGAAGATGATGAGAAAGGGACAGAGCCAGAGGTTAGTGAGATAAACCAACTGGAAGGTAGAAATACGAGACTCGGGAAGCAGATGATGAAGAGGAAATGTTAGTCTTTATGTTCAGGTATTATACAGTTGAGAGAACTGCTGGCATAGGATAGTTTTCCAGTGTTAAAAGGACCATTTGGTTTGCTAAAGCATAGCAGTAAGTGATATAAAAGAGAACATAAGCAACTTCAGCTTACTAATCTACCTGGCAAAACAGCCTTTCACATTCCTACTATAGTCAGTATTGGACCATGTTATGAATTCTGTTATGCTAAATAAAGTAAAAAAGTAAAACTATATGTACCTGTGGTAAGATAAGCAGTGAAATCTCTCCAAGAAATTCTAACAGGTGCTTGGATAAGCATTGCTAGAAATCTGTCTTGCATTTGAATAGACTATTGATGAAATGAGTGAACAGAACTTAGACAAATATTGAGAGATAATACAATAAAACAAATGGCCATAATAGAGGGCTATCCTGATTTGAATATCATCATGAAAGCACTTTACCTTTTGCTGAATCTTTTCAATAACCCTGGGCTGAAAATGGCGCAGCCATGTAAATAAGACAGTTGCACCTTGACCACATAATGTGAAAAATTGCTAGTTCTCCGTAATTGCACTGTCAAAAAATTTCTTATCAGTATGCAACCTCCTATTACAGACAAGCAGAATACAGAAAAATCTACACAGTCAGTCTGCAGCTTTCAGTGTTCTATTCTTACTGTTATTATCAGCAATGGCGATTATCTCAAAACGTTCAACAGTAAATTCAGGGGAATAAATGGGAACATTTCTCCTAAGTGGTGTATAACAATACCTGACATTTGTAAAGCACCTTTCATCTGTAAGAATCCCAAAGTGCTTTACAAAGTCTGCTGGGATCACTTCACCCACCACTGAAATGTAACTATCTCCACAGTGAAATTCAACTTCTATTCCACACAAACACCATTGCACAAGAGTGTTTTTGAAAGAAATGACAACTGAGTGAAATGCATTGAACTGTTCTTGTGAAAGTTATCATAGAATCCTCAGTGACAGCCAGCAGTTAAAGCTTTGGTTTGGCATCTGGAGCAAAAACCAGCAGCTGATTCACTCCCTCTGCCCTCATGTGCTTCCTTGCCAGCACACACACATTCCTGTTCTCTTTTTTTTCTCACAATGCTGTACTTATGATGAGACCAGCAGCTCCAAGCATACTGGCCAGTTTGGCCTTGCTTATCTCAACTAAAACCAGCAATGACTATTGAATAAAATACTACTAATGAATTCAGTACTGATGATGAAAGTAAGTCTGTAGGGCCTGTAGTTATCCTTAGAAAGTGAGTCATAATGAAAACAGGATGATTACAATTTGTAGCAAAAAAGGTGGGCACTACTAATTCAAGACCAGGCTTCTTTCACAGTGTGGGTCTATTTGAGCTTAACTGTGTGAAAATAAGTACTAATCTGCTGTGTTCCATGAAGTAAATCTGTTCTTTCACTATCTTAGTACTATAGCATTTGTAGTATACATAGTACTTCTAGGATTGGGTATGCCTGTTCCATCAGAGAAGGTGGCTAGATTTAGATGCTGTATCTGTAGTAGTAAAATAGAGCAAGGGAAAGTTCTCAGGTATAGGAACTATCTTATCTATGATAAATTAAAGAGACACTCCATGTTTGTGACCTGTAGGAAATAGCACGGTCCCTATGAGAACACCTAGAAAATGCTTGAACACATATGTCCTTGCTCTGCTGGAAGGCAAAAGCGTTTTTCACTCAACTTTTCCTTCAGGTCTTCCACTGCCAGTTGGCTTTCTGCCAGGCAGCCAATGTAGGCCCACTTATTTTGCTATTACGTATATATGTAGCAAAAGCGTGTACATGAAGCATACATTAAGTGTAGTAGTTGTGCATTTCTGGAAGTGATAAAACTCAGATCCTCTTTTATAAGTGGATCTTATTGCCTTCAAGAGAAACATAGGGAATGCTGTGTGAGTCATCTTGAAAGTGCTCTACACATATTAATTAAATTGTGGAGCTGAAAATGCATGTTCTTGTGACAGTTTCCTATTACATTTTCATCTCATAGCAGGTTGGGAGGAAGCCAAGGCAGGGGATACTGAATTTTGGAGAGCTTAGTTCCTGCTGTTGGTACAGATCTGATCCCTCCAACTTAGTTTATGTCTGTAATGAGTGACATTAAAAAAAAATGTAGGTACAAATGGGTTCAACCCGCTGCTGGGTTACTATTTTATCTTACATGTTATCACTTCTATGGTCTTGTCTGTTCTTCGGCAGCATGGGACTCAGTAAGTTCTTTCTCTTTTAAGCCTGGGAGAACATTGCACATTGCCTCTACAGGGCTGAGGAAAAAAATAGCTAAATAGATAGAACTGCTTTACCACTGAGAGTGTGATGGTTTCTGCTCTTCCAGTTACAGGCAAGGAAAGAAAGCAACAGAGGTTTTTCTGAAGAAGATACTGACTATTGTATTTCTTTACTAGAACAAATGCAGGTAAATAAATTGAGTTCTCATTCTGTACATAAACGTAGACAAAATAAGTACACATATTTATATACATTATATAAATAATATACATAATAGATTTTATATATTAATATAAATTTGCAACGTTAACTTTTAATGCATTTTAAACTCTGTCAAGTTATATAATTTAGCATGTCTGATAGCAGATATTTTATATCCTAACATAGAACGTTTTGTATTTGTGTGCAAGACAAACTCTAATGGTGTACTCACACTATGATTTCTTAAGATGCCACTCAGAATATCTCATAGTGGATTTAGAGTCATTATGTAGAGATACTGATAGATTTTATTCTTAATATTGTTACATAAATATGAGAAAGATGAGAAAGTTTTGCATGTTAACTTACAGTTTATATTTGGTAAGTATGTAGAAATAAAAGGGAAAATCTCAAGTGATTGTAATTTACTGTAGCAAGTTTCTTTAAATATGTCTTTTGCACAAATACAAAATATTCTACTGCCAGAGGAACAAAAAGATATATGCTCATGACTCGTATTGGTTTTCTGGAATATATGTTAGGATGCAAAATACCTAAATTAAATCATTTAATAGCATTTTAAAGTCATTAAATTGAATGTTGTATATATGTATTGATAGTATTTGCTGTATGTCCACTGAAATGCACTCACTGATTACAGATGATTTCAAATTGAGTCCTGTGTATGTATACATACACAAACACGTACACACATAGATATGTACTTTGATGTATCAGTTATTATACATCCTGTATTGAGTCCTATTTTAAAACAGAATGTGAAGATTTCAGTTACATCGTGAAATGTTAGTTACAGGACTGCAGACAGAATACTTAACTCTTTCCACTGTATGTATCTTTTATGCACGATTTTTATTTGTATTAGTCCATGTCTTTTCATAATCAATAATATAGCCTCATAAAGCTTCCAAACTTTTACATAAACATTTAGATCTCTTAAAGACATTTTAAAGAAAAATTAGTCTGATTTTGATCCTGACAGTCAAACCAGAACATACAACTGATATATTTATCTGCACACTTGAAACAAGGCAGGTCTCAGCTAATATGGTAACAAAGGAAATCTAGTAGAACCTGGCCATTTGTTTTCCCTGTCTTCAAAATCAGAGGCAGAAATTCATAACTCTTTTTATAATCACTTAACATCTGACCACCACAACTTCAGTAAAAGCCATATCCTCCTTAAATTGTCAAGCTTTATCCTTTAGTTGACAGACAGTTGCTAATCACTTGTATAATACCTTGAGCAAATTTCAGGCCATAGGGGGATAGAATAGGTTCCTGCATATTTTACCCAATTCCATCCTTACTTTTCCCACTTTATATTTGAGACTGGTTTGTATCTGTGAATGAATGCTATGATGTATACAGCCTGTGATGAGCACAGGGACAGTTTGACTAATAAATCTTTAAACATAGGTGGTGAAATTCAACACAGGCATTCAAATTCACTTGTAGAAAGTCTACATTTACTACTATCTGCCTGCTTTGAAGGGCTCTGCAAAAAATCTGCCAAGTACACCCAGTAAATTTCCCTTTTGTCAGTGCTGGACAGAATATTTTGCAGTTTGCCTGGCAGATAGGACAGGGTGGCATGCTGTCCTCCGTATGCTGCCCTGGGCTTTCTTGCCAGTCAATGCTGTTGTGAGCACAGGTGTATCAGGTGTCTTTAGCTAGCTATCATGCAGCAATTACATGAGATCTCCAAAGAGATTCTTTATTTTGATCTCTGAAAGGACAGAATTGAGAAGAGTCACCTACTCGTGAGACTGGATTGGAGTTTTAAAGATTTGGCATATAGATTTTGATCTCTGAGTTGCCTTAACAAAAAGCAAATTCCATAACTTCCTCTGCAAGGTCTGTTTGACTTTGCCAGAATAAGAATGCTTGTTCAAAGCTAGCCCAGCAATCACCATTCATCATGTTGTCAGTCACACTCAGATACCAAGGTGCCTTCAACAAATGTTTTGTATTGTAACCTGTTGGTTGGTTATTACATTAGTTTCCCACAAAGTTCCGGTAGTCAAAGGACAGTTTGTGGATCTATATGGGATTTATATTAACTCATACCAATCTTTACAAGGTTGCCAGAAGGTGTAAGAAAATAATGATTAGCTAGATTCTTCCTAGTAATTTAGAGATATTGATGAGTGCTAGCTCAAGTCACTCTTAGTGGTGAAGCTTTACCTGCAGTGCTTCATTCCCACTTACCAAAAGAATTAAGAAAGAAGTTTCCCACCCTCAACACATTCTATCTTTTCATTATTTTGTATTTTTAATGTGAAAAATACCATTGCTATATCTGTCAAAATTCATTTGCTAAGTTTATAGAACAGCTGAATAAATAATTGCAGCCAAGAATTTTTGGCTATATATTCAAGCTGTTTGTCTGAAGAAGCCATTTTTCAGCTTCTGTTATTTACCAAAAACTAGTAATACTGTCCTTCAACTGCTGGCTTTGATGCAGAAATGTATTCCTTTTTCCATAGTGCTTTACACTGCTGCAGTATGAATTCTGCAATTTGATTCACGATACTCAGAAGCAACTGCTGAAACATTCAGGTCCTGCCAAAGAGAGGGTCAACTATAAAGTGAGTCCTGAGTCTAAAGCAGATGCAGTATTCTCTTCAAAACTTATTGTGAGTAAATATAGTTAGATTGGTTAGCACTAACACTGGAAAGGTCTTTTAATCTAGTATGATACCAACTAATTTCAGAAACAGTTAATGTGATCTCATAATATACGTGTAGGTTATCTTAAACTACAGATTTAGTCTTATTTAGCACAGGAATGCAGGTTTAAAAATATTCAGACTTTCTTCCAACAGTCTTGTGTGCAGTTCAGAAAAAGGTACATATCTGATAACGTAATGATAATACCACATGCCCCTGTTCTCAGAGAAGGCTGTTTATTTAAGGTCTGAAGCAAGTTTGATTCTGAAGAAAACTGGACAAGGACAATTTCTTACTTTCCTCTGCTAGCTGACAAAGAACAGTAATAATGATGATAGGTGATGACATTCCAAGCTTTCACACAAAACACACAGAGCAGTTTATATGTATTTGTTCTTTGCTTTCACCTTAGTTTTTCTCATCTCTAGTTGAGATTTTCAAAGAAACCCAAGAAATAAGGCATTCAGCTCTCAGAGTTACTGAAATGCACAAAAGCTATGCTTATTCATCTACAGCAATATTGACTGTTTTGGAGGTCTTATGTTCAGGGCGGGAACGTCACATTCCTGGCACATCCTTGCACCGCTCTCTCTCTGCTGTGTTGCCAAATGGAATACTGGACACTTTCTGGAAGTATACATCAATTTTCTGTATCTTCTTACCTATAAAAGCTCAGCTAAGCATCTAGATCTGTTCTCCCACATCTTCTTTCCAAGTATCTGAACCAACATCCCATTCAGCCACATACCTGCACTCACTCACCAGGTGATACAAGAGGTGCTTTCCCCAGTGCTCTCCATGAGCTGGGCAGAACAAAACACTGGGAACTACTGACACAGAATTGCTCACTTGAAAACCTCATCTCTAACAGAAGAGTGATTCTCCTCTGATAACTGGCCCTGATCTGTGCAGTACTGTAATGAGACACTTTATCATTCCTCACACACGCTTTCTCTCTGTTTGATCAGTCCTGAACTAAATGCAAGAAGCCAGTGTTTCTTGGTCAGCTTTCTAATGGATATCCAAAATAGCTTACAAATAAAAGGGGCATCCATTTAGCTCTAGAAAATCCATTCACAGACCTTTTGGGTTGAAGCAGTGTATACTTGTAACTTGTCTGTAGAGCTCTCCAACTTGAATCATGTACTAATCTGAAACACCTAAGTAACATTTTAAGATCTCTCATTTCTGCATTTTTCTTAGATTAGTCCTATCATCTTCTATGGAATAAAGTTTATACCTTTATCCTCTAGCTGGGCAAACAGCCCTGGGCAATCTTTAACCAGTTGCTTTTGTGAAGGGATAGAGATTTTTTTAAGCTCCCTAAATCACTTATTTTAGATTTGGGCAGTAAGGTCCAGGATTTTAACATATTTCCCACATATTTTAGTACATGTTTCTGTGGTTATCTAAATCTTTCCATGGACTGAGCGCTTTTTGTAAGGCAGGCTTGTGTGTTAATCTGACTCAACTGCTGATTTCAAGCTGTGGCTCAGGCTTTCCATACAGCCTTTAAAAAGACAAGAGGTATCAGTGAGCAAACTAGAGCAGGCAGTTTCCTCTAATCATCTATACTATCATCTGTGCTGGATCATGGCAGCAGTTGATCAATAGAGGAGTATTTAAATATGTTAGAGCCTGCATCTGATATTCTACATGTTTAACTGCATAAACAGATCAATGGGACAGAATTGATCTCCATTGATATTTGGCAGTTTTCAAATACAATTAAACCACATTTGGAGTACTGAAAGCACTTGAAATAAACAACTGGGCACTATTTATAATTTACAGAGCTACTCAAAAAATTTAATAGATCAAGCAGTTGTTTCAACAATGCCAGCGTCAAGGGAAAAGTTGAAATCCATATACTGTATATAAATAGCAAACTGAAATTAATGGCAAACTGAAATTCGATGTGTTCCTTAGCACATATTATTATATACAAATATCTCAGTATTTATGATGATAAGCTTGTACAATTAAATTGGCATTAGCTGATGTATATGAATGATTATGCCTGAGTGGAATCTGATATTGCGTTATTTGATCAGTAGCGGCACAAACTCTACAAGAGCATAAATGCTGCCGTGGGTAACTGTCCCAGTGTGAGAAAGGTACCAGTTTATAAATGAGATGCTGATGACAGAATGGCAACTTTGGTTTTCCTGCATCCCATAAAACAGCAGAATACAAGAGTTACACAGCTGTTTGGAGGATTTGTTGACCACTGTTGGCTGTAACCACGCGGTCTTTGACAGGGCTCCAGCAATTCCCTGTATTCCAAAGCACTTCCATGATTTGACACCAGACATCTCTATTGTCCCTTCCAATAGCCTGAGTGCAGGCTCACGGAGCTAGATACTGAAAGTCATAAGGCAGACAAGTGCCTGCAGGTTTTCTCCCTGGAAATTTCATCTGAGTCACACCAATGCTCACCAGAATATTCCTTTTGGGGAATAAGATATATTGGCCATTCTGGTCTCCCTCTGGAGAAAAGCAATACAGTTTTGAAAAGCAATACAGAAGCTGTCATAGTGAAACCTAATGTGAGAGTTGTGGATTTGATCCAGAACATACAAGATGATTAGGAGGTTTACTTTCTAAAGAAGTCTTTGCTAAGAAAGGCTTATGGTTTAAATCTATTTGAAATATGTAAAAGAAACGTGGATATGTAACACTGTTCTGCTATAAACTTTATTCTGACAATGTTCTGAAACATATGTAAACAGTAACAAAAGGTTTTACTTTCCCAGAAAAATAATTCCATCCATCTCTGCTTATGTCCATATCCTGAAAAGGTGGGAAAGTGATTGCCATGCATACTGTTCTCCTAAACCAATGAAGTGAATATGTGAAAAATAAGGCTTTTTTATTATGAGGATTGAGAAGAGGAAAGGAAAGCAAGCTCCTTTTGTCTTGGGAGAAGGAGCTGTTAGGAAGCAGAGACAGTACAGATTCCTCGTGCATATCT
Source organism: Lagopus muta (assembly GCF_023343835.1). Classification (NCBI taxonomy): domain Eukaryota; kingdom Metazoa; phylum Chordata; class Aves; order Galliformes; family Phasianidae; genus Lagopus; species Lagopus muta. The sequence goes on along the minus strand of NC_064442.1, from coordinate 11,963,772 downwards.
ATCAGCCATGGGACATTACAGCCCTTGACTCTTCAAGTCCCTCTGAGCCCCTCCTAGCCTACAGAGGTTTCAGAACACCTGCATATGAGTGTACAAACTTCTACTGAAAGCATATACATATCCTTCTCAACAGAACTGCTTTTCCTGTTAACACTAGAAATATTTTTACCTAAGAGGATCTTACAGGGTAAGATTAAGAGGATACATTCAGTATTAAACTCTCCAGTGTTTTGGTAGCCATAAGTAATCCCCTCAACCAATGTATGTTGCACAGAGCAGTGCAATGAAAACTGTACAACAGGAACACTTTGGCAGTTTACCTGGAGAGACATGGTGATGACTTATAGTACACCCTGAATAATATTTCTTCTCTGTGCTTTATCTAGACCAATAAATGCTTATGCTTCTAGATGCAGGAAGAGCTGTTTGTTCTGTTCAGCTGACATCCCATTACAAAGAAAATAAAGTAAACATATCAGAATTAGTCCCCTAAAGCTTCCATCAAGCCTTCTGCCATGAGCACTTTGCTGTTGTTTTTGTTTTTTCCCTTTGCCAGCTTTTGGCACTCAAGGGCAATCTATCTTTGGGAGAGAGAATACCATCACTCTTCTTCCCCAGAATGTATAATCCAAGAACTAAAAATAGTGGCCATCCAGAACAACATCTGAGAGCTGCATAATAAATAAGTAGTCAAAATTGTTGAAAAAACCTTCTTTAGCTGGCAAGCAGTACAATACACTTAAATAGAAAATATTGCAGTGAGCAATTATAGGATAACTAATTGAAAGAAAGAGTTACTGCCTAACCCTACTCAATGGTGGTGTGTTTAAATGCTAAACTGAGTTTATGAATAAATGCAGTCTTCCCAGGATAACTGTGAGGAATTATCTGACTTCTTTAGTTGTGCTGCATAAAAATAATATTCTAGTTTAATTGTTCATTGTCAAAAGGTAAAGAAAGACTTGTCACCACCAAGAAAATACATTTGATTTATTCTGGAATGACAGTCAAGCAATGGCTTTAGGACCTACTGGAAATGCAAACCTTCTAACAGCATTCAGACAAACTCCTGTTTTCAGCTGATCATTACTACTTCTGACCTTTTAAATCCTCTGCTGCTAAGGGAGAATCTGGTCTTTACAGAAAAGCTGTTCTGTATTCCATTCATAGACAGTGGAGAACTTAACTGTATTTACTGGTATTTAACATATGGAGCATATTTGCCTGGAAGGTAGATGAAATCTCCCACATTTAAGATCAAATCAATTTGAATTTAAGGTCACATTTGCAGAAGTCGATGTTCCATAAAATCAAAGAAAAGCTTAATTCTACTATTTTTTTTTCTCTACCGATCAACTGAGTAGTTTCCAATAGCACAGTTCTGCAGCCTTTCTCCCTTTCTGGCCTTACTCACGCAAATATTCATGTGGGAGCCAGTGACATGACTTCAATCTGACTCACCTGAGTGGAGCTGCAAATGTTTAGGTCCAAGACAAACATGAACTGTATCCTGCAAACTTCTTGTTCTTGCTTTCACAGCCTTGACCACATTAGTGAGACTGCTCACACAGCTATCCTACCTTACTGCTAAGAATCAAACTTTTTTTTTCGTAAGATGAGATATACCCAATTTGAACCATGTAGTTCATGTGCTTTCAGGACTAGACAGAGAAAATAGGTTCATGTGATTTCAAGGTGAAAGTGTGTATATCTTCATTCATAAGCAAGTGCTGCTACTTCAAAGGAGAGGAGATTTGCAGGAATCAATGATCTGCAATATCTTTTTGCTTAAGGTGTAATTGCCATCTAACAGCACTTAGGGATTTTGCTATTGCAGAGGTCCAAAATACAACTTTCTGGTTGGGAGGTTTCTAATATTGGAACACTGTCTTTGCACACTGCTAACAATCAGCCTTTCCCACTGAAAGTCTAAACAGGAAAAGAGAGAATAGGAGCTGCACTTGATTTCCACTTCCAGCTTCTTTGTGAAAGTGAGATACAGCAGGTCTGAAAAAGGCACTTATGTTGTTAATACTAATATTTCTTTAGTGCTCTTTAAGAGAAAGTATTGATTACTTACTCTTAAGGAAATCATGAAAATATATAGTCAAAGAGGAATGGAAAAAAAAGAAAATGCAGCATTAAGTGCTTTCCCATGGCCTAAAAGAAGGACTTCTTTTAACACAAAATAGAGCAGAAAAGTGGGAAGAACTCACATTTCTTACTGGATTTAAAGTGACATACTGCACAAGGGGTAGCCAACTGGAATGTGTCTAGCAGCATCTCCTGTTCTGATGAAAAGCTGTCAGCCACTTGGGCAAATGGTTTTGAAAGATAAATAAGAATGTGATAAAACTTCTTTATTATCACTGTATTACTAACAGCTTTGGGGAAAATTTATCAGAAATATCTTACTAGCTGCTACTATTTGGACCTTAAGTAAACATGTGGCAAGTTGTGATTCTTCTCTGTATTTCATAATGTTGCTAAGCTGACAAACTGCTCCTAACCTCTTGCTGCCTACCAGGATTTGGACCTGTGTTTCCATACGGTTACAGGGACAAATTCACCTTGGATGTAAATGAGCACAGTTCTACTGAAGTCAACCAAGATTCTTTCTCCTGTAGCAAGGCTTAATTTGGTCCTAGGTGTTTAGATCACTAAGCTATGCCCTCTAGCTTAGCAACTCTTCAGCTGAAAGAACTTTCTGACTGTGAATGCCAATACTCTTTTTACCTTGGTAGCTGAAAAAGTAGTAAGTGCATATAAGTGTTTCATGAACTGCTTCACAGGTGAAGGGAGACAGCCTATTTCATTCTGAAAGCGTCTCTCACCATTCAAAGGAAGAAGAGGAAGTCTAAGTGAATAAAAGGTTAGTGTATTTTTGTACCTTTTGCATCAAAAACAAAAGAGTTTGGACCATTAGACATGAGAGAAACCTTTGTAACTGGTTTCTGTAAAGCACTCATTCAGCTTTGAATCAACAGACCTTGTCAGCCTCTGACATATAGACTGACCTGAGGGTGGCGAATGAAATCAGGATGTAATTGTGCCAATTAATTTGGAAAGCCATCCTGGTAGACAGTATCTTTAAAGAAAGTTTGATTCTGATCTTAGGCCAGTGTAAATCTAGAGTGATGTCAGTGAAATCAAAAAAGCATCTTCTATATATTGGTTGTAGCCTAAACCAGAATTTGGCATGGAATTAGTTATTCATCCCGGACAAGCTTTGGTAATTCTAGTCACAGCTCTCTAAAGGGAACTTACGTATTAAATACTAAATATTTTCAGAGCATCATCATTTAAAAAAAAAAAAAAAAAAAAAAAAAAAAAAAAAAAAGAATTAACAATTCTGTTTAACTACTTCAGTGTTCTGCTACAAAATATTTTTTGAAGAAATTTTGGTAGTACTTACCAGGAAGGGAAATAGAAACAGTAATGTGTACAGATCTGATTAGTAGGATTATTCTAAGACCTGTTGTATTCTACGGGGGAGTCAGGACACCAGGAAGCAAAGTAACATGATCTCCACAGCAGAATGGTGGCAGTGAGCCATCCATCATTTTGATCTATTTTACATTAAGAGATTAGCAAGTCCGGGAAAAAGTATAGAACAGAAGTACTTTATCCTTCTTCCTGAGAAATGGGTCATCTGTGAGTCCCAGGCAACTCTGTAGATCAAAATAAGAGGTGCCGTTGTATTCTGCTGCTTTTCTCCTTGCCTCCCATTCCACTGACACAGAAGCAGGGTGAGCCTGTCTGCTCACTTCCTGTAACAGGGGTAAGCAAACGAGACGGGTGCAAAGGTGTCTCCTTCGTATGTAACTACAACACAGAGGAATGTGAGCAGGTAGCTCTTATCCTTCCAGTCCCATTTCTTGATGCAGGATTTAACAGTTTTAATGGAAGACATACTGACAGCAAACCCATAGCCAACACATAATTTAAATAATTCCTGACTAGCGAAATGATAATTTTAGGAGATATTGAGTGAATTGGAAGTTGTGGAGTCCCATTGAAACATAATATTGATTCGATGTCTTTAAATTTGCTAGAGGCAGTAACTAGCACTTGTATTCACTTATTTACTCTTGCCAAGTTATTTATTATTGACCAGAAGTAGGTCTGGATGAGAGCTGTTAAAACAGAAGTGCCAGGTACTGACTGGAACTGAATGCAGAAGAAAATGGTTGGAGTGGAACCTAACACAGATCTGGCTGTAGTTGAGGCTGTTTAAACACATTTTTTTCCAAGTCTCTCTATTTTCTAACTCTTGTTCTGCTGCTTCTGAAAATAATCTCCACATAAGAATAATTTTTCAAACATAACTCAGATTGCAGTGTCTTACCCAAAGCCACTCCAAGTGACCTAACAGTAATGATAGCCTACAGAAGAAGGCTTTTGTCTTGCTTACGTGCATCATTGGTGGAGATGTCAGAAAAAGAAGGCAGAGATGGTTGTTACCATATTTTGAGCAGGAGTTGCTCCATTTTTAAAATTACTATGAAGCTATGCTGTTTAGTGTAGAGGAAATGTTTGGGAATCTTAGCTCCTTGGCTGCCTTTAGCATAGCCACTTGTGTGGGTTCACTTGCTTGGTCTACCAGGGATCTAACTTAAACTGCCATAACTAAGTTTTCCACTCACTACTCTGAGGGTTAGTGCTAGCTGATCCTATTCAAACCTACTAAAATCCTACCAAGTCTTTTAGATTTGATGGCTGCCACCTCTGTTTCTCTGGCATTCCCAGACACAACTAGACATTAGGTCTGGATTTTCTAATTCATCTCTTTTCTTAGGAAAATGCTGCTGGGAAATTTAAGATCTGATCCTGTAAATTCTGTTTCACATGAGCAATCTCACTGCAGATTAAAGACTAATCATAGAAGGATTTGGAGGATTGGGTCCTTTGATTTCTCTTCATGTTAAGGCCCTTTTTTATCTGGATCATCCTACTGATTATCCTTCTCCATTTTTATATAGGGCTTTAGGAATAATTAGAAGGAAATAAGATTTTCCAACTTTAGAGTTTAATCAGTAACACATGTACTTTGAAAAGTTATATTTTTACATGACAAAGAATGCATCATCCAAAACAAATACCTCCAGGGTATTTGGACTTGCTTCTAATTGACAGCTTGGACGCTATCACAACTGTGTCATTTCTCTTTGTTCTGGCTCACAGACACAGTGAACGTTTGATAGATTTTCCTTTTTAATTCTTGATAACATTATGAAAATGTTAAGAAATGCAGCAGCAGATAACCTTTCTAGACCCAATAGCAGCATTAACCATGTGAAGTTAATAACTGACCACAGGTCATTTACTTAATTTAACTTAAAAAAAAGTTTTACTCACACTGCTCAAACTTTCCCTTCATTTTTATCTCCTTTTCTCCAAGGCCACAGATAAGCTTTACCTCTTACTTACTTGCAGGTCAGCTTTTCCATGAGACTCAGGTCTGCTTACAACCAAAACCAAATATTTATGGGCATGTGGGTATGAAACACCATAATGATAAATGCATGATAGTACACCAGAATGAAAGATTTCAAGACAACAATGTTTGCTGTCTGAGCTGGACATTTACTTAGTCTGTGTAGCAAACAGCAGGGACTTTGATATAAATCAGATGAAGTGTTTTTGAATGAATAAGTCTATACTCTGACGTATGACTTCAGGGATCAGGACATACGAGTGCACAGGTGTCATTTTGCAATGAAAGCCACACTAATGCTTTCTGTGCATGTCTAAAAACACTTTGTTTCAAGGTTGTGCTTCAGAAAGGATATAGCTCTGAAGGTTTCTTTTAAAAGAATGAAGTGCTAAATAATGGATTAAAGGCTAAAAAAAGGATTTGAAAGGCCTTCACCATATTCTTTGTACATTTCTGTTATACATTTTACTCCTCAGAAACACATTTACAGACTGTATTTAAATTTGAAGCATGTCATGGCATTGCATGTACTCAGACTGATCAGGCATCAGGCAGTATTGGAAAATTTGGTGTTTAACCTTCAATTATTACAGAGAAATTTGTTTTGACAAATAAATGTAGTTTGGGTTCCTTTAGGTTCTTACTGGCTTTGCATATTTGCATATATACATGTATATTTGTATATATGTATGTATATAGACTCCTAACTTATAATTTCTCTTCCAAAATCCTTATCAAATAAAGCAGATGCTTGGTTTTAAGTGTGTTAGTAATCATACTAATTTTATCCTTAAACTCTATGTAAAACTGAGGGCATAGTGAATTCTTATGAAACTTACAGTAAGTCCTGCAAAAATGTAAACATATTCTTTGCCCTGTGCACATAAGTAATGAATGTGACTACCAGTGCTTAAAGTAAACATTTTTGCTGGATGAGAATCCAAGTAGAAAATATCTTGATCATTTTTTCTATACTTTGAAGGGATAAATTTTTTAAGTCATGTTGTAATTCTATTCTATTTTTCAAGTAAATATTAGAGACAGAATCTGTGTCTAAAAGCAAACACTGTTTTACTGATTTTCCAGCTTGTTCCATAAGAGCACAGCCATTCTTACAACAAGATGAGTGACACTGTTCAATCGTTTAAATTTTTGTAAAGTTCAAAGTACAACAGAAACAGGAGAGCTGGGGAAAATGACCATTTTACTCCTATAAGATAGTTGCTGGCAGTTACTAACAGGGTTGGAATGGTTCGAGCACATTTACATTTCTTTAGTGAAATGAGATTGGAGCTGATACCAATTCTCATTGTCAGTGTTGAAGTGCTTAGCATTTTCAGTTGTTCTTTTATTTTACTTGGCACTATTTATATTTTAACCTTAAAAATGAACAATTTTCCTCTTGTTTAGCAGATCTGATTTACACTGTACGTAGAGCTATGGCATCATTGGAGATGTGCTTCATTGTGGTGACGTACTACATCTGTTCACATCAGAAGATCATTTAATCACTTGTAATGTTTTCCCCTTATCTAGGCCAGGGTTTTGTAAGGGTAGAGTTCTGCTAATGCACACTCCTGCCGGGAAGCTTCCCAAGGTGGGGCACAAAAGATGCTAAGTGGCAGGAGGAGGATGAGTAGAAGCCATTAACTTTCCCCCAGCAAGGTCAGATTTGATGCTTCCTTTGTTTGTAGTATCCAAATTAAGAAGATGCTTCTGTGCTCTCAGTGCTGCTTCTACGTAAACATACTCCTGGGTAATCTCAGGCTGGTCACATCTTCTTACTATTAGCTGCCCATTAACAAGCGGATTGAAAAGGACCCAGCACAGTTTACACAAAGCACCGGCTATTTTCCAGGAAGACCAAATTTCTCCTGGGCTTCATCAACACTTCAGACTATCAATATACAGAATAAAACACTCTTGTTCTGAAAGACTATGATCACAGGAGAAACCTCTGCGTTCTCTCTTCTGTTTTTATTGCAAACATGTTTGGGAGAAAAGGTGTTATCTTGCTTTTTATTTTTTTTCCTGAAGCCAGTATTACTAGCCATTTTACTTCTACTTTACTATTATTATCTAGGTGATGGCTGTGACATGTTGATCATATATGGCAGTGAGAAAATTGATTTCCCTCAACAAAAATGCTTCCAATTTTCCCTGGGCCATAATTTTATGTCCACAACAAAATAAAAGGGTCATTTTCCTTAAGATGGGGGAATTGAAATCTTTGATAAAAGCCATAGTAAATGTTGTACTTTTGATTGCAGAAACTGCAGTTTTCACAAACACCTCTTCTGTCTGTACTGCGCGTATGTGGGTTTCTGGGGAGTAAGTGAAAGAAGGAAAGAGAGAAGGAAGGTAAAAAACAGCTTTAGGAAAGGCTGAGGTCACTTTAGGAACATCTGAAAATCTGAAGCTTTTTGGACACTAACATTTGTTTCCTGGGAAAACTTTAGGACTTTATTGATTACTTCCAGTCAAGCTTCTTCTTTTCAAAAAATGACTAATCAGTGCCATACTTCTTAACCACCTGTTTTTAGATTTGTTTGCCTTTCTGCATGTTCTGCATGTTTGTAAACAAATGTTGGAAAATGTTAAGATTAATAGTTTAGTAGGCCAATGTAAAAAGATAGTACATCAATTTATATATATATATATACGTATTAAAAACCTTTTTTGTTTTGTGGGTTTTGGTGTTTGGTTGTTTTTAGTTTTTTTGTTTTGTTTTGTTTTGTTTTTGTTTTCCTGAAGGAGGATCTCTTCTGTCTTCAAATAATCACATTTCTATATTGATTAGATCACCAATTCTGGCAAAATACAAGTTACTGGCTGGAGAGATTGAAAACTACTTAAGGTTGATTCTGCTGTCCAACAATTTCTTTGAACATAAAATAGAAATTTTTGGAAATGTTTATTTCTTCTTTGGCTTTTCACATTGAAGTCGGGGAAGCTGACCAAACAGTTCAACTTTATTTCAGAATGTTTTTACTCAAGTTGGATTTGCTCAGCAGTCTGGACAAAAATTTATGCTGAATCCTGAAATACTCAAGAAATCCTGAAAACTGACCTTTCAGTACTCTGCTACATTGATCTTTCACGGCCATGGTCCCGTGTGTCAATGTAAGACAAGAGGTAATGTCTCACTAGAAGGCTTTTTCTCTACATAACTCACTTCTACAAGATGAGAGGTGCTTATAATTATCTTCATCTCAGTTTGGTTTGTGGAGCGGCAGGGGAGATGTACCCAATCAATGATGTGTTTCCAAGGTTCACAGCAAAGGAAAGAAACCAAGAGCCAACAATCCTCTCCATGTGAGACTGATCCAAGTCCAGTGCCCAGAACAAGACCTAAAGAATCACCATTATTTTGACTGAAACACATTATCAGACACACATGAACTTTTCTCTTGCTCTCATATGTGAGAATTTACTCTGTTTGATGGCCTGATGCCTTAAATATGGCTGCATTTTTTTCATACATATATGATACAATATCCCTTTGGAAACTGGCAAAAATCAAAGTTGCTGATATTCCTTAAAGGAGATGTTTTCTCTGCTTACAGGCAATATGTGCAGAAATCCATCATATAGGGACCACAGGAGTACAAAGGTTAATTAAGATGCTGAGGTACTGCTAACATCTAAAAAGAATTGTGGTTTGAAAGTCTGACCATTCTTGCATGTTACATATGTATTGTTTGCAACATCCAGAAGGTGTGCATCTGATAGAAGAGTTAATCCCATGGTATCTTTGATTATTTAATCTGTAATCAGAGAGGAAAGAGGTGGAGGTGAGATGTGACTGATATGCTGTGTTCATTTCATTGGTACCATAAGCAGGAGGCAGTAAAACATGAAACAAGGATAAAGAAAAAAAATTCACAACAGATTTTTTGAGACAGCAATTTTCACAGTATCAACAAAAGTAATTGTTCTTTCTTTTTTACTTGGATGGTATTTTCTGATTAATAGCCTATTACTAAAATCATATTTCTCAACATTTTCTTGAAAATTAGAGATTGGATTACATCAAGTAGTAAAAAACAAAAAGAAAGATCGAACCTTTTACATGGCTACTGATGGAAGAGCACGGTATGAGGATTTTTGTATTTTGACTTCTATGCATGGTATGTTAGAGAATAGAAGTGGCCAGTTGTGAGAGTTTGGGTTTCTGCTGCTGATTTTTGCTTTTTTTTTTTTACTGAGGCACAGCACACACATTCCCCCATGCATTTTCACATGCTGAGCTAGTACAAAACTACAGAGCCAAGGGAAATACATCTTATGGGAGAACAGAATTCTACATTATGTGTAGAGGTGTTGGGAAACAGCATGTGCAATCAAGAAGCAAGAATCACTTTCTGTTGGAGTGAGCAATAAAGGAAAGTAGATCAGTTTAATATGACGTAATGTCTCATCAAACGGAGAGGAAGCACGAAAATGAGGACTTAAGAGGCAGAAACAGATGCTAGAATGAGGCCTTTCATTTAGTTCCTAGAATAGATGCACTCTTGAGCTCTCCTCTTAACCATTACTTCAGGAAATAGTGTAAGAAAGGAAAAGTTTGACTCTGAGGTGACACTGATATCAGCAGTGACAATACTGGTGACTGTTGCCATTCTCGCTCAAGAGAGTAAGGACTCAAACCCACTGAAAGGCTCCTGGATAGCCAGTGGCAGCCAGATTTGATTCCAGCTGAACTCAGAGACTGACAAATGTGTTGTATATGGGCTGTGTTTTGCCTCTCTTGGTTAACCATCTGGAAATGTGAATTGGAAATGTGAATTGTGGTACACCGGGAGCAATCACCCATTACAGCTGAGAGTGGATGATGGGAAATGAGATGGGAAAAGGGAGCACAGGGTGTCTGCTGGGATTCTGAAATCGGCCTGAAAAAAAAAACTACAGAGGAGCAAGGGAGGGTTGGAAATCTTAGGGTTATGTGATTATATGTAGTTCACATTCCCTATCCTACTGTATCCCCAAAAACTTTTAAGGGAGTTTCATCTTTTCTTGCTATGAAAGTACAAAACATTTTGGGACATCAGATAATATTCTGAAATGGTTTTCAGTACTGAGTAGGCCAGGATCTACCAACAGTCACACCTGACATTTTCACACAATTCTGTTCACTTCAATACATTTAGGAGACCCCAATTTCTCTCTCCAACAATTTTTTCATCAGAGTGAGAAATATTTTATTAAGAATCAAATCCACATCTACATCTCATTAGTTTGAGAATTCTGTGAGCAGACACAATGGATGCTGCCTCAATAAAATCTGCAGAGATTTTCAACTTCTCAAGAGTGGCAGATAATGGCAGATCCTAATTGCTTTTTACCAAAACCAAAACTAGACAGCACTCCAAACAGATACATTTATCTTTGGATTTTAAGTAAAAATTCTTAGATCCCAACAATGGTGGATTTCACCCAGAAAGTTATAAGTAAGAGATTAGTCATAAACAAAGACGTTATTAAATATATATATATATCACCCTTTTATTATATAAATAAGAAAACATAATTTTTTTGTGTATTTAATCATGGTTTTGTATGATCACAGGTTTATATACTAAGTGTGGACCAACATAGAGTGGAGCACAGCCATGTCAACAATTTGCTTTGTACCTCAACTAATCATATCCATTAGGTTACTAAGCCCTTACTGCTGATGGACCGGTGTAAATGGGATGTAATGGAAGAGCAACTTTAACCCCACAGCAGTAACAAAGTTATACCTATGTCTCTGTATCCTGCTATGATGCTACAAACTGTATTCTGTTTCCTGCTCATCCATTTTAAACAGTGTAGAATTTGGTACCATTTGTAAGAATAAGCCTTTATTTCTTTCATAATTTTTACCTGATTCTGCTTGCTTTCTCTCCTCAGCCATATCTCATAATTCTGTACTATCAGATTTGGTGAAATATCACTGCATATTATCCTCCCTGCAGATGGCAAGTAAAATTTCAGATTTTCATTTAAGGAGCTTACAGTGGTGTCCTAACATCAGGTACATATTTTCATACAAGAGAGCAGTCTGTTCAGTCGTCACCTAAATTCACAGCTAGAGGTTGGAACCAAAACCATTTCAGCAACATCTTTTACTCTTCTTTTTTAATGGGTAACAGGCCTCAGAAAGTATTATAAGTGATTTGGCACTTCAACATGCAATAGACATAGAGTAAGATGTTTCAAAACCACTACTTATCTAATTTGCATTGACTGAAGATCCCATGAGGCACCTAAATACTTCTGGACAACCTTACTGTGTCAATTCATAAAGCTCACATAACTTCCTCTTTCTCACATTGTGCGCACTTTTCACCGTGTGAAATATTACAAATTCCTGTTCCCTTAATTAAGAGGCTAATTGTACTCATAAACAATTTTTAGCAATTATGGGAAACCTGTCTACACATTGCTTTTTTTTCTTGTAACATTCATTGCAGTTCTCTGCCGCCATCCTGCTGCAGAGCATGTGATCAGATTCAGATCAAAACAGTGTGATGCAACAAGCTGAATTTCCTGCCTGACCTTCAGCTCTCTTGCTCAGTAGTAATATGCAGCTTTGTGTTCTGTTAAGTAAAAGTCACAAAGAGGAGCCAAGTGATTTCTTCACTCTTTTGCAGAAACAACTTCTTTATCTGAGAAATTCTTTTGCTCATCTCCACTGGAGATGGGATTGTTTATTGTATTGACTGCACATCATTGGGGCTGGGTTTTAACAAATACGACAATTTATCTGTATCAGGGATTGAGGAAGAGGGGGTAGTTTTGAAACATTAAATACCTTTGCAATCTTTTTTTTTTTTTTTTTTTTTTTTAGTGCTATATCTCAGCATGACTGTATCCTACAGTGGAAAATCACCACCCATTCAGAAATGTGCCTTGTTGCATTAGTCATATGTTTGCAGATGCAAAGCTCTATCTGCAGAACAAAGGCATGTTCAAAAAATGACTTAGCATCTTTATTCCTTTATCTCAACACTTTATAGCAGCATTTGCAACTTATTATAATCAAGTTATGCTTTTAAAACTAATCTTTTTGCTTTTTAACTTGTATAATAATCACACATCTTCATTAAAAGATATTACAGATGCTATCTATCTGAATTTGTTTCTAGCAGTTTATGAATTAGTCTCTTAATGAATGAATGCTTTCACAGCTCCAGATGACAAAATTTGCCACCTCCTCCTCTTTTTCACAAAGGTTTCCTGGGACAGCGTTTTCAGCAAATTGTTTTCTTAGACCAAATACAGAGAGACACATTCCTCAGCAGCTCTGTGTGCAAGATGCAAAAGGTAAGAGGATCAGGCTGCACCTACCCTTTCTGGAGGGGTGATTGTTAAGAATTTCTCTCGCAATATGCACTCGGATCCACATTAGAAACAGTCAGAGGCTTTTAAGGGTAGAAAATCTCAGGACAGTGTACAAAATCAGAGCCAGGGTCATGACCTTGACTATTGATCCAGCCTCTCTTATTTCCACAGCTTGCTGAGGCTTGTTCTTCCAACCTGCTGGTGTACATTAGAGCAGAAATCCATAACATGGCCATGTTCATCCAAGCACAGGAAGAAACTAAATTAAATGTTAAAAAACAATCTGAGACTAGAGTTGGAGACAATTCATCATGATCCTAGACGTCAGGCAGGTAGGATGACCAAGAGTTCCTCGGCCAATAGACCCAAACAGAATATGGAGGGACCTCGCTGCCTCATTTGTCAGGTACACAGGAGGTAGTCGGAAAAGCACCAAGGAAAAAAAAGTCTACTGAAGGTCAGTGTTTTAATTCCCAACCATGCACAAAAAAATCATCTGCTGGAATACAATCTATAATTGAGGTTAGAGCAAAAAGTGAGGGAGATAAAAAAAATTATCTGAAGTTAATACATAAACAGCAAGAATTAGGAGGAAAAAAAGCTTTGCATGGAAGTGCACTAATAAGTGACAGCTGAGTTCTTACAAATCTGGAACTCAAGATCAGGTGAGAGAATTTGAGCACCAACTTTGGTATCCTATTAAGAGTCTGTTTTTTCATTTTCAAAAGGTATCTTAGTGGAGTGCTAACCTTTCTTCTTGATGAAAGGGTTTAAAGGTATATAATCTGTGATGCAGAGAATGAACTCAGCATGTTAAATAAGAGAAAGATTCTGTAGGCTTGTTGAACTGTTTAGAAACTGCCCTTTGCTGCTTCTCAAGCGGATTTTGTTTGTACTGGACACAGAACACATGTGCTCTATGTACTCATCCAAAGCATGTAACCTAAAGGGTACTTCTCGGATTTTTTTTTCTGCTGGGAGCTACAAAACATACATACCTTGAAAGTACTGTGCAAATATTACAGTAATTGAAAATAGTCACAAACCCCTCTGCAGTCAGCACAGCTGCTGTTCTAATTTAGCTATCTTGTGAAAAGAAGCATTTGCCAGTTTTGTGAACATGAATTGCATTTCCTGTTGTGGTTGAATTGTGTTCTCTCTCAGAACATTGATAAGCAGGTATCTGAGCTGAAAATAGTCCACTGCCCTTTAATTTTATTCCTAAGTTTTGTTACATTATTTGTGTGTTATCAGCATGTGCTGTTAAACCTCATCATGCTGAGTGCCAATCTGATGAAACATAATAAGACATAACACAGTTTGACAGCTAATATTTAAAGAAGAAATCTTATCTCTCACTATCTAAATAGCAAAGGGCTCCCATTCAGACACTTAGAGATTCTGAGTGGATATCTAGAGAGAACAGTTAACCCAAGCTTTCTTGGTATGATTCTCAGACAGAGTGCAGCTTTGTATATTTATAAGTGTAAAACAAAATGCATCCTCACTGGTCATTAAATTCATGCTGAACAACTTCTGTACTGCTTTTTCAATTTGTAGTACTCTAAGATTACATAAGAAATATGAAAGAACTGATGGAACTTTATTCCCCCAGCTTCTTTTACCAAGCACTCTGTAATATTTGAATCAAAACATGTATTATGCAAGGCACTGATAAATCTGAATTATTTGCCTGTTAACAAAGATGGGAAAGATGTGATATGTCCCAAGTGCAGGAATTTGCTGAACACAAATTCCTGGAGGTTGTGCATCGTGCTTTGCTCTAGTTTCTTGTCTGGCTCTTTTCCAGTAAGTCCAGGATGGCTGCAATTCCATTTATCTGTGTTATTACTACTCGCTATTTACATAGCCAGAACCAAGTACTTGGCAGTTTTTATACAGTTAGAAGATCTGTATCCCACTCCTAAGGGTTTATGCTTTGCCATATTATCCACAAACGCCTCAATTTCTGGGTTATGTTCATCCATCATTGCCTTAAATTATATCACTTAAAGCTCACAGTTAATGCTGTGTGTCAGTAATTTCAACATAAAGAAAAAGATACGGATATTTATGGATAAATATGGTCAATACCTTGGGTTCACCACTTGAATAATTGAAGCATTTCAAATTACGTGTCTTATTTGGAAAGTTCTAGTTGTACAAATGTTTTAAATTGTAGAATTTGAAAGTAATCATTTTGAAAGGAACTTCAGCACTAACGAAAAGATCCCAAAGCAGATTTTCTTTTCTGAACATAAGGGATCAACTTTATACCTAGCATCATCAAGCACGCTGTCACATGTACATACATCTACTATGACTGAATTCCAGAAATGTCTTGGGTGCAGACTGAACAATTTGCTTGCTTGTGTGTGCAAATTCTGATATTCTGTGTCCAGATGGTAAAATGTAGCAAGGTCACTGCCCACCCAGTACACCACTGAGAAGAGATGACAGCATGCCACCTCCTTGCAGTGCCTACTGCAGTGCTCACACCTGTCCCAGCCAGCATGCACACACAAATGTCCATCATGCAATAAAGGTGAATCCTTTGAAAAAGTAGAAACAAACAGCAAAGCCAATTCTCCGCTCAACCAGGTAGGATCTGTCCTTGTGCCATTTTTTTTGCATACTATGGAACAGGTTTTTGTCTTCGTACTCTGACTCACAGAGAGTAAGGCTTTTATTAAAGGAAAAACAGATGGTCTATGTTGCAGGCATTTCAATATCAAAATGAAACAGTTCAGGTTTCAGTCAGAGAATGGAACTGAGCACTGTTAGAAAACATTTTCATTTTTTACATTGTTGCCACATTAATGCTGTTCTATCCAAATACTCCCACAACTCCAGAAACGTTTGATGGTGCAGATTGGTGAATATGACCTCTGACCTCTTCAGATGTCAAAGAAGTTCCTAATCATACCTCATATCTGCTAATTAGTACAACTGCCACCTATCAATGCTATGTTTTACCCCTTTCCAAAGAGGAAAGTTCTGCCTTCTCCTGCTGCTGATCATTACCTCCTCGAGGTATGTTTCACACCTTCAAGGGCGTGGTGGTTCTGTTCATGAAAACTGTTCCTACCTGAAGGAAGAGATTATTCATCTAGTGATCCGAAAAGACAAAGAAAGGGGTCCCAGAGCTTGAATTGTTATTACTTATTTTTGTTCAACACTTTAGTCTGTTCCCTGTTTAAGTATTCAAGTGACCTCTTCCTCCATGACTACGTCAACCAGGGCTACTGCTGCACCTCTCACCACCACATTGCTATTTCCTTCAAACACTGGAGCAGTGGGAAAAGAAAAAAGAGCTCCAAGAGGCAAATTGCCACAGGAAGAGTGAAGTTGTTGGAAATGTGATAATAATGCTCCATGACTGCTCCCTGCAAGCAGCTTGGCCTTGCAGCTGTAGGTGTCTGTGATCCATAATCTGCGAGCTCTCTCACCAAAAGTCGTTGTGTAGTTGTTCCTATTGTTGACTCTGACTGAAGGTCCTGCCTTGTATTTGTTGCTATCATCCAGTGTCTGTGAGAAGCCCTTGGAAGTTTTTTGGCTGTTGCTACAGAGGTTTGTCTGTACGGATCAGATTTGTCTGAAAGTGTGCTTTAGAAGAAAAGCGAAAGGGGAAACTATGAAGTACTGATGTATGGGAAATAGTTTTGCGCGAGAATCAAACACAATGAGAAAAAAGAAAGGAGGATTGTAGGGAGTTTCCATTTCACTAAGAGGACTCAACAGGTGTCATGGCCTTAATTTTCAGCTGTTTTCCTTTGGTTAGACACAGGTGGGACACTGTCTGTCCTTTTGGGAGTACCATATGCACTGTAGACCCTATTAAAATGTAATAATACTCCGTGTCTCTGTGCCAGGTGATGCAGTACTTCCAATCTCAAGCTTGGATTCGCATGATAACATTTATCTTTCTGTTTTTCCAACAATCAAATAACAGAGAGCACCACCAGCAGGGTCTGGGATATTCTTTCAGGGAAATGCAAACAAAATTGCTCAAATTCAGCAACTCTCTGATATATTAATTTGCCATAGCATGTTAGTAGTTCGAATGTAGCTCTTTGTAGATGATTTCTACTGTTGCATATTATTGCTGTATCTGGCAGAAAAAAGTTGCAGAAAAAGCAAAATTCTACTTCTTGTAGCTGAAACATTAGTAAATAGCACAAGCAGTAGCAGATGACCTCCTAGTGAAATAACAAACTAGTATTTTTATTTTTGTTTTTAATTCTCTTACATGTGTTTCTGAGAAATTTGTCCCTATAAGCTGACCAGGTTTAGAAGAATAAAATACAGTAATGGTATATGGCAAGCCACTCTGCGCTGACTTTACAGTTATAGTTAAATTCCATGTGTTTATATTTTAATGGTGTCAATGTGACGTTTATTACTGTTCAACACTAACTTTTTTTTCCCCAAGCTAAGGTCTCCTATAGATCATTTTGACCAGCTCTGAAATAAGAAAATGCTACCTGAATGACACAGGCACTGGTTAATTAAATGTGAGCTGAACACCCAGAACTAGATTATATATTGTACTTCATCATGTAAAGATCCTTGGACAGTGCTATTTGATGGTACAGATTTCTAAAGACTGACATACCATAAAATCCTTTTTCCACCTGATGTGGAATTGGCATTATTAATACAGACGCTTTTTTTTTTTTTTACAGACACTGATAACGTGGAAAAATTTGAAAACACATCTGTGATCCACAAATTAGAATCAAAGTTCCCCAAGACATGGAATCCTAGTCTGCTTAACTGAGCCACAAAATTTGGCTCACCTGGATGTTGTGTTTGAGCCCACCCCTCTCTGCTGCTTAGCTAATAAGGAAGCGTGTGCCTCTTTTGAGTCCTAGTGTTTTATTTCTTGCATGAATGAAAGTGGACCTCAGAATTTAGGAGTGCCACATTGTAACTGGAACAGGGTCTAAAAAGGAGAGTCCTAATTCATTGTGAGTTAGTTGAAAGTCTTTTTAGGGGAGATAATCAAATGTAACTCAGCAATATTTTGCAGTGAAAGAAACACCATCAAAAGTAACATTTGGACAATTTTTTTTTTCATATTGCACAGTTCTGATTGTCTTTTTTAAAACATCACAGAGTACTTAAAGGACCATGACAGATAAATGCAGTCCTTAAAACTACTCATGCATTCTTAATGGACAGCTTGTTAATTTGAGGTCTAGGTCATGAATTTGAATGCCACTCACTAAACACTTCTTTGTCAACAAAAGCTAGTTTTCCCTTAGGGTAAATTGTAACTCATTAATTGTAATTAAATTAAACATATGCGACAACTAGAAAACCTAGAATGCATTCAGTGAGGAACACTGGTACAGCGATTTGTGGCTGAGTTCTGGGATGCTCAGGTTTTTTGCCAGTGAGAAGAAAATAAAGATCTGTAACTTAATGATAGCCTCAATAAAGATGGCAAGAAACTATCTTGCCTATTTAAAAATTGTTTTATTATTTTCCTGTTGGATATTAATATAAAAAGGTATATAAATATTACATTAGCAATAAAAATCAGGGTTTCTAATTTTTCAGGTTTGAGCCAAAAGTCATAATTCTCAACGTATTTTGTATCCTTTAAATCAACCCTAAGAGGATGTAATTTTCCATCTGTATTTATGTTTACAGTAGTGATTAAACTATTTTAACAGCAGATGCCTTTGTACTTGGAATCGCTGTATAATCCATCCTCAGGTCCTGAGGTAAATCAGTTTGGTTGTCAAAGATGTGTCCCTAATGGGCAATGGTCCACATCACATAGCTATCACGTAATTGCCACTATTTGGCATATTTGGCAGTTCCTATTAGGAGAGGCCCAGGACTGAGCTTGTACACTGAAGCGTTACATCATCACAGATTGGACACCAAGAAACAAGAGCTGCGATGAAAACCATAAACTGCTTTGTACTTTTTGTTGGTTTTTCATTTGTTTTTGGTTTTGGTTTTTTTTTCAGTTAAAATGTGGATACAGATTTTTTTTATTCTGGTGATTTGCAGGCTTTTATCACTTGTCTGCACATCAAAGATTTCTCTAAGTATCTGACTTTTTTTTTTTAATCCATTTCCTTTTTTTTTTCATGATCCTTTTTTTTTTCTTTTTTTTTTTTTTTAAACCAGTTAGTTTGCTAAAACTATTTCAAATTCATGAATCATATGTTATGCTTTGGTGGGAAGAAATGCTTTCACTAAACTGCTTAGCCCACTTTAGCACAAAATGTATCAGTGTGCTACAGTCTGATACATGAGGAGAGAGTGAGCTGCTGTGCACACTGTCTTCAGACACAGAAACTGCGGATGTGATTTGAACTGTAAGTGGTTAATGTAGAAGACTGAGGGCATTCAGAAAGAGTAGATAACTGACCTTGTATTATTTGTTCAGCTGAGATATGTGCTTATAAAAATTCAGTTAACATGCTCTCTGCAGCTTCCTAGCTGCAAATCTGTTGGGAGCACATGTCTCTATTTAAAACGTGTGTTGTTTAGCATCACTATTTGTATCAAAATCCCCACTGTGAATAGTCAGGTGACAAATATTAAAGTGGGGAACCTTGTATGAGCAGGAGTGCTAGGCCCCTTTGAATGTGTATGGTGAATGCTAAAAGGAGTTTTGGGGAAAGAAATACCTCACCTCTATCTGATGTTATGATTTACTCACAAGAAATCTAATAATGTGTTATTAATGAACACCACAGTGTTGCAGTTGGGTGAGATTTACATGAAAATTAACCCATGAAATCCCACATCTAAGGCTTACTAATTTTACAACTCTAGGATACATCTCACCTTTATCGCTGACCCAGTCCTGGAGAAAAGCGTCTTAACAGCAATAAAGATACAGCATTTCTAAAAGTTCTGATTCAAAGAGGCAACCTGACTAACAGACTGCCAGCACTGTAAAAAGTGTTTGGATCTCTCCCCATTGTACAGAATGCAAGCTACTCTGCAAGCAATATGAGTACATGGGAAATGCAAACTCCCAAAGAAGGATGAAAAGCAGAGGGAAACAGGAAGATAAGTGTCGGGTTTGTTTCCTTCACTGGATTTAGAAACCTAATCTTGAAAAAAAAGCCATTGCCTGGGAGCTAAGCAAGCTTTAATGGACATGCTGGCTTTGTCACAAATTGTTCCTCAGGTCTTGGAGTTAATAAACCCAACTACCACAGGGAGTTACTCTTCCCTACTTCCAGTCACAAAATAGAAGCACTTAAATAATACAGGAATGATGGCTACAAGAGTAAGCCATTATTTACCTCCTGCAACAGAGTTCAGCATTAACTACTTTTTCTTCATTTCTTCTTGTTTTCTACTTACTTCCTATTCATGTCAAAATCCTTTCTGAGAACTAGCTCTTTAAGATCTGGAAACCACCTTTTACTAACAGGTAAATGCAGGCTGCAGTGGAATTTTATACATGTCAATTTCGCAACAAACCTGTGAAATTATTTGTTCTGCCCTCTGTATTTGGCTAAATTTTCCCTTTCTCCATCTGCAATCAGCGTCCTGTTGACTCAACTCTGTCATCTGTCTTACACATTCTGTGTGTGACTGGCATATCTATTTTGCTTTCTCAGGTGTCATAAGGTGCATTATTGCTACGGAGCACACATTTACTTGCTTTGTTCACCATAGTTTTTTTCACTGATTTACTACTTCATGAAGACAAATTGCTTTCCAAGCCCTGACTTTTGTATTCACAGTTGTGTCCTCTCTGGCTATCAAAACACAAGAGAGAACTCCCACCTCCACTGAGCTATCTTGTATTCACTAACTCTAAATCTGTGGGAGCAGTGATCAGGGGTGTGGTAAGTACTAATGCATATAATGTGAGGCTTTGCCTTGATGCTTGACCTCCTCTGGAAAGCAGATAAATGAAGAAAGTGCTCCCCAAAGTTCTCTGTGTCCCATTGAACTGAAAGCTGTACAGTAAATTCTGACCTTGACCGGACACAGATTTAAATCCATCAAGCCCTTTTCCCAAACCCCAAATTTAGCCATTCTATGCCGTAACATTTAGCACTGCCTCTTGACCACAGCTCCTTACCTTCCTACTTGGCCACAGATCACTTGATCACATTGGATTTTGTTACCACAAGTAACTTCTACCCATAAAACTATGTTGTGCAGTTGGGGCACGATATAAAATTTAGATTTGAGTCCAATTGGCTTTGTTTTTTATTGATGTTGTGAAGAAAGGTTAAAATTGGGCAGGTACTTTTTCTATCTGGTCATCCCAAGAAAACCCTTTCTTTACCTCTGTAAATACTAGACATCCCACAGCAAGTATCAAGTATCAAGCTATGTGTAATTATCCCATGATGACAGTGATCACAGCTTTATCACTGTGGTCACAAGAAAATTATGGAGGCTCAATAAGTGCACATGAAATACACCTTGCTGGCACCCTTGAGGGGTTGCTTGTGACCAGAATCTAAAGTCAGGAAGGGCTGCAGTCACAACCTTCTCTCATTATTCCAATCCAGTCAAATTCTTCCTCTCCTTACGGACAGATTGTGGAGAGGGCAGTTGTGCCACTGTTTCTGTTATTATTTAATAATTGTACAATCTTCCAAAAATGTGAAGAATGGGAAATCATCATTAGAGCAACTAAAAAAGAAAATTGGTCACACTGACAGAAAGTACTGAGATAAGTAATGCATCTTACTCACAGGTTAGCGTTATCTTGCTTGGGGGATGTCAGCTCCTTGGCTGTCTGGCTGTATGATTGCCATTGTTAAGATCTGTCAACTACCTGTGATTTGATGAATTATGTGAATGCTGGGCTTCTTCACAAAATGAAGTTTCATATAGATGCATTGGTGCCATTGGAGATCATCGCTAGGCTGCTCCTCTAATGCAAGCATATCCTGTCCAAACAACCAGATAACATGTTAGCGAAATCAAATTTCAATGGAGAAGATGTCGGTGGTTTCTATGTCTAAAGTAAGTCTGGAAAGTTATTTGTAACCAACAGCATTAATATTTCCTTTCTTGTGTCAAGAATTGATGGCATTGTATTTGTGTGTGTGTAGGTTTTTACTGCTTCTCATGTCAAGAACCCCTGTGTATCTTGGCACGTTCAAACAAATTTAATGTTTTTTTTTTCCACTTGCTTATTTTAGTACTGGGTAACCCCAAGATCAGTCTGTGGAAAATGAAATTATTTCTGAACATGCAAAGAGAGTACAAGCCATATCTTCAGCAGTTTTAACAGTGATGTAGCAACAGCTGCTCATACTGTCCTATAATGATGATGAATGGGATGTTAAAAAGCTTCATCCTCACAAAGAAAGTGGAGCAGAAAATTCTGTATCGTATTAAACAGGAAAGTGCCTTGGTGAGATGGCCAGTAGTTGCTGGGTGCTGATCAACCTCACCTGTAGGCACAGGTGGAATCCCCTCAGTAATGTATCCCTAAACATCAAATGCTTTACAAAGAATCACTTCTTAAAGCCACAGTAAAGTAAAATGATTAAGGTTAGCTAAATACATTCACTGCACTCACCTGGAGGCCCACACCTGTGCCAGCACCACTCTGAGGCCCTGTGGGATGGTGTGGATTGTGAAGTGTGAGCGTGGCAATGCCACACTCTGGATGGCCCCAACCAGCTCCTCTCAGCATCTCCTCTCCCCCATCTCAGGGCTTTGTGTCAGCTTGCCCTGCCTCAGCCTTGCTAGTATCCAGCTATGACTCAGCCCTGGCTCAATTTCCCGCCACTGCACCACAGCCTCCCTGAGGGGACTGAAAGCACCCAGCCTGAGGCCCTGCGCTGAGGTAGAGCACGTAGTTCTGGTGTGTGTGTTGGGCAGGCCTCAAATCACCTCATCTTTGGAGGAGGGGAGAAAAGGCACTGAAAAGCTCAGTGCTGGCAGCAGCTGGGCTTGTTTCATCTGCTGGTTTTAAGAGAGACTGCACAAGTGCTGTGACAAATCCTGACTGAACTGTTAGAGAAAACCTTAAATGTTCTCAGTAATAGGAACCTCTTCCTCAGGTGGCGCTGATTTGGGCCATAGGAAAAGGATTGGCACACACTGCATGCAGCTGCCTCACCTCACAAGATGGAGAGGCAGTGCTCCACATACATGGATCCTGCTGTTACCTCTTTCCATAAGCAAAGAGCGGTTGTTGTGTCCTCACATGAAAAATCAAATGGACTTGCTCCAGAAGGCCATGTAAGCTCAGCTTTTCCCACTCGCTCCTGCCACAGCCTGGGCTGTTCATCTTCCCAGGAGGCCATCGTGACTGAAGTGAGCAGCGGCCTCTTGTTTCCTCTGTGCTGCAGACAGAGCTCTATCCATGTAACGTATGAGCTTTCTATAGTGGACATAATGACTCTGGGACAGAAAAAGAAATACTTCAAGGAGCCATGCTGACAAAAGAAGATGGATAAAAGGCACCTCGCGCCTTTCTGTGACAGACTGCATAAGGACACTTGAGCTGAAGTGGCAGGTGGTACCTGCTGAGCTGTCTGCTGAGAGCAGTTGAGGTGCAGGTAAGAGAACTGGCGCGGGCTGTGGGTGCTCTCCTGTGTTTTGGATGTTATCATTGTATCCCCAGGGACTGAGGGAACATGTAACTCCATAAGGAAAAACAGTAACTAATGGTGAAAGTGTAGAGGGAAGAATATAGAGAATGTACTAGAAATGTAGAGAAAGTGACCTTGTCCCTAAATTTCTAGCTTCAGCATCACTCTCATTTTTGGTTACTTCATTCTGCTTTCTTGGCTGCTTTATAAGTAGTAAAGGCAAGAGTAGTCGGAAGCAATTGTGTGTGATTAAAGTAAACTGTTTCACCTGTTGCTATGGTTCTTGGTTGCTGTAAAGTTGAAAGAGAAATATTTTTTAAAAATGGATTGTCTTAAGGGTTGATGTTGTGGTATGGATTAAGGGTTAAGATATTAAACAGCAGATATATTAACTGTTTTGCATCTGGTTTTACAAATGAAGAGGGTGGAGACTTACTTAAACTGCATCAGATGTTTATGGGTAACAGACAAAGAATTAGGAAGTGTGCAGATTAACACAAGTAATGATTAAAAAGAGCTTATGGACTTTAAACCCTATTAAGGTCTATGACAAATAACAAGAGATAGAAGAAGGAGATGCACAAGTGTGGTTTGGAGAGGAATGGAAACACGCAGAGAAAAGGCTGCTTAGTTGGATTTTGAGTCCTGGAACATCATTAGAAGGATAAAATTGACTTTGACAAACTCAAGCACTGCAAATACCCTGTCGTTTATTCAGTTCTATTCCTGTGATCTATTAGTTCTGAATCTGATTGTTGTGCCGTTCTGGTTACATAGTATTCAGAAGCGCTCTGTGACTTGGAAGCCATGTCACCTACTAGCATGTAACTGCATATAGTCAGACATGGAAGGGAAGTTTGAGTCATCTGGTCTCTAAGTATCAAATAGGCCATGTCCTGGCACTCCATTCTTGCCTCATTTGCAATAAAAAGGACTTACAGTGGAGATATAATGTGTTTTTTGAAGAAATCAGCATTGTTGGTGCAAAACAAAGTATGGCAGGTGCTTTGCAGAATTAACAGAGATTTGTCCATATTTCACATTATCTCTTCTACCTCTTGCTCTAGAAGTATGTTAGTATCTGTAAATGCTTGCAACTAATATTTGGTAACAATGTTTTTTTCTGGAGCTTGCTATGTTATGTCTGGAGAAAGCAAAAGGAGAAAGCTCAACCTTATAGATAGCCTTGGGTTGAAGGATAAGAGGAGCTTATTTGAAATTTATATAAAGTATATATATAAAGTATATATATAAAGTATATATATAAAGTATATATATAAAGTATATAATATATAAATAAATAGAAGAGGCTGTAAGAGAAAAGGGAACTGTGGAGTCCTGGAGAAGGGACTGGGCAAGTACAGGTGCTTGGGGGTTAAAAAACAAAACAAAAGAACACCTGAAATAAAAAGAGGCATGAGGTATGTTGCAAGAGGAATTTCACCATCAAGTGTGGAGATGAAGATTCCAAAGGTAAGTTTAAAAGGCAGCTACAAGTAGTAAGCTGATAACTTTCATGAATTAATTAGGAAGGATTTGGTGCCAGTATAATGCTGGTATTGGTCTGAAAATATTGCTGAGGAGAGCTTACAAGAAAAAAATCTTCTGAAGGAAAGATGTTGGCATCGTGGTAGGAGTAGATATATGCTGTTGTGCTGAAAATGTTTAGAACCAACTGGGAGAAATGTTTTGGTGAGCTAATAAATAAATAAACTGTAGCAGAAACACCAAGACATGGCTTGAACCAGTGATTAAGCACCTGATGGGAAGGCAGGGCCAACATGCTCCGTGCATGAAGCTCAAGCTCATGTGCATGAAATGCAATGCACCTGAGAGACCAGAAGGGATGCAGCCAGGATCCACTCCTTCCCAGACCAGATTTAAATGTTGGCAGTGGAGGCAAGGGTATCTTGCTGGAGATTCCTGCATACCTGGGGCCTTCCAAGGGTAAGTAGACTTTTTATTTTTTGCTGCATCCACAACTGCTGCTCTTGGACTTATCCTCGCTAGGAGTTTGCTACTCTGCTATTATTGCTGTTGCTGAGTTTGTATTCTGCTATAACATTACACCAAGGCAGAGTGAAAGGCTGAGGTAGGAGGAAATTCGAGGGTGTAAAATTGCAAACCCAGTTTTCCTGATGGTTTGGTTTTGTTTTGTTTATTTTTTGTTGTTGTTGTTGTTGTTGTTTTTTTTCCCCCCACTCCTTTCCAAAGCTGGGTACACTGTTCAATAAGAGCATGAAGGTTGCATTGGTTCCATGTCATCCTTCCTCTAGTCCTAGGTTTGTGGGGAGTTTTGACTTGCTTTACTTTTGTTCAGTGTTACCCACTCCCATCCTGAAGATTCACTCTGTGAAAAAGCAAAGAGAGTGAAATTTGTTGAGCAGTCATGGTTGTTGTTCTGCTGTTTCTTGAACTTTAGTGTGAAATCTTCTATTTTTTTCCTTTTGGCACTCAGAAAGCTACTTTAGTTATATAGTATACTGTAAAAATGTTATACAGCTTTATGTACCCTACTGATTACAACAAATAAAATTTGAAAACCAGGGTGAAGGTACAACTGAATTTGTAATTTTCAAGGGGATGTTCAGATTGTACCATAGTTCACAATGTGTTCTAGTAGTTGCAGCCAGAAAAGTAGAGTCAGTTTTGTCCCTGATGTTGGTTTATGTAAGCAGTCCCAGTAGTGACTATCAGGTACTCCTGGCTCACACCACTAAGAGGCTCTTTTCCTTCAAGCTACCAGTGGAAACATTGCTTGGTCTTTTGTAGAATGTCAGTCGCTGGTCAGAAGTGAAGTAACTCTTCCTTTTTTTGTTTTTTCTTCCCTTCTGTGATTGTATTTTTGGTTCTGTTAATCCAGCTTCTTCTGATATTACCTTTGTTGTTCATGCTTAAGTGATACATCAGCTGAGAAACAGAGTAACTGTGGTTCTTTTCAAAATAAATAATCTGCAAAGTGACTGTATTTGCTAATTGGAGAAGATGACTGTTCCTAGTGAGTTTTGGATGAATCAGTGACTGAATTCTTTGTCAGTACCAAATGTTGGACTTGTTCTAGGTTGGATCTTGGCTATAATACTTTGCCTTTTGCCCAGATGTAACTGATGCTTTGACTTGCTGCTTTATGTTTCAATTACTGAATCTCATTGAATATTCTTAAATAATTACCATTTTGCCAGAAAAGCTGGTTTGCCAGAAAACCACATAACACTTGAGGGTTTTCACCCTCGACCATATGTGCATGTGCAGACCATATGTGCATAAAGTAATCAAGCACAGGCTTCTTTAGAGTTGCCTGTCATATTTTGATAACCTTGGTATTCACATTATTGTATGCTGAAGGATTTTCTCTTTTCCAGCTTTTTTCTTTTTTTTCCTCCCCAGTATGAAATATATGAGAGGACTGGGGAAAGCGGTGTCCTGCTTCTTCTGTACTGGATGCTGTTTGGCTGGATAGACATGGGGGAGGGTGGGAAGATACGTCCCCACCTAAAGGGCTCTGCTTTCTGATCTTGGCTCCTCTGGGGCAGAGAGAAGGGCAGAGGGCAGTTTCCAGGCTGAACAGTAATAGAAGAGCAAGGCAGTTGTACAGTGTGTCTGCGTTCAGCTTTGAGCAAGGTTTAGTGAAGAATCCCTCTGCCTGCTGTTCAGAGTTGATATATAAAAATCCTGGCAGTTCATAGAGCGTGGAGATAGTCTGTGAAGGGGATCTAACATTGTTCCTATGGGAAAGTGGGTTACCTCATTTTAAAAGCGATCTTAAAAACACAATATTCTGAGAGGTCCTCTAAAGAGAAACGGAAACTGAAAAGCAAACTAAAATACAAGTAACTTTTAAATTAGCTACAGTAAATCAGATACAACTTAACAACAGGCCTGAAATATTCTTTAGCAGATATCACATGCAAGGGCACCCTACTTCAATCTGAAGTTGCATTCTCTTCTTGGTGTGACGACCATAGCGTCACCAAAGACCAGTGACCAGTAATGAATGTGTCGCACTCAAAGATCCCTCCAGGGTTCTGATTCAATCTTTTGAGTTATAGGATCAGGACAAAATGAACTATTTTTCAGGCTTGTAAATATGTGACAAATGACAGTGCAGGAACTATTGATTCCAATCACACTGATACAATGTTTCATAGTCAGGACAGACCGGCTTTACAAATTACTTGCAAGTTGAACAGCAAAGCCATACATAACATGCTTCAAACCATATCAATCTTCTAGGGTGTTTCTGTCACCAGTTGCCTTCAGATTTGAATAAAGTGCCCCAAATTGAAATGTGTTTTCTTTAAATATTTCTCTGGATGAAAGCAGTGCCACAGAGTTTTGACTTGAAGCAGAGTCAGATAACGGGATCTGGGCCCCCTACGTAGGGTTTGGGCTTTTGTATGGTGCCGAGTGTGTACTGGCGATTGCATAACGTTAGCAATGTTTAAGTAGCCTGTAGATGTGGATAACTGACTGTTTTCTATGTAGAGGCTGTTCCTGCAATTACTACAGCATGAGAAACGTGTAAAGATAAAACAAGGTTGTCTCATCTGATTCTGAGGTGCCAGTTGTGGCTTCAGGAATTTCTTTGAAATAATGGACGTGAATGTAAATTAGTTTGAATTTTCTGAAACCAAGACGATAATAAGTGATCTTGTTTTTTGTTTTTTGTGTCTTTTTTTTTTTTTGTTGTTGTTGTTGTTTTGTTTTTAAAGAGTATTGTAGAGTTCATGCTAATAGAAAATTGTTACCCTTGACAGTACTTGCAAATGTCATAGGCAAGCTGTATCTCACATAAACTGTCTTCTCCTTGGAGATACTCGGAGGAGCCAACTACATGTGGCAAGTTGTTCATGTCACTAAACAGACTGATGCAAAGAGTTTAAATGCAGTGATGATGAAGGCAATGCAGTAACCTAAACAGAAAGGAAAAAAAAAAGTCTGGTAAATGTAGTACACAAATAGCTTTTTCATTTTCTGTTATAGCTGGGGGGGGCCTACCATGTTTATAATACTTGAAATCTTTCCACTGTATACAGAAGTCAAATGAAAACTTTCTTTTTTAGGGATAAAATTTGAGGAGGTTTACGGGAGAAATGTTCATTTGATCAGCTGATAATAAATGGCATACGATCATTTCAGTGGGATATGAATAACAAGGCTTTACCTGAGAGTAGCTCTTGGTCTTCTGTAGACATCTCCAAAGTTGCAGCAGGAAAGCAATAAAAATTGCTTGTGTTACTAATGAATGATTAAAGCGTACTTTCAGCTACAGAAAGGGATGCAATAGTTTGAGCTTTATAACTACTACTTCCATTTCTTGGCTTTTTACCATTATCCTGAACTCAGTTTTAGTTCACCATGCTTTGTCTCTTTAAAGAAGCTCTGTGTGGTGATTTATTATGGACGTTTTCCTAATGCTTGAAGAAGCAAGTTGTGAGTATCATAACGATGGAAAAGTTTTACTGTATTTGTAAGGCAGAAAAGTTATTAGAAAGAGAAGCCCTTGTTCATGAAGGTACTTCTACCACTGCAAGCACTGCTGAACCAGCAAGGGTACAGCTCCATCCTTAGCTTCATACCCAATCATAGAATCAGATTGGAAAGAACTTTAAAGACCATGTAGTTCTAGCAGCTGCCATGGGCAGGGACAGCCCCCACTAGGACAAGTTGCCTGAAGCTCCATTCAGCCCAGCTTCTCTGAGCACCTTCTTCCAATGCCACACCACCCTTCCTTTTCCTTTTCTCTCCATTGTCTTAATATCTATTTTTCTCCTCTATTAAACTGTGGTAAATCAAAAGATGGGAGAAGTTAAAGCAACCACTAGCAACCTCTGATTAGGAAGTCAATCTTCTGGCAAGGCCATAATAAAGTAGACTTTTATTTAACTACAAGCCAATACCAGAACATATAATTGGCTCGCTTTGCTCAGTCCAAGCTTCATGTAGCGAATTCAAGTGAAACTTGTCTGGAAGCTATTTTAACTTTAGTGTACTGCTAAACCTAAATTGTAGTTGCCTGAAGTTTATTTGGCTGTGCAAGCTGGGATATAACGTAGTCAAACTGCAGAGAATTCAGCTTTGCCAGGCCAGGTTGAGACAGAAGTGTGGCTTCCCAGGTGAATTTTTCTCAAGCTGGAATCCATTCCTTTGCAGCTTCACTTGGTTGATCAATGGGTCCCATTCAGTGGTAATATTGACCGAGGAAACTAGCTCAGAATGTCAGATGAAGTTCATACTGCTCCAGTCTACAGGAGGCAATGATAATCATCAGCACTTTACAGAACAGCAATGGCACAAAGCAAAGAAGTTCTCAGTTCTTTCCCAGATCTCCAGGAATGTGCTGTTTCAGTGCTTTGTCGTGTGGCTAGGAAAGCATTTAATTGCAACTTTTTCACTAACTCCCATGGCTTTCTGAACCCCTGTGTTTGCTATTCTATAACCAGCTTGGTTCACAATTTTCTATTTGATAATTCACAAGGGAAATGCCTCCATTTATATAGTGTTGTATGCAGCAATTGTTTAAAGTCTTGCATTTAATCTGCTACACTGTGACATTTCTTGACATACACATTTGAAAAGGGAGAATCACACTTTTTTTGTTTCAAACAAAGCAAAGAAAAATACAGCAGTACATTCCGAAACTGCTTTACAAAACAACTCTAAAGGTTAGAGAAAAGCTCCTACAAACAGAAGTTTAAATATCATGGATCCTTATGTTACCTCAGTCAGTTCAGGTCCAAAGCTGGTATTGTTATGGCCATCTTTATTTGGTGTTAGCTAGTCAAACATAGAGAAGAATAACATATTCTTTTCTTTTTGGTTTTCTATAGAAGTTTGACATTCCTGAATTTCTTTGCATTTGAATGATGTATTAAAAGAGGTAATACATACTAATGCAGAAGTGTGGGGGGGGAAGGAAAGGAAAAAACAGATTTCTTACTCCCTTACCACTCTCAACAAGAGGTCACTGCTGATTGGAAACTTGGCAGCTCCACAAGCAGAGGCAAGAAATTGGTACAGACAGTTCAGAATTTGTATGAATCTGTTGAAAAAATGTTTCCAAAATGTCTGTGAGAAATCTATGGGAAGGGGAAACGGAGTGAGGCTGTGGTCCTCAGCTCTTGTGTTCTCAGAAATGCATGCTGACTCCAGCTGAGAGCTTTCAGGAAAGCTACAATTAAGCCTTTTTCTATTTACAGCCTACATACAGCGTATGATCTGTGTACTGGGTGTACTCAGGTTAGGAATGTTAGTAACAAAAGACTCTGGAAGGCTATATGGGTAAACTTGCAATGCTTCACTGGATAAGCAATTTCTGAATCTTGCATCTAAAAGAGACTCTGTTCTTACATTCATTATTTCTGTTTGTAAGAACAGAATTCCCAATGAATACAAACTTCAATCTTGCTTAAGGATTTCATGTAGTGTTCTTAGAATTGCTAGAATTTTGTTTTTCCTGAGGACTCTCATACTAAATTGAGGTTTAGAGAACAGGCTGAGTGGTTGTCACAGAGTGATGGAGTCCGGAAGGGACATCTTGAGGTCATCTGGTCCAACCTCTGTGTGTCAAATAGGGCCACCCAGAGAAGGTTGCTCAGGGCTGCGTCCAGATGGCTTTTGAAGATCTCCAAAGAAGATTTCACAACCTCTCTAGGCGCCCCATGTCAATAATTGGGCACCTTCATTGTACTGGGGATTCTAGGTGGATTTTTGTGAGCTTTTTGTTTTGTTTTTCTGTTGATGTTTTTATCAAAAAGTGTTTTGCGATGTTTGGATGACTTCCCACGTGTTGGTTTCTGCTCATTGCCTCTTGTCCTGCCACAGAGCACCACTGAAAAGAGCTTGGTTCTATTCCCTGTGCCTTCTCTTCAGATATTTATAGACACAGATGAGACTCCTCCCAGCTTTCTCTTTTCTAGGCTGAATTGTTGCACTTCTCAGCCTTTCTTCATAGCAGAAAATCTAGTCTCTATATCATCTCTGTGGCCCTTTTTTGGGGCACTCTCCAGCACGTGTCACAGTTTTTGTTTTGTTGATTCCTGTATGCTGATCTATGCAGCATGTTTGGGCTTCGAGTTGCCATCTCCTTTCCTTGTAGCTCCCCGTGAATCTATAGGAAAACAGGTATGTGTCTGTTCTGCAACCTTCCATTCACAGCTGTTGTGTTTAGCCATATGGACACTTGCACGTTAAACCTAGATGCATAATAAGCAGCTTTAATTGTGGAATTAGAAGGAATACCCAATTTATTCTGGTTTCTTCTTTAATTTTTTTTTTTTTTTTAATGTTGGAGCCTAGATACAGCCATGCTAGTGAAGTGTGCACTGCAGTGGTTCACAGCAGGGACCCCCCCAGAGTCCCTCTGCTTCTTGTGACCATGCTGATGGTGAGAAGGGATTATGTCTTGGCAGGGTGTTTTCACAGCCATACAGAAGATATCTTCTGTCTCTGAACTTGCTCAGAGGGTGACAGAATTGCAAGGCTATTCCATCTGCATGCAGACCTTAGGAGCAGCAGATGGCCAGCTTGTGTTATTAAAGTGTGCATCTTTCCCTAAAGAATTAAGGTTGTCCGAGTGTAATAACCTCTTTTTCATTTAAAGATTGTTCTCAAACAACAGTTAAAAGTACAAAAGCATTCATGAAACATCACTGTTCATCTTGGCAACTGTATTTATATTTGAGAATTTTGTATGACGTGGCCAAAGACATTTACATATTTACTTGGCACCTGGATTAGAGGAAAATGGAGGAACATTATCTATTCAGCTTAAATGGAGAATAAATGAATTGCAAGAAAAAAATTGTGTGTAGACTTCATACAATTGTTAAGAGAGATAGGGACCCCTGAGCATCATAGCAATACTGTCACACCCCTGAACAATCCCACGAACTCTGGCTCCTCAAGCATTTTTCCCCCGCACAGAGGGAATGTTCTTTGTTACTCATGAAAACAAAAAAATATTTCATTTAAAATGGGATATTTACGTCAAGTTTATTTCCTCAGGTGCCTGCTATATTTCAGTAATGCTGAGTGATGTCACCCTTTTAACTAATAGGATGCATGGCTAATAGAGCAGCACATTTAAAAGATATAATAGCAGGCTTTAAAGTCTCCATGACTTGTAAACTCATCAGGTGGTGTTTTAATTTTTGTAGCATTACGTCCAGTTGCTTGTTCACTCAAGATTTCTCCATGGGAAGGAGGGGGGGAGGGGGGCAGAATCAGCGTAACTGATTCTTAAAATTCAAATCTGCTTGTCAATTCAGTAAGCACTAATGTGTTTTATTTTTGTTACGTGTGGATGCTTCACTGTTTTATTCAGTGCTTAAGGCAAGGCTGTGTGCATGATTTTACAGAAATAACTGATGTCCCATTACTAATAGCCTAGTTCTTAAACCATATCATGCAACCTCTCCCAGCGTGAAACAAATTAACTATTGGAAATCTAAACCAGAAATCATTGATAGATCATAGTCAGGTCTTCAGGGTTAGCTTGAATCATAGTCTTAGGGGTGAAAGGTCAGAACTTCAAATACTTCCCAATTCGTTATTTCCTTTCTTAATAACATTCACTTAGATACAGCTGTTAGTACTTCCAGGCCTAAATGTGTGGCCTTGTTTGATAAAGATAAGATGTCATTCTGGAAAACTCGCATGCAGTTTCTCTTTAACTTTGTAGCAGAAGCTTTAAACAATCTAATAGCCAAATCACCTGTATGCACCCTCCACTAAATTAAATGCTGAGTGTGGAAGGGTAGAGTAGGAAAAACATTTTGGTAATGAAATATTTTTAGTCTCTTCAACTAAAATTAGCTGCAAATAGAAGGGCTGGGGATGGATCCTTAGCAGAAGTGAATTTTCTTCTCTCACTTGTGGATAAGTCCACTATAAAGCAAGTTAAGGGCAGAAGAAAGGGCAGAAGTCCAATAATCCCCTCCTGGTAGAATGGGTCCCCAAGGGGCCAGTCTGGTTGGCATAAATTAGAGCAATCTGACTCACGTTTTACCAGATCATTGGGTGATCTGGGGTGTTTTGCAGGAAAAAAAAAAGCCTGAAAACACTGCTTTTGTGAACAAGTGCCCTGGAGTACAGTCAATATGCATGCCTTCTCAACTAGGGGTAACTGGAAGAGTTTGACAGAAGCAGCGCGTTGGAAGCCTTTGGAAGGGGGGCTGGTGGCATTAAGGTATTTTCCTAAGGGGCTGTATTGCTAATAGTGGCCTGCAGGAATGAGCAGTAAGGGATTACAACATGCTGGTGGTTTTCATTTTGTTTAAAAACAAACAAAAAAACACCCTAAAAAACCACCACCAGTATTTTGGTGAAGTGTTATTTCACCTTGTACCTCTCATTCAGTCATTTCCTAATTCAGCAAATCACTCCCTCGCATTTGCTGAATGCAATGGCTATTGCTTCTTTGTCTTGAAACTTCAAGTGCTGGCTCTGCTAGGGTAAGAGGTGAAAGCACACCTTGGTTCTGGCTGCAGTTATCACATACAAATTCGTTAGATGCCAATAAAGCCTTGTGTTCTGCAGACATATTTATTTTCTTTCCTCTAGCTTGTAACTCTGTCACTGCCTAACCACTGTCATAATATTATTTGTCTATTAAACAAATACAGTTTTTTATTGTTAAAATCTAGGCTACTTCTTGCTGCTTCTGTTTACAGACTGCGTATGTCTTTAGTCCATAGGAACGAAGTTAGTATTTATTCCATGAACTGTGTGTATTCCTTCTCTTTCCTTAGCATGCTGAAACGATAAAATAAGTTCCAAAGTAAGTAAACTGCTCATGCATTGAAGATTATTTGTTTGGAGGCACCATGTATTTCATTTTTTTCCCTCTCTGCTAAATACTTTGTCATACATATCTTCAAGTGTTCAGCTGAATGGGTAATTCTGTGTCTGTATGTCTGAAGTTGTTTTGTCTCAGAACACGTATTTTGAAGTTCAACATTAATTCTGTGGTGTAGATGACACTGTTTTCTTGTTGCAGTGCTATATTATTCCCATTGTTTTTCTTGTTTAGTGCACTGCCTCTGGAGACACAGAGAATGAAATTTTCTTCTTGCTTTTCTAAGCATATGCATACGGAGTGCCATCGGTCAGTTGTAGTGGTAGATATGTCCACAGCTTCGTATCTAAAAATTAAATGATTTGAAAGGGAACAAAAGGCTATTGAAACATACTGTAGGTTGTTCTGATTGACCTTACAAGCATCCAAAGTGATTTCAGGGCCAAATCTAAATCGATAAATACAGTTTCTGTCTAGAATAAGTTTTTCTGTCATTGTCAAGAGGTAATCTGTGTGCATCTGAATTCTTATCAGTGCTTCCAGGTTTCAAATTTTGGATGCACATTGTGCTCTCAAGCTGAAACTTGGGATGTGACATTGCATTGCACGCAACTAGAGGTGAGGTCAATAGAAAAATAGCAGAGCTGGTGTGCAGACGATCAGCATAAGTTTAGAAACCAACATGCTTCATTTGTGTGTAAGCTCTATATGCTTTTACTATGAGAGAAATATCAATCAGTACTAAAATGAAGGTCAATAAAAGTAAAACTGAAGCATTCAATATTAACAACAAATTAAGTTTTGTTACTACTGGATAAAGCACTTCAATTATGATCTATTTCATTTAATTTCAAAGGGAGAATCAGGTAAGGATGATAATGCTGTGAATCAGTTCCCACTACTTAGGTGAAGTACAACTAGGTTAAACACATTTATTTAAAATGGGAGTTAAATTTGTAGGTTCTAACTACTGTCACCACAATTCCTTGTGCAGAGAAGCCAATGGTCTGTGATTGCAGAGGAAGCAATTTCTGGTTTGAGAATTTAAACCAATAAAAAAAAATTGTGGTGAAGTTAGAGCTACATATTTCCAGAAGTCCTACTTTGTCCGCAAATAGACGAGCGCAAAGACTTTAACGGAGTCTTTCTATTCAATCATTTATAATGGGATTATGCTAGTATACAATATAGAAGGGATTTTCTATGCATCAGCTGCTATTGTATGACCATACATAATTGGGTCTAAGTGCTTACATCAGATGCCTATTACGTGAAATTAATTTTTGGAACATATGCTGTTGTATTTATACCATTGTTGTTTCATGCTAGATTAATTCTTCAAGGGTTATAATCACATGACACTTATCATTTTAATTATGCCTCTTTAGCTGCAACATATGACAGCTTTTGACTTCTCACCCTCTCCTTCTGCATGTGTGACAGATAAAATTATTAATAAATGCTTGTTTATTATGTAGTTATGCTGTACATGTCCACAGGGTGTAGGTTGGCCTCATGTATTTTACCCGGAGTACAGTGTCAGCAGAGCCTTTGTGGTTTGCTAATGAGCTAAATCCCACTAACACCACACACACTCTAAACTGCCAAAAGCCCTTTACACATTCAAACGCATACAAAGACTCAGCTGGGTCCTTTGTATAAAAGATTAACTCTTTATTCCAATTAAAGATGAGCTGGCCTGGCTTCGTCCAAGCAATTAAGAACTGGAAGTAATGAACAGAACTGATTGGCAAGGTGGTTTCGTATCAACAATCAACTTTGTCCTAGTAAGCAGGTATTTTTATAGATTTTTGAACCCAATAAGGAGGAAAAAGGTAGGTTCCTGAGAACTCTTTTCCTCATGCTTATCTCTGAGAGGTGAGACGTCCTTGCTTGGTGAAACTTTTGTTTCCACGAGAAGCTAGTTTTGGCTAGGAAGATAGAAAGAGGAACGTTTTGTAACTTAGTGCACTTAAACCCTAATGTTTGCTGCACTACCACTTCCTTCTGAGGTTTGAGTTGCATGCTATTTGTTGCAGAATTTACTACTTCAATTAAGAAAAACTTTTATTAGTTGCTTCAAAACATTTTGGCTTTAAATGAAGTTTGAAATTGTCAGGTTCACAGCATGTTGACCAAGTTTTTAGTTTGTTTATTACATTTTCTTCTCCCATTAATTTTCTTTCCCTTATTATGCTAGAGCACCTGAAGCTAGTTAAGTACATGCTTGAGCCTGGCTGTTGAATTGTTATCTTGGTGGAAGCTGCCTGGCCAAGTCATGGTCAAGGGCAGCTGGCCATACAGTGGTAATGAGCATGGAATGTGTGAAGAAACTCTAGAGTGTCTTCTGCCTCTCTTTGCAACAATAATGATAAGGTACTGATGGTAATATCTGGAAAGCTACTGGCCAGAAGAACAATTTGAGTGTTTTTAAGCATTTGTGAATATGAGGCATTGCTTTCAAATGATCGCTCTTGCTCTACTCAGTGGCATAGAATCCTTCTAAGCACTTGGACTTTACAAATAACAGCTGTTTGCCATGGATTCCAGGTGCAAGTTTATGGTCTAAAATTCTGTTACTGATTTTTCTGCTCTGTTTAGATAGCACTGTTCAGTGTAGGCAGAGATGCCCTGGCCCTACTCACTCCTCTCTGCTTATTAGGACCATTTGGTAGTGCTGAGTGTCCTTCTGCCTTTCAGGTGGGGCGCTGTCACCCACGTGTAGGATGGTGTGGTGGCTTTCCCATTGCTTTATGGGAATGCCAGCTGTTAAGAGCGTGAGCAAGCTGTTCCCTTAGAATCAACACAAAATGGGAAAACGTTATGATTTTATGAATATGCCTAAGCACAGAAGAGTAGTTCAAAATCTGTGATCAAGATAATATCTCGTGTTATTGTATTCACTTATAACTTATTAATCTGTTAATACTGTTCTTGACAGTCACATAGACTGAGCAATACGTATTCTCATGTACATTGCATATGTTTTTTTTTTTTTAAAAGAAAACCTCCAAAAATATTAATGAAGTCCCAAATACGTGATTTGACATTAGAAAAAATAGTATTTAATTCAACAGATAACTACCTTTAGAGAGAACTTTATCTCAAGGGTGGAGCAGAGCCTATTTGGTCTCTCAAGAGTAAAAATCACTACTGCTCCAGTCAAAGTTGGCTTTGCTGGATAAAAGAAAGCAAAGCTTGACTAGCTGTGATACCATTCCAGTGAACGGAGTTACCTGATCTGAAGAAAAGCAGAATTTTGGGTGCCCTATTACTGTTTGCAAATTATTACGCTATTTTCTACCTTAAGTGTGATAATAAAGACAGAAAAAAAAAATCTTACTCTAAGCAAGCTCTGTAAAGTTATTTAAATGTCTCAGATATTGATGAGATTATGCAGGCTTTTCAAAATCTCTGGTAATTGGACGTCTATATTCTTAAGAATATCAGTGGGCAAAATCTACTGTGTTAAGTTCTTAAATGCCTTTAAAAGTCTGAAGTTCAGTAGGTTACTATCAGTGGAAAATTCATGTAAAACCTTAATTTCAGGGCTGGACATAAATCTCCATTAACTTTCAGTGAGACTAAGGTATTTTTAAAACGATTTCTGAAGTATTTGCATGCTGCCATCGCACTTCTGATGTCTTTTATAACTGCGTAATCCAGCAGAAGTGTGGCACAGAACTGCCTTCTCACTGCGTTCATAAGGCACATCGCCAGTAGCTGGGGGAGGGCTGGTTTTGTACTTGCTCTGCGTTTTTACGTCTTCTGTTTTTTCACCTCCATAACCTTGTCTGATGGGCATCCCTCACATTTACAATGCCTGATGTGCTTCCTGACATCTGTTCAATTTGATTTTCTATAATTTCCATTGATGCCCCTGTTTTCCTGTCATTAAACTAGTATATTGCCCAGCTGTATTCTGGGTCAAGAATGGGCAATCTTTTAAATCTAGTATAAGGTGAAATATGACTGTGGAATGGGGAAGGGAGGAGGAGGGGAAGAAGAAAGGGTAAGACAAGAATTATAAAACTGACTGAAGGACTGTCTGTCCTAGAAAGGAAAAGTATGTGCTTATTTGGGAAGGCTGGGAGAGAGAAGGTACATGTATATTTAAAGGAAGAATATATTTGCTGGCACTGGAAGGCTTTGCAACACCAGCAGCTGAAATTCTGTGTCTGTAGCTGAGATGAATACGAGCAGACAATATCAGCCTTTCTACCCCACGGTGGCTAGCCATTGACCTTAACCCTGAAGGAAAGGGGCACTCTCACTAGGGGAATTGCATGCTTACTCAGCCCTAAGCCACATCTGAGCCGAAGCTACCAATTTTGCCAAATTGTGTGTGATGCTTTTGAAATGTGGACTATTGTCCACCAGGGACCAAGCTAAAATGATCGAATTCATTTCACTTAGGTTTTCAATAGCAATAACATTATTTAAAAAAAAAAAATAACCAACAACAACCAACTATAAAACATTTATCATTCTGATTTTATTCATCTTTGTCATTTACTTATGTTTCACGGTAGTTTGTAAAAGGTAGTGAAGTTAATGCCCCATTATTTCAAACCCCCAAGGTTATATTTTCAGGCTTAAATTGAATTTAAAAACCACATGTATTGTTAATTTGTACATTAACTAAATTTCTGTCAATCACAAGAGCCTTGGGCTCTTGCATATTTTTGTGGTTTTTTTTTTTTTTTTTTTTTTTTCTGGAATTCTGAATAGCTGCAAAAGAACCTGAGACCGAGAAATTCTTCTGACCGGTAGACACAAAAATGGTTTCTCAGGTGAATCCTTAGCATTCCTTTGCTGTGCAAAATAGCAAAGTGCAAGGTAAGAGCTGATGTACCTTTGGGTCCTTCGTGCAGTGCTGTCAAGACATCTTCTAATGCTGTTGCTAGGAAATGTTGTAATGCTTCTGGATTTGTGTTGGTAGTGTAATTAAAATAAAAACAAAAATCTAAGCCACTGAGTTGATTTGGTTAAAAACTTTAAAATTGCTTCTTTGTCAGGAAATCTGTAGGTTTTATTTTCTTTCATAGAGAAAATTTTAGAATTGGTTCTGTCATATTTGCTTAGAAATGATGAAAATTGGTCACAGAACGCATAGGTCTTGGTGGCAGAATTATGTTTCTTATTAACATTAAAAAAAAAAAATAAAAAATCAGACTTTTGTGTAGGAATGAGGTTTTGGGGGAAGTCCTGCTGTTAATAAAGCGTTCTGAAAGTTAGTAGAAAATGCCTACACAACGAAAATTGCCTGTGTCGTGTGCTGTGACCAACACTGATGGAGAATGGTGGTACTGAGTGTGTCATTTGATGCCTCACCGATGAGCCTGCGTGCATTTGGCTGCTTGCAGTGCTGTACATTTTGTAAATGCCCATAAAGCTGCCTCCCATCTTGACTTGAGCTGCAGAATTAGGGACAGCCTTAAACTCTGTCGTGCTTCAGCACTCTCTAAACCTGCCTGAAACCACACAAGCACTGAAAAATCAATTATGTGATAGCCTACTCCTCTGTGGTCATTTACTTATAGTGCAAAACTAACTTTTGGCAGAGCTGAGGATGAGCAGAAGTTGTCAAGTGCGCTCCATCAGGACAAAGAATGGAATATAGGAACTGTCCAGAAATAACCAAGAGATCCAAGATGATCTTTCTAAGCTTTTAAAATTAAATAATTGTTTTTTTGTTGTTTTTATGTTTAGATCTTCTCCCATAAGCTGCATTTATTCTTTCTTTCTTCCACAAAGAGCTACGCTGCTGCATCCTCTGGTCTGTTTCTGGAAACCTAAAAATCTAGTGGTGACCCACAGTTAATATCCAGGCAGTCGTGGCTGCTGTTTTTCTAATTAATATGGTGGGAAGGCTTCATCTTCACTGACCTATATCCTGTATTCATACTTCCAGAGCTTGTTTCTGTAACATCTTGCCTATTTCCTCTTACCTGCTATGTTCATTTGTTGTACTTCTGGTTGTATTTTGCCTCTTATAATATAGCCTCTAAGGAGAAAAGTGTATGGGTCCTTGCACCAGTCAGCTTTTATTAGTGTGAATGCTGTTTGGGAACAGGGTCACCCAGACCACTAAGCCAACACAGCTGCAGAAGCCACTACTTGTCTCAGGGACCTTAAGAGAAATGATGTGGCTTGTCTTGATTGTGCATCAACTTCTTTTTGTTGGAGGAGACAAAATGATAGCATTTGTGGTTTCCAGATCTTCAGAAATAAAATTCTCATTTGCATGCATGCTTATTTTAGACTTTGGAAGAGAACTGGAAATTACCTTCTGGGTGTTTTCACTCCCATTTCAATTCAAAGCCTACTTCTGCAGCTTGAAAATGGTTAAAAGAGAAGGAGCTTAGTATCTTCCCAATAATCATGTTTCCTCCAGCATTACTTAATGTGGTGGTAGAACTGGAAATGAATCCCCCCACCCCTGTTTTAAACTACCTTGACAGTAAGTTCAATAGTTGATCTCTGCCAACCGTGCTTTAGGAAAGCCAGTGTAGCAATGGTGTCAGTCTGCTGTGGGGATGCAGTGGAAGGAGCAGAAGAATTATGTGAAAGAAATGTGATTTCAAGCATACCTGTCATTTTTCATCATTGAATTATACTGGCTGAAAAGCTTCTATCTACCCCAATTAGAATCTCATTACAGGTCAACTTGTAAAGTAATACTCAGTAAAAGTAAAAGTGATAGAATTTAGGTCTTAATTTCCCTGCTGGCAGATGGCCCAATTTCAGAAGTATTCACCTTAGAATGGTAGTCATGTGAATAATACCAAATAGATCAGTAGCGCTTTACCAGCAGAAGCGTTTTACATTTTACCAGTGTTTTATATATGTGCTGCAATAAAGGCAAATTCGCAATTTGGAAGTGAAAAATGTATTGTTGTCTTGTACATTATTTACTTTGGGATAACTGAGATGCAGCAAGTGTGAGGGTATCTGTCCCAGGTTGGCCAT
This sequence comes from Lagopus muta, assembly GCF_023343835.1. Taxonomy (NCBI): domain Eukaryota; kingdom Metazoa; phylum Chordata; class Aves; order Galliformes; family Phasianidae; genus Lagopus; species Lagopus muta. The sequence continues at coordinate 11,922,683 of NC_064442.1, read as the reverse complement.
TATCTTGGCTCTGATAAGAACCAGGTGCAGATTTCTAAGACAAAGTGCTAGAACAGAGCAAGAACTTAATATTTCACCAACTTCATTTATCCTGCACAGTTTTGCAGCTTTGGGAGCTTTGCGTATTTGATACCTTTTCTGTTTGGTAGCTCTCAATGGGTTTTCCTTCTATAAATTGGCTTGGAGACATTTTGATTCTGTATACCTGTTAGTAGGTAATCATCAGAATTGCTTAACCTGTGTTCAATCTGGATGAAACCTGCTCTTCAAGTAGTGTCAGTCTGCCACCTGAACAGAAATGTTACTTTTTTTAACAACCAAACTGTAGCATTCTCAAAAGACTAATGGAGCAAATGCCAGGGAGGTTGGTGAGCCCTAATATTTTCTGCCTCTGGGGTGTTCCTCAGTACTGGCTATGCAGGCATAGCAGTTGAAAACTCTTCAGATGGGTAAGAAAAATAGAATTGTACTTGTATGTGTAATTGAATGCTAATATAGTACAGATATACATAGGAGATGAGGGAACATTACATTTGGAAGACAAAAAATCCAGTCTAATATTCTTTATTCTGAGGAACCTTTGGTGTAATATTTTTGGAACTGAGGGAAGTCAATTTGAATTATTCCTTTCTAAGGGAAAAATGCATTTCCAAACAAAAGAGAATTCCAGGGGGGGAAAAAGTTTTATTCTATGTATCTGAGGTTATATTATGAGGATTTTGGCTACCATTTTTATTATAAATCTTTATTGCAGACTGTGTATGTATGCTCACGTGTGCACACAATGATTTTGTTAGCTGTCTACAGAAGCGTCTGCCTTTGTAGAGCCTTGCTGATTCCCTCAGGTCCAGTTTCTTGTCTGAGGAGAGTGATGCTTCCCCAGAGCTCTGCTGTCTGTCTGCAAAGCTGGTCCCCTCCCCAGAGCTCTGCTGCCTCCCCATAGGATTAAAGCCACTTGTCTTTAGGGTTTTGTCTGACTGAAGGCTTTCATATCTATAGCCTGTGAAAGTTCACTTCTATTGTAAGGATTACTGTGTTTGCTTTACATACTTTACTGCTTTAGACTCAGCCAGCTTCTCTACTTTAATTTTGATTTTGGAAGAATTGTCTCTTCCTACAAAGAAATAAAGATGAAATGATGATGATTTTTTGTCACAAAACAATATTTTATTTTATACATTCAGACCAAACAACATATTTTCTAAAAAGAAAAAACTTTCAGTCCAGTATATTAGCTTCACTGAAGTTTTCACCAGTCAGTGGTATTTCTGTAAAATCCTACACTACTAACCTTTCTGATTTTCAGTTCTTATTGTGCTAAAATACTTGCTTGGGATCTTTGCTGGTTCTTTGCTAGGTGTGCTAGACATTTCATTCTATTGTTTGGCAGATGTGATTCCTACAACCACTTGAAAATACTGACAGTACTTTTTGGTTTAATATCCTCAATTGTGTCTTATAATGAAATTTGATTAAATGTCTTAGTTGTTTTGCTTTGAAAATTAATATTATACTTTTCTGCCACCTTCTTTGTCTTGCCTGATGCTTGTAGTAGCCAATAAAAATGTTTTACCTCTCCAAAAGGCTCTCTGCTGCTGGAAAGCCAGAATAATTAGAAGTTTTCTCTGGTGTGGTGCCTGCTGTCAGAGCTCTGTATGCTACCTAAGTTCTTATCCTACCTGTCATCATCTCCAGCCTCACAGGTGAGAGATGTCTTCTGCATGATTGAAAGCACCAACCAAAGAGTATTCTTTCTCTCCAATTATTGTATTACTGTAACACAGATGAGGCATTTTAATTGTCTCCTGTTATTCAAGGTATGGCTCCTTCATTCATTTGTATCATCTTCCTTAGCTATGACAAACATCTCTCAATCAGGAAATGCAGTGATTGTGGTCCCTTTTTTCACTTGTTTTAGTATCAGAGAATGTTACCTCAGTAGCTTGGCAAGTCAGCATGGATAATTTCCTGCGCTCCTCATCAAGCTGCAGGCTTCTACAGACACAGAGAAAGCAATGTCTGGATAAAACTCAGCAGCATCTGAATCCAGGAAGGGCCTGCCTGATTGACAGAGCCCCTCAGAAATGCTACTGCTGCTACTGCTGAGAACATGCTATAGGACAAGTGCATGGGCAGATGTGGTGCTTTGTCTGCCGTCAGCTCCAAGAATCTCCCTGCCTGGTGTTTGCTGTGTATCCACATAACCTCCCGGGAGACAGATTTTCCAAGGAGAAAAGCTGTGCTCAGCCCCCCTCACTATCGGAGCCCTACCAAATTTGGTCACAGGAAACCTTGCTTTGTAACTGCAACCTGCAACTCTTGCAGTGAATCCAAATATTGTACTGACAAAAAGGTGAATAGTAACATTATTCTCCTTTTTTGTTTTTTTCTTTCCATATGTTTATTGGGACTTAAAATTTTTGTGTTCAATTCAATGTCAGGTATGTAAATCTAGGCTGGTACTATCCTATGTAAACTCAAATGATGCGTTTCTGTTTAGTTTGTTGTCATAATAAGGGGAAATACAATATTTTTTTCCTCAGAGTTCCAACTTCATAAGTCCTTTTTCAGCTCCATTTGAAATCAATCTGAGGAAATTGATTTCAAAGCCAAGTGAATTCAGTTGGAGTTATTCCATTGACTTTGAATGTGCTTTCAGATGTGCCCTGCAGTAGTGGCATGATCACAGCTGAAACAGGAAAATTTTAATCTAGAATTAAACAATAGGATGGTGAAACTATTCTTTATTAACAATTTCTGCCAGCTGGAATCTTAGGGTAATGCTTGCAACAGCATTATCAGTGTGCAAAGATCCTGCTAAACAAATGTTCTCTTCTAATCAGCTTGGTGAGCGAGGAATCTGAATGCACAAGAGCTGTGATAGATCTGGTACAAGTTTTAAAAACTAGAGGAAGTGTTCCTGAATTCCAAAAGCAAAGGCTGTACTCTGGAGTCTATCAGCTGTTCTTAATGCACTTAAATATAAATTACATAACCAGATGTTCCAGTACCTTCATGAAGTGCCTGGGGAATACCTGTATATGAAGGCATATATCAAAATTAAAAGATAACAACAATTGGGTTGTTTTGTTATCAAAGTGGCCTTTGCATAATCCCATGTGTATCTATGAGAAAACATAGAAAAACATTCACTTTTGCTTATTTGGAGGAGCTTCTTTCCAGATGAGAATTGAAATGTTAAAGTACTCCTTGTGATCACATGCGTGAGACCTTTAGCCTTTTGCACAATTCTTGTGGAACTGTACTGTTCACACTGACTTCAGTGACATGGATGGTTATGTTATTCCCTGTGCTCAGTGTTAACACTTTTTTCTTTCTTGTGCATAACTGCAGCTGCAGATTCGTTCTGAAGAAGCCATTAAATTAGTACAGTAGGCAGTTGTTCCTTCAAATGCTATGAATAGAAAGCTCCCTAGCGAACAGGGCAAATGTCACCTGTATTGGATCAGGCTAGAGGTTATTGTTCCTTCTGCAATTAAGTACAGACAGCCTTCACATTCAAGCCTATAATAGCTGATGTGGAAATGGCTGTGAGCACAAGCACTCAAACAGTATAAATGAATATCAGTGCCTGTTACTGAGTTCAACTTTGAAGACATTTTTTGGTTTCCTTTATCTTGGATCCCCAGGTCTCTTAGCAAGAGACCAGAAGCCTGACTCAAAGAATACTTGCTATCTCCAATATTACTCTTTAATTTTAAAACCAGGGAACTAGTTCTTCAAATGATTGCATGAGGTGGTTTGTGTTGATTTAACTGGAGAAATGTTTAAACATAAGTAGTTGTAAGGCTTTCTAGAAATATTGGGCTAGTTCTTGTACGTGCAATCAAATGCATTTTCCTTGTGAATCATGGAGTCATAATTTGTCTTGATACAAACAAGCTGCTACCATTTATCCAAATCCTGCAGGGGGAAATGAATATTGCAGTGTCTCTGGTGCTGTTCATTAACATATGCTATTAATTTTTTCTCTAATACCTACTAATCCAAAAGATTACAAACATGTAGCACACCAGAAGAAAACCCTAATTAAAAATGAGCACTAAAATGAGCCTGAGTACACAAAAAATCAGGTTGTTTTGTTTTAAAAATAACAAGAAGCATTATCTCTAGGCTGTGTTTGTGTAGTGAAACATGAACTGCTTTTACAGTGTTTCTGGTGTTGCTCATGTAACATTTCCATGAACTCATAGGCTCACTACAGGAGGAATGAGGGGGTGCCAGAATTTTCCCTGATAAATTTCAGTTTCTGAATCCTGTTAGCCAGTAGCTCTAGCAAAAATAATAATAATAATAATAATTAAAAAAGGCAAAGTGTTCTATAGCACCTTCCTCAGGATGCCAAAACTTCCATTTGTTTCCTTGAAAAGTTCTGAATTCTAAGAAAGTTCCTTAATGACTCTGTGAGCTGGAAGTCTGCTGAGGTAGATGGCACCTCTGCATCTCTTAATGCTTCTTTAGCTGTTACGTCTGCCCAAAGGCAGGAAAACAGATTGGACTATGTATTATTTTAACCTGCTTTAGTTTGAATATTATCTTGCTCAGGTCTTCTATTTGTATGTTGTTAATTTCTTGAAGAATAATCAGGAATCTCTCAAGTGGGTGTGATATTTTTCAGTCAACATTTCCTTAGTGTTCAAGATCGTTCTTGTAGAAAACTCCAATATATATACACAAAAGTAAAGCACTTTCTAACAGAGGACTTCTGGCAGAGCAGTAGGTACCTAAGGGTATCTGAAGTTGTCTTGCCAGTTGGCATACACCCTTCTGGAGTCAGAACAGGTTAACGCCCAGCTGTGGAACTACCAAAGGGAGAGGCTGAAGCTCATTCTTGTAAATACAGCATTTCCATAGTGCCACACTGGTCAGGGAGTGTTCATCTGATGTATGAGGGGGAGCTGCAAAACGCAGCCTTGAGGCAACTTTGTGTTTCTTACCCCAGTGATGCAGCACATAAAAATAAACACAAAATAAAATTCTGTAACTTAGGATGATTTATGCTTGAGTACTAAAAAGAGTTTGTTGTTGTTGCTGATTGTGATATTTATTATTGCAATTAATAAATTTGAATCAGTTCTTTAAACATCCTTCTGTTATGATTTACAATGGATATTGAGCTATCAAGCCTATCAAAAGCATTAATCTTTAATACGAGGTTAATTCATTTATCTTATTAGAAAATTTTAATTAGAAATTCTTAATCTCTATGATACTTAGCTGTATTAATCTTTCTGCATCACCATATCAAGTTTTGGCTGCAGGAGCAATGTTTTAACTTTATTAATTCTTGAGGAAAAAGTTGCTCTGAAGGATGAGCTTTGTTAGATAGCTACTCAGTGCCTCTTCTGCCCTTGAGAAGCACTATGAACTGTACTGGTTCAAAAACCCCAGCTTTTTGAAAGCATATGTGTTTTATGTGTCCCCTTAGAATGCAAGTGGCTCCAGATGCTCTGTCAGGGAAGGGCTGAGGTCCTAATGCCTTCCCAGTGGGCTCTGTAACTCATCCCACAGCCTTCTCACAGCAGCAGGATCCTAATCCTCATTGAGATCAGGATGCAGAGCCTCTAGAAAGCTGATTAATGTAGATGATTTTCTCCAGAAGAAACAACAGCTGTAATTGGTCAGAAATGATAGTGCAATTAAGTCTTTTTGTGACATGATACACTATCAGAATGAAAGGTTTTTTTCTTTGATTCCAGGAAAACATTTCAGCCATTATTATTGACAATATATTAGTGGTAAGCCTTGATTAAGATGATTTGCACAACAGCGAAGCATATTTCAAAGTTTTTAATTTATCCTAAATTACGTTATGTAGGAGCTACAATTTCTCTTCAGCCAATTGCATAAACTAAGAGAATGCCTGCTTTAAATGAAAAAAAGAAGCTAGTTCCAGGTACTAAAAAAAAAAAAAAAATTCACATGAAAAATTCCTAACCTAAGAATGATCTAATCCTACCTATATATTTATCCATTTCCCACAACCATGATTTTTCATTGTAATTGCTGAACTTACAGGAAATAGTGTTTTTCTATCTCATATTAAGTAACAGGTGCCTATTTCTTCTCATATCTTTATGCACATATCTCTTTCAAGTAGCAAATTTAATTTGTGTTATATTGTGCCTCTTCCTGTCCACATTCTACCAGTTAAGATGTGAAAGTAATACAAGAATTCTTTGAAAATATTTCTAAGACTCTACTTAACAACAACAATAAATATTTGATATGTAATCTGGAGCTTTTTGATTTAAAAAAGTTAAAATAAATTCCCTGAAATTTGAAGCTTTCCTCTTCTCCTTGTAAAAGCCACCCCCTGCAAGCATTCTTTAGAAGCCTGCTCAAGCTCCTTACCCCATCTTCCACAGAAGGACCTCATAGAAAGCCTCATTTCATTTTAGGTTCACTGTTTTGAAAGCATGTGTAACTTTGTGCCCTGGCTGCACTGAACTCTAGGATCTAATTAGGCTTGTTCATAACAGTCTGAGCAGTGGGAAATGCAGCTCAGGTTGTATCAAACCTGTGCTGGTGGTGTTTCTGTGGTTAAATTTTTCACTTAAGTTAATCTCTGCTGTATGTGAGTCTAGTTGTTTTTTTTTCTCCAGTATCTCGTAACTAACGTTATGCTATGCTGCAAGGACTATACATGAGGCTTTGTTCTCCATATAATCAATTTTTTGCAACATTTTCTTTTAAATCCAACAGGTTATTGTTATTAATGTTCTCTTTTTCTGGGGAAACTGAATGTTTGTAATGTTAATGAAGATATAAGTGTCTGAACCAGGGCTGACCTCAAAGTTAGACACATTAGTTGGTGTTCTATGCGCTATGAGAAGCTTGTGCTGAAGGCATAGATGGACCAGAACAGTGTGCTCTGTAGCTTGTGAAGAGCTAACATGGTCTTATACTGAACCCTAGACTCTCTGATTGGATGTGTCACTTAGAAGACCTGTAGCATGGAACAATGAGCTGAAGGAAATAGAGCTTCATGAGAGGTATAAAGTCATTTTTGAGCAAGGAAGTTTGTATTTCTTTGTGTTGTGCTTGTGAGATGGACAGCATCTAATGCAGATTAATAGGCAGAAGAAAAGACAGTGGGATGATCTGAAATTTTCTTTGAACTATCTCACTTTTTCTAAGCTGAAAGATCTGAGATTGCATCCTTTTTATCCAGTGTTCAGTGACCTTTGCTATGGTTTTATTTTAAGGCTCAAATATCTGCCTCAGGGTGCTTTTTGAGATGACTTAAAATGTAGGAAGAAAACATACTCTCACTTCTTAAACCATTTTCTATCACTTTAAGAGTGAACACAGCAGTTATAAATCTGTAGCATGTTTAACTACACTTGTTTGTATCTGCAACTCCTGTAAAAATTAGTGTCCAGACCAACAATTCAAGATTATTGTACACTAATACGTTATGTTTAAAAAGCCCTGTAACCTGGGTGTTGTATGGATTCTCACACAGAAATTCAGAATTCTGGAGCAATAGACTTATGGGTATTTTGGCCATTTAAATAATGGTACTAGTTGTTTTACGAAGAGTGTAGAACAGTAAAAGATCATGGAATTGAAATCTGGATGTTGGTGCAGAGAGAAGTTTGCTACCATTTTAGCTATGGCAGCATATACAGTGATTGTACATTTTCTGGTCCCGATTGAGAAGTTCAATGAGTAGACAACTTTTCTCCCTTCTAGAGATGGGCCCTGGGTCGGGAGTGAAGCATGTTGAAAGAGCTCTTCAGTAAAGAGCTGCCATATACTGCAAGTGTTCTCTGTAATGTATTTGTGCGGTGGATCAATGGCGTAGATTTTCAGTGTCATAAATCTGAAAGTTCAACAGCTTTCAAAAGCAATGCAGGCACTTACAAAAAAAAAAAGTCTAATGGTTGAGTAGAGATTTCAGTAATGGGGATCAGCAGTGCTCATGGAAAGCAAAACAAGCAGGAAAGATATTTTCAAGCTGAAGAAATCCTAGCAAAACAAAGCATTAATCAAATAAGGCAAATCTGTATAAATATATTATTTAGTTCCTAAATCCCAGATATGAATAACCCAATACTACACATTCAAAATTCATAAATGAACGTGCTAATGGGCACTTATCAGAAGGCACTGCAATGCTTTCATATGTGTCAAATACCCAAACCTTGAATACACTTATGCCTTAGCTAAGTAGCTATCTATTTCTTCTACTTCTAATCCCTTTTGCATGAATATTTGTGATATGGGCCCAGATGCTGGCTGATGCACTCAGATGGGGATTTTAGACATACAAAATTGTACTTAGAACTGCAGTCTTAAATAGGTACAGCAGCAGAAGTATCAAACAATTATCACCTGAAAACTGAATTATGATCAATTTGTGCATTTTTTTTTTTTTTTTAAATGCATTTGCAAGACCTTAATGCGCCCATCAGAGACTTGCTCTACTTTATGTTACTACTCTGTAATGGGGGAGTAAGGCAAGGAATTTATAACAGTGTGTTTTCTTGGTGAATAATGTACTCTTTCCAAGGCATGGAGGTAATACAGACTAGTGTGTTCATGTGTCTATGTCAGAAAATAGAATCCTTCTGTGGATTTAATATGCTGTATCAAGAAAATCTTCAAGTCACAGTGTAAATAAGTGCTACCTTCCTTTATTCTCTTTAAAAATTCTCTGCCTCTCAAATACTATGCATGAAGATCTACTATATTCTCCTTTGCTGCAGTAACGTCTTGAGACACTGAAAAAACTTGGCTTTCAAGGATGCTGATATAATAAGGTTTAAGGTATTTGTAGAAAATTCATAGGGATTAAGGAGTAGTTTATGAAATATCTTCACATTCACTTGTGTGAAGCAGCAATGCAGATTTTAAATTAAATGCTCAATTAATTTTTAACTGTGAAAGAAGTCACTTTTCCAAATAAATCATTTCAATTAGAAAAAAGTGTATTCATTTCTAAGGCTTTGTGGAAAAATCCTCTTCATCTTTGGTCTAGGAAGCTAATATCTGAAGTGGATATTTTCCTGAAACAGTGCTGAGAAAGAAGCACGTCAAAAACTGCTTTTTGCTCATGGTCGAACCCATCATTGTAGCTGTGTAATATGGCTAAGCTGCTCTTGATTTCTGAAGATGGAGTATCGCTCTGCTTTAGAATTGCTCGAAGCCAATTTTGCTCTTTAGAAATACAGGACAATGAAGAATGAGGTTCTGCTTTTTTTGTCTATCAGTCTGCATAATCAATAGTTGACACAAAAGGACTAATTGCTCTTAGCATTTAAAAGGAAGTGCTTATTAGCACAAAAGCTGTGTATCCTCTTATTGTAGTTAGTAACTCTACTACTTTGATACTTATCTGCAGCCACAATCAGATCAAAAGAGTTGATTTCAGCAGTCAGAATCTGGGGAAGAACTAAGAGCTATAGGAAGGTGGGAAGAACATAAGAAGTGTAATCCAGTTGTCAAGAAGTTTCTTTGCTGTTATTGAAGTATTGGTCTGTTGCCTTTCCCTGAAATTCAATTATGTGACAGTTAAAACTGTAATGTCTGTCCTGCATTCCCTTTCTGGTCTGGAACCTAGAAGCACAATAGAATTGTGGTGAAAAGGTAACACAATTTCAATATGCTTTATTTTAAAACAGTGACCAGGAATAGGCATAAACAAAATGTAAAGTGCTTTCCACTGGTTGACTACATCAGATAATGCTCCAGACAATTGATTTTATTGCTTGCACTTATGTACAAAGCAATGTGTTGGCCTGATTCAGCACATATGTATCATGAGGCTGTGGAAAAGAGAGACTAATTCCACTGAGTGTTACGGAAAGTGTGTGCACATAAAGCAGGTCGGTGCATACGTGCACAAGGAGGACATTAAATTGACTAGAATGCTTGCCAATTACACAAGATTGCTCAACGTTTCCCACTGATGTTGAAATTCTCAGCTTCAATTTTATTACAAGCTTTCTGTAGAAAGATTTCAGAAATGTTAAATAGCAGTGCTATAATATCCTTCAGTGCCAGCCACCCTTAGCATTCTCGTGCTATACCACGGAATACAACCACACTCTGAAGTCTACCAAAATGAGCGAGAAGATGCTTGCAAATTTCTGTGGTGGTTGAGTCAGAGCCCAGATTCCAGGTGTCATTGTTAAGTAGCTGCACAACAGCTTGTGCTGTCATCACATGGTGAGGGTCAAAGTGTGGAAGTGGGAGGGCAAGGAGCAGGGCTACTAGCAGAATTCTTCCTGGAAGTTGAATTGCAGAGAAATTTCTTTTTCGGATTAGATTTTTCTATCACTATTGTCTAAATCTGTGATTAGATATCCACACTAATGTAATCCAGTGCCCACTGCTTCCTCTGTGGTCCATGAGAACTGTAGATGTACAGCATGTACAAAAATTTCTAGGTAGGAGGCCTAGCTGGGCATTAACCCCAATTTTACCCGTGTTGAACAAGCTCTAATTGAAAGGTATGGAAGCGGCTATTGCAAATGAAGAAACAGGACTACAGCATTGCAGGACATCTCTTGTGCTTATTGACACACCAAACACAGCAATCTGCCTTCTGCTGGGGAATAGTTAAAATTTGAATCAAATCTTTTATGTTGTAAAACAAAAGTTGAGTTTATTTTCAGGTGAGGAGCAATTGGTCCCTTTATGTAGGTACTTCTCATAGTGCTCTCTGAAAATTTCTTTAGAAAGATCTGCTTCCATGAATGTTTTGCTTAGTGTCCTGTGCAATTTTGATATTTCTTGCTAAGATTCTCTGCGTTTTCACGTTCTTGGCTGTTGAGTGTTTTGCTGATGTTTCAAGCATCTTCATTGGTATTTCAGAGCTCTGTGTTTGATTTTGGTGCCAATTCCCAATTTGCTTTTAACTGACTTCTGCTTTTCCTACTGAATTCCTTCTAAAATACTGGCTTTGGATCTTTTAGGAGCTGAATAGAACATGGATTTATTCTCTGTCTTTGTAGGTCCACAGTATACCTAATATAGAGTTTTTCTGTCTAACATTGTGGCAGCAGCAGCATTGTCACATGAAATACCTTTAATTCTAACTGAAAGATTTCTGGTCTCTCTTCCTGATTATATTAATAGAAATAGTTCTATCACAATAAAAAAGAAATTAAACAGATTTTTCCAGTGTCTAAAACATGCTTTTACTACTCAAATTATTGGGAATGATCTTCTAACCAGTTATTGTTAGCAGGATGATCAATTTGTTCCAGAATTTATTAAGTGATTGCTATAAAAATCAGTATTCTTGCTATAGAAATCTGACTAATTCAGAATAAACGGAGCCTGGCTGATTAAGGGTATGAAATGGAGATATCTCTGTTTGTTTAAGGTAGCCTTTTCAGTGATGCCCCTGAAAAAGTAGGTCTCCTTTGTACCTTCTCTCTTATATTTATTCCAAAGGACTCTTTCCAACAATGCATGACTAAGTCATTCTTTTATCTTGATGTCTGTGAAAAACTACTTTTCCCTTATGGCTTCTTTTGGCCTAGAGCCTGTGAACTTCAGTCTTTGTCAGTATGGCATGAAGGAATACAAAATTTTCTGCAAATTGCCCCAGTGTATTAGCACCAGAGCTATGTGAACTTTTCCAAGTGTGATTTGAAAGTAATGCTTTCAAATCATAACTTCTGTGGGAGATCCAGTTCTTATGGGTTCACAGGCCAACCAGTTAAAGGAAAGGTTTCAGGCTGAGCTGCCCCCGCCCTTCCCCCTGCATGTTTTCCCATGAGTTAGATCTCATTATAAACCCACAGGCAAGGTACGGGGTCAATCACATCATGTTAATTCATACAGGTTGACTGGTTCATGGGACTGGATGCTGGATTAAAGGCGAGTTTATCACAGCAGCAGAACTCTGATCTTAGAAAAACAAACATCTCAAAAATGGGCTTCTAGTTATCACAGGAATCAACATTTTTAAATAAAACCAGATCATTTTAAGTAGTACAGGGAATCAATCTTTCCCTACCTGAAGTACTCAGAGGTTGGCTCTACTTCTAGCAGAAGAACTCTGATCTCAAGGAACTATTCCTTTCTGAAACTTGGGTATAATTACATGAGCTGAAGTATAAAATAATAATGAGACAGTTCTATATACCTGGGAGAATAGGAATGAAACACACAAGGGAAGGAAACACTTTAATGACTATACTGTCTGGAGAAGTAAACTCAACTGCTTTTTCTTTCTATGGAGGAAAAATAAGTTAAAATGCTCTCAGCTGAGCAAAAAATGACACCAGACAGCTTTAGTCCCATGCATTAATTTTAGCTAATCAGAGAAAGATGGGAAAAATGAAATTATTTTCTTATGTGAGCTCTCCTACTAACTACATTTGAAATATATCATGAATATCATGAATTTTACTGTGATTGATCTGAAAGCAGTCAATGGCATTCCAAACAGTTCTGGCTTCATTTCTATTCACTTTTTAGTATTTTAAAATCAGGTTGTATCAAGAGATTGTTGTGTTGTTGTTTTTTTTTAATTTCTAAACCTAAACGATGCCAAATGCGAGCAGTTTGTATTGTTACACTTTTACTGGATGATAATGCAGACTTGTACACCTCACTTTTCTCTTTACTTGTGCTCTCTTTTCACCAGGCTATTCTCATTAAAAAAAAAAAAAAAAAAAAAAGCCATTCAGTTTGATTTGGATATATGCCATAAAAACAAGTTACCTTTGGTAAGTACATAAATATTTAAAAGTAGGTGTATATTATATCACATGTACACACTGTACCTAGCGGGTATAGTACACACCAGCAGCAGTTGCTGTACTTTCGAAGGTAGTGCTGTACAGTAGATCTGAACCTAAAATGGCTGACTAGTTTCTAAATAATCCCCTAGGAAACAGTTTAGACTAGGCCATTATCTTGATAGTTCATAATTAGGTTCAATAATAAAGCTTGTTTTGCTGACCTAGGTCAGATCATGGCGTCCACCACATCTGTGCGCAGTGACCTTGCTCTGAGAGTGTATTGTTAGAAAATCCATTATTATCATCACATACACTTCGGAGAAGTGGCTGTTTTGTGAACTGATGGTGTGATGTTGCCACTTTAGATAAAAGAATCCATGAATTATTGACTTAATGAGTTAATGTTGCTTGATTTCACAACAAGGTCTTTTTAGACTGGATGCTATTTACTGAACACATAATCACAACATATGAAGGAAGACACAGATAATAATACAGTACATTTGCAACACTTCACTTCTAACAAAGCAGTGTTTGCTAAGAATTGTTCTGCCTCCTTTGGAAAACCATCGAAACTTACGCAATCATAAGCAATTCCTGTTTAAACAATTAATAAATAAAATATTTATCTCACTGATTCCTTATCCTGTCCCCCTGTTTGGCATAAGGTCTGTGCCAGCAAAGCATTTTTACATTCTTAAAGATTAGGAAGTTCTTCATTCCTGCACCTAAACCAAATATTGCTCTCATGTGGAGATCCAAGGAAAGCCAATCTGTGTCATCCAAAGTACATCATATTCATATTATTCTTTTAAAGCACATTTTTTTTCTGATAAATTTATGATATTCAGAAACCTTGATGATATCAAGTTTTCATTATAGAACACAACCTGTGAGAGGAAAGCAGGAATACAGATCCCTTAATAGTATAAGCATCAGGTTTCAAATACCTACTCTCCTTTGATCCGAAGGTGCGAATCCCAGCTCTGTTAACTGTTCACACTTACAAATAGATTTAAAAAAAGGTCTGTGTGCAGAATCTTACAGAAACACATCCTATGGAAATGTGCCTCTCACGACGACTGAAGTCAAATTTGTTTTCACAGAGGCAGGAGGGCAGTAGAATTCAGCTCCACATAGAGATCTTTAGGATGGGATCATATCGACTGACGTCCTCACATTCTTCTGAGATCTTCATTGATTTTTATGCAAAGCCATGACTGTACACTGTTGTCTCAGTATGTATTTGTATGTGCAGTTTCTGCAACCGTAGATGTAGTTCAAACATGCTGTCCACGTATGATCCACTGTCACATGAAAATTTTACTCTAGCACTTAACAGTGTTTTCTGCTTGCTTTTTTTTTTTTTTTTTTTTTTTTTAACCTTTCGGTCTTCAAATACTGTTAACTGCTTCAGATTTCTATTGTTGTCCTTGTTTAGAAGAAACTCCCAGAAGGGGACATACCAGCGGTGGTGAATAAAATTACCCTTCTGTACACGCGCAGGAAACAGTTTAAGGGCTGGATGTAATAATGCTTCCATGGTTCTTCATGTTCAGTACTACAAAGAACTTTGGTCTATCTGGAAAATGGATGCTGTGGACCCATGAGTCCAGAAGTACAAATGGCAGTGGAGGTTTTGGACTTGGCAGTGTGGTTGTTTGGGGAACATGACAATGAGTTATCCCGTGCTTTCTGGAAATTTCTTGTGAAGATACTGTGAACTAAGTCTGCTGAAAGCCTTCTTGCTTAATCCTGGAGTTTATACTGTGCTGTGAAATCTTGCCGTCTAAGCTCATTGAAACAAAGCATGCTGAGGATAACACGCATCATGGTGCTTAACAAGCACAACTTTTCTAAGTTTGTTTGAATCATTAAGGTAAAAAATCATCAATATTCTAAATATTTTAGGACATTTGGTTTGCAAATGGTTAAAAAAATGTCAGGAATCCAATAGCTTAAAAACCTGAGTGTGCACATGGAATATTTCCTGGAAAAACTAATTCTGTACACTTGACCAGCTCTGGTTACAGATATCTTATTTCAACATATCACTGATTTATTACATGATGCTCAAAGCCAGGAACAATCTGCAAAGAAGTAGAAAGCTAACTGGTGTACTTCAGTCACAGTGAAACTTTCTGTTAATGGAAAAAGTATTTCTTTCAAGTTTTCAATTTTCTTCATCTTCAGGCTCTCAAAATACTTGAGAAAATTGTGTTACACTAATGTTTCTTTAGTATAATCTGATTCTTGATGTTAAACTGCAAATGAGTTGATAATAGTTATTAATTATTTGCAAACCTCATCATAGGAGTTTTGAAACAATACTTACCAAAAGGAACAGTAACTTCTTTTTTCCTTTTCATGAGGAGAAGGAAAACATCAGGGCTTCAGGGAAGTTCTCAAACAAGCCCTAACATTTTTGCAGTTTCCACTTCAGTATTACATGTCTATTCAATTCAGTGGAGATTAAATTTAGACAGTTATCTAACTCTTGTAAAACTCGATAGATTATGTTCTTCTTTTTAACAGTACCCATGGATATAGTAGGATTATTTTTTAAATTAATTCCCACGATGGAAAAGCACACCACAGGATTCCTGTCCAAAGCACAAGTTTTCTGAGAGCGACAGTGAAGAAGCAGCCCAAGGTTGTCAGAGGCTTGTGAAACAAACTGCATCAGTTCGCATCAGCACATGTGAATTTCCCTTTATGTCCGGCCTTGGCGTGCAGGTTTTCTGCTGTTGCTTTTCAATACAGGGTGTGCTCAACATTGACCCAAAACAATGTTCTGCAGGCTCTGGTTCCCATGTATGTTAGGAGTAAGGGGGGGATCATGGCAGACTCGTGGCCACATGCGTTTCTTCTCAAGTGCTGTGCTCTTTGTAAATTAAAGAGGGCAATCAATAGGGCAGTAAGGAAGGAGGACAAGTAGCCTGCTGGTACACACTGCATGGAATGGTCAGCCTGTTTCCAAGGTCTCAGAATTTGCTGGATTTTGCTATAGTTTGCCAGTAGTAGAGCAGGGAAATGAGATGAATGGGGTTTTCCTTAGGAATGCATGTAAGAGCTTTAGAATACAGTGAGGCACTTTATTACTTTTCGGTGTCTTGTTCCATTCCGTCACCATGCATTGCACAGAGGTGGAAAGGTGGTGGTGGTTTAATTGGTGTTTTGACTGAATATTGTTTTTCTGTGCAATGGATATGCTGTTCAACCCAAATATGCTAGGCAAAATGCTGTCATTCTGTTGAGGTAGAACTTCAAGGCCTTGATTTCAGTAGTTCTCTACACGTGCACCAAGCTGCTAGAAAATTTGTCCACGTCTCCTTACATTTTTTCTCTGCTATTAAGGAGGAAAAAAGACATTGATTCCATCTGCCTATGCTTGGAGATGATTTGGTGAAATTAAATTGGAAAAACATATAGCAACACAGCAATAGATGTATTTTGCGGTACTTCGGAATCGACTGTGTGTGTGTGTGTGTGTGTGTGTGTGTGTGTGTGTGTGTGTGTACCTCTTACTTTCTTCCTTTATACCAAATTTCCTTAGTGCTGTGAAGTTATTTGTACAGGCCTTTCAAGGCTGAGAACTTGAATAATTAACTTCCAAGTGTGATCTGAGAGCCTTTCAGTGCCTCACAACACTGCAATTTGAAAGTCTGATATCTTGTGATTTACCGGGACTAAAATAAAAAACTTGGACATCTGATAAAGCATATACTAAAAAATTAAGGGTGTGAGTTTATTGCTCGCCCCCATTTCTGAGCTTCAAGTGATTTGAGATATTAGATTTTAAACTTGCTGGTGTTTTAGAGTGCCCTGAAGCTCAGAGAACTACACTGGGGGGGCATACTCCTCATCTGCGGGAAGTAAAAGCTTTCTTTTTAGCGGGTTGTTATCTAGAAAAAAAAAAAAATGACGATTGTCTGCCAACAGCTGATAGGTTTAGAAGGTTAGAGGTAGTCCTGGCAAAGATGGATTAGTGGGCAGAGTGCAGGTGAGGCGGTCAGAGGTGCTGGAGAAATGCAATTTATCACTTGGTTTCAGAGTCCAGTACATATATGTCACTGCTGCATATATGGTGCGTGTAATTATTTTATATGAAGGACAATACTCTCTGTATCTTTGTTGTAAAGGGTAGCACCATCTGTACTGGTAAGACAATATGAATTAGGAGAAGGATTATAATGGCATTAATCAGAAAACTTCTGAGCATCTTTTGCCCAAGCAGCTCTCTGTGGTTCATTAAAATGCTTGTATCTTGTTTGCTGCTTTGTGTATTTGCAAAGCAGGATCTTTTTACTGAGATTTGATTTTCTTCTGGGTTTGGGTTCTCAACTACTTGAATTGACTCATCAACCACACTTGCAATGATCTTGTTTGCTCCCCCGCGCTAGTGCCCCTCGACCACCCTTAGTTCTGGTTACCTACTGCACTAGCCAGATTTCTTCTCTACTCTCCACTTTTCTAAAAACCCATATTCCCCTCAGGATGACTATTACTGTCCCTGTAAGGAACATCAGTGACTTAAATTTAGGTGCCCTTGATAAAGCTAGCCATTGTAAGCAAGAACAGCAGTGCCTAGCTCACTGGATTTTACTGGATGTAAGAATTTTTTTCAACTGATTCACCTTTACAGCTGTGATATCTGTTGGGTGTCAAAGAAGGTGCTAAGAGCATCAGATAATCTTTCTGCTCTTTTCTAAAACAATAATAGTGATTGCTGGGAAATCTTCCACAAGGCTGTCTGTACTGTTTCTCTGTAGCTCACTGGATCAAGTGGTCTGCTTTTGTAACTGTGGAAAATCACAGTAGACATCTGGCACCAGAAGAATCTAGGTAGTAAGGGCAGAAGTCATCAGAGAGGCAGTGTTAATGAGAGCGCATCTGCTTTTGAAAAGCATCGATAAATTATTCAAAATACTAAAATGCTTAAATGCTTCCTCTTCAGTCTTACCTATCCTTTTTTTTTTTTTTTCCTGTGTTTCTCTACTGGCATAACTTCAATGACATCTGCAAGTATTTTCTAGAGGAAATTGACATTTGATGTGGTTCAGGGACACTTTAAACACACTGATACCCAGCAGTGAAAGAAACAGTAATATATTTGGGGAAAAAGGTATGTGGTTTGGTGGTTTGGGTATCATTGCATAAATAGTCTTTAATTTTCTAACTGAATTAACTTCTGGTCTTGTATAACAGCAGTTTTATCTTTCAGACAGAGATAAAGAAAGTGACTTCTAGCTGACTGAAATGTAGGTATCTCACAGATTTTCTTATGTTACTCTTCAGGCAAAACCTGTAGTCAGACACCTGTCAATCATACTCGGGAAACTTTTTTGGGCAGCATTTGACAGCAGTCATGTCTTCACAGGGTATATACTCTATTGGGTATATATATTACCTCCTGCTACACTGTGAAGCTGCCTTATAGGGGGCATGAAAGGAAAAACAATCCCAAATACATAAATAGCTGAGGGCATGAATTGCACTTTTGTAAGGGAATTAATACAGATGGTCCATTCTACCATCATGACTGATAAAGCAGACATCACAACAAAATCTGCAAGAAATAAGTTTTCATTAGAATGTATCATCTGAGACAAGTCAGTGCCAAGCGTAATGCACATTTCAGCTCACAAATGTAAATGCGAAGCAACTTTATTCTGTTTTGTTATTTTAACCTGTGCAAGCAGAGAAAGCCTCCATCTTTTGATTCTTCTTGTAGCAGTGTAAATGGTTCCTGATGCTGCAGTAACAGGAGCCAAATGTAATCACTTCTCCAATTATATTTTGCTCAGACATGGTCACATCTCCCTCTGCCAAGCAAAATAACACTTCAGTTACTGCATTCCTCAGCCTTTAGCAAACCTCTTTGCTTTACAAGAAACTTGAGCAGGAATTCAGCCCTGACCATCAGTGAAACACTGAACTGACTTGCCATAGGCTTGACTGTAGAATCTTTTTGCAGATGAAGATGTCAAAAGGCAATCTGTAGTGAGAATGACAGCGTGATTAACCAGAATGAGGCCTAAGTCAGAAGTAGCATGGACCACTGGGAAATTAAGGCACCAATTTTTGCCGTCAAGATTGGCTGTGATAGGGCTGCATATCCTAGCAACAGCAGAAACCTTTACCTCACCATCAGCAAAAACTAATTTTGTTGTGTTATCTGTTCCAATATCTTTTAATCCAAGGTCTTTAAACAGAAAGTAAATACTCACATGCTACTTTTCCAGGAGCTGCTTTCTTCTCTAATTAAGAAATCCCTAATTCAGTAAATTGAAGGTTACAAAAGCTTTAACCCAAATTTCTTTCCTTTACCTTCTTAGGAAAAAAAAAAAAAAAAAAAAAAAAAAAGCTAGGGAAAAGGCTCAGAACATCATTTTTGTTGCACCTGCAACAGGTTAAGAAAAGTTTTAATGTGCAGCATGGTTTTGATTCTGCTTAAGGTAAAAAATCTGTATCTCTAAATATGTACTGTAGGCTGGAGCCAGTCGTACAAGCACTAATTACAAAAATTACTGGTGGATAGTTAAGGTAACTTTCACAAGAAAGAAAAGGCAGGATTAAACACTGTCTTCATGAAGGGCATGTGTTCATACAGTGGGGACCATAGCTCATGCATTTCAGATTGGAAATCATGGTGCTACTCCGCATCAGTGGCAAATGAAAATCCTTTTATTCAAAGGATAATCAAGAACAAATCAAAGAATTAAAAAAAATGTTGGTTTGTTTTTACAATTACTAAAGTGTTTTACAGTCCAAACATCACTAAAGTGGATTGTTTTTTGTATTAAATATGGTCACAGTGGTGTGATTTGCTGTTAATTTTGAGTGACGCTGGCAAATATTTGGTTGGGACTTATATTATTTTGGGTGAGTCTCCATGATCCTGAACTTGCGTGGGCAGAGATTTTCTTTGACCAGCATAGTTACGTAAAATATCTCTATTTTCCTAACTCGTTTGCCTCTGTGTGCATATAAAAGAGTATATGTGCATGAACATATAAATAGGCAAGAGTAGACTTCTCTTGTCAATTCTGTTCTGCAGTAAGAGTGCTAGGTCAAGACAGAAGATCTGAGGCTTGTTTGATTCCCTTTGGGGGAGCTCAATATCGGAATTTGAAAAGCAGGCAAACATTTAAGCAGGAGAGCTTACCAAGGTTGTTCTTTTTGATCAACTTTGAAAGTCTTAAGAACGGGAGGTTTTAGACTGATTTTCAAGGAGATATGTTAATGTTTTGCTATGCCTGACAATTAGGCTTTCAGTAGACTTAATATTGAAAAAGGCTGCCTATGGATTACACTGATGTGTGCATGATAACTTCAATAAAGTACGTTTTCTATGCAAGGGTACCTCAGTGTAGATTATAAAGCATTTTCATACATCTGGGTAGAAGCTATATTTTCCAAGCTGTCACGTGCCTGTAGCTTTCACTAATTGCAATGGAATTTATGAGTGTGTATCACTCTTGAGTTTCAGGTAACTTCTACTAAGAGCCCAGCTTAGGTTCCATGTAATGTGTATTCATTAAGGCATACACATTTTGACTTGACAGCAAGTATATTATACTTCAGTGGTTGTTACAAGTTCTTATATTGCTAAAAAGGAAAATAGATCTTTCCTTTTAGTTGACCAACTCTAGAATTCAAATTACAGCCACAATTTCTTATTAAATTTTGCAAGGAAGCAAAACAGAGCTGGATAAATATTCCACTGTTGTCCTGCTATGCTTGTTGATTTACCTGTGTAATATGTATTCTCATTGCCTTCCATAAAAGGTTTGAATATCCAGATGTGAAAGTTTGTCTTGTTGCAAGCAAACTGTCCCATATTGGTGCAAAAGGGAGACTGAAGAAGCCAGGAAAATGCTTTAATTGATTCGTCAATGCGCAAAGTGTGAACAGGCGTGATGAAGTGTAAAGAGGGATGTGACACCAGTGTGGCAGAGCTGTCACAGTGGAAAGGGTTTCCTATAAAAGTGATGGCACTTAAATATTATCTAGGACTCCTGTCTTAGCTCTCATATTCCCTGGAAACTTATGCCTTAGGGGGAAGTGTCTGACCAACTTGTGAGCAGCCAGGCATCATGCCATCTCAACAGGTAAACATGCACAAACTGTGAAGAACTCCCTACAGATGTATCACGTTTGGAAGTTAAGAGGGTTAGGGTATCATATTTGGGAGTTCTGAGGTTAGGCATTCAAACAATAAGCCATTTATGTATATAATCTTGGTGGAGAGGTGATGATCACTAGCAGTGACTGCATGCAGTATCTTTTGTCTCAAAGCACCATCAGATCAACAAATGAAGTTCAAATTGGAATCAATATCCTCAGTGTTTAAATGATGGTCCCTCCAAGGTATAATGCAGCAGTTCCTACACATTGAACATTAGACTACATTTCACGTTGGTAGTGTAAGACGGTGAAGGAGAGGCCATTGATAGTGAAATATAATTGCAGGAGATGGATTTGAGCCAGACTATTGTACCAAAGTGTTGTTGCAAAGTTCTCCAAGGGATTTTTACTAAAGAGACTGTAGTATGCATCTCATGCAAAGAATAGCAAATCAAACAAGATGGAAGCCCTCAGAGTCTCTGAGGTTTTGGCTCAGAACTCATTTGATTAACTGGATATGAATGCTACCAATTTAATATTGATGCTTCATACAATACCTAAAATCACTTCTGGGGGTACATTCTCTCTGTTAAAATTGTTGGTAGGGTATTAGGTGTGAATTATTCTGAAAGGGTTTTGTCACCTTTACAGGAGCATGTTTGAAGAAGGAAACATGCCAATTATTGCTGGGCCGTTTGCTTGTGCATTCACAGGTGCACCAATTCCTGTTTTGCTCTGGAAAACCAAATTCAAATATGGTCTTGAACTGAAAATATTGGCAGAACTACAAATGCAAGCAAAAGCATAATACTACTACTACTAATGTTACTTTGCTACTTTGAAAAGCACTGGTCAGACTCCATTTGGATTGCCTGCAATTCTGTAACGTGTTATAGGAAGGACATTGCTGACCGAGCTGGTAAAAGTGCAGTCGAAGGCAAACAAATGCATGATTTAGTGTTTTGAAAGTATGACTTATAAAGAAATATTGACCTAACCTTTATTCTAAAAGTTGAGAAGAAAGATTTGAAGGACTGAGGAATATTGGTATGGACAAAAAATATTTAAAGTCATCTGAGAGAGAGAGATACGTTCCAGTCGTGCAGATCAATAGTATGTCTGAGGCTAAGACCACTGCCACTATAAGGCCCATGACTGCTGCTCACATCCTGGCACTCAGAGCTGTGGCAGCCAGGTATCGAACAGGCAGGGGAAATTGGGACCACGAGGCACACTGCAGCACAGAAGGCAGCCTCTTGGCATTTGGCCAGGCCCATGTTGTCAGGGACGTGACTGGCATCGCAGGGAACAGGAGGTAAGATTTAGGTGAAGGTAATGAAATCCCTGTCTATTCACCAGAGGTTGTAAGAAAGTCCAGGCCAACTAAGAGTAACAAACACAGGAGAGGATGTAAGTGCTCTTGGTAAAACTGTGAGATGTGTGTGTACTGTTGCCATTGCCCTCCATACCAGAATAAGACTGCAAAAAGTATTTATCGTCACAGATGTATGTTATCTGCTGTGGGAAAGATTTTTAAATAATTCCATTTGACTTTTTAAACTGTTCTTGTATTTTCAAAAACTACAACAGGACAGATTCTAAATGAGCTTGCAATGGTTGGATATTTGCATCAGTACTTCACTGCTGATTTTTCTGAAGTTGTAAGATCTGAAAACTTTGGCTATGGAGACAAATGATACAGTCCTGCAACATGGTCGTGATCCAAGTCTTTAAGAATGAGTTTTAGATGCCTAAAAACATTTTTTGCTGGTAAGAATTGATTTCCAATCAGTATGATATCACTTGAAATTGAGTCTTTCACTTAGAGTGAATTTGTACAAAGACCAATTACCATTGATTTCTAAGTTTTAAATTGTTCCCTTCTTTTAGCTACAAACACAGCAAAGACAGCAACAGGGGCATAACCCAGCAGCAAGGTTTCCCTCCATCAGTGAAAAGGAGATAGCTTGGATTTTCCTTAGACTAGAAAGGGCTGGATAGAGATGCACTTCTCCACCCAGCCATGATATCTGCCTTCTTTTCAAAATGAGCAATTTTTAGGGAACAGCACAAAGGTACTGGGAAAGACAGTGGGAAGAGATAAAACAAACAGTGTAAACAGCTTTTATTTAAAAATGTAATGACTGCTGTTTAAAGAAAGATTAAATATATAGACATGAGCAGCTCAGAGCGTCTCTTAGGAAGGAGCGACTCTGGGGTGGAAGGGAGCAGCCAGGGAAGAGCTGGGGTGAATCCAAGCTCCAGCAGTCTGTAGCTGTGGACAAGCTAAGTGAAGGCCGGTCGAGGCAGCTCTTCACATGGTGCCTTGTGCTAGCAGCAAACAAACCATCTGCTCTAGAATAAAGGATTTGAAAATTCTACATTGCTCAGCTCCTACGCTGTGCTCTCCAGAAGTGAGCTCTCCTTCTATGTAATTTTTTAAATTGGCAGTAAGCATATCATCATATTACCAAGTTCCTGTTTTCTGCAAGTTAATTCCTGTGCGAACGTTTATTTGTCCACTTATTTCTTTGTCTCATACACATTTACAAGAACTGAAAGCATCTGCAACTCTTAAAAACCTTCAGAAATGTCTCTGCGGTCATGAAGAGCTCCAACCCATGAGCTAGAAGGAAGGGGGCTTTTTTTCCACCAGGTCAGTAAAAAGATAGGTGGATTTGAGGAAATCTGCAGTAGAGGGAACACATTTCATTCACTGTAGGAATAGCTGAAAAGATGAGTTTATACTAAAGTGGATAATACTTCAGTATTGGATTGAATTGGATTTTCCTGCAATGCCAGAATAAACTAGAGAAGATTGCCAGAGCCTTGCATATTCACTTGCATTGGCTTTTATATCTCTTACAGTGCACATTAGGGTAAGAGTCAGATTTGGACACAATCTCCAGGGGAAAAAGTAATGTTTGCAAGGTTTTGGTAGATGTAGCACATGTTGAGTTTATATTTAGATACATCAAAGTCGGATTTTCCTCTCCCTGATCGACCTCTCTTGATTTCAGTGGAGCTACTCCTGATTTATACTTGTAGTGAGAAGAGACTCCCACTCCTGAGACTGATTTTTTTTTTTTTCTCTTTTTCTCCCCATTATCTGAATGCTGAACATTGTCATTGTTTCTGCCAAATGCTGAGCTCCTCTGGGGGTGTCTCAGTTCTTGCTACAGTACATGGCCAACCACAAATGCTTCAGTTCAACATTGCCTAAGCCTGCAGTCCTATAAAAGTGTAAAAATGGCTCAAGCTTAGTAGGTGGCATTTTGATTTAGCAGTTTCTATTCTATTTTGTTGTAAAATAAAGAGCTAATGGTGCTGACTTCTCAATATGCTGTTTCAAAAGTCCTCAATATCACTGAACATAACAGATTTTATTACAGCATCACATCAACAGCAAATACATTTGACCTGAAAGATTAAGGTATTTTCTCAAGCAAAACCAGTGCTAACTGGTGATGATCTCAATTCTTCAGGTCAAGTTTACAAAAGAACATAGGCGTTCTAAGATGTAGCCTTGGAAAATCAATGATTGACAGGTGCCTTAGACATTTATGGCAATCTCCTTCCTAGGTACTTGCCATGCCTTTGAATAGCATAATTTTTCTACAAACATACTAAATGAGCCAAACTTACAATAATAATACTAAAAATTACTATAGTATAATCTCCCAGTTGAATGTGGATATAATTACTTGTTACAAATATTTGATAGCAGTATAAACTAGTTATAATGGTAACATATATAGGCCTTTCATTAAATATCTCTATTTTAAATTAGCTAAAACTGAAAACCTGCAATCCTAAGCACTAAAAATCTGACAGTCCATGTACTGACCCACTGGAAAAGTCTGGAAAGTATTCGGTAGCTCGCAGCTCTTTCATTTCTTGCTCTTAATGGGCTGCGTTAGCCATTAAACCTGCAGATTAAAACAGACTCTTGTGCAACCACTGAAATGGCAAAAAGTAACCTCAGAGGCCGTGTGGTTAGTGGAGATCGTTTCTCTTTGAGTGAGAACATTATTCCAGCTCAAAGCAAATTGCAGCTACAGTATTCCCCAGGTGCACAGGTGAGAGCTGCACCTGCACTGAGCACAGAAAAGGTGCTGCAGTGCTACAGCTCCAGCATCTCAGGCTGGGACCCAGGCTGTAGTGTGAACACAGAAATTAAATCTACATCTTTCCCAAAGAGCACCCACAGCTCAGATCATCTCCTGTGGCTTCATCTGTGCAGATCTCATTTGGTATTCATATCTTTACTGATGTTTGTTTTCTCTTAGTTGGCTCACAAACATTCTGACTTTTGTCATAGTGATCAGAACTGGGAGAGAAAATGTATCTCAAGGAGCTGCTGCCCTGTGGGATGGGGATCTGCTCAATCTGGGAGAAATTCTCCGAGGGCTACGGGGAGAAAGAAGTGGTGGATGCATAGGAAGAACTCAAGCAGATGGAAACATTTGTTGTTCCATTTTAATTGCAGATCTGATCTCCTGCAAAAAAGGCAAGGGCAACACCATCACTTAAAGAGCAAACCAAATGAAGGAAACTGTTTCTGTGATGCTGTAACATCCCACACATATAGAAATTCTCTCTCTGTGAAATGTTTTTTGAAGAAATGAAAGTTTGTCATTTCCAGCCACATGAATGCTTACTGCTTTTACAAGTTGTACATCTTGTCTTTAATAGTGTCATCAATGTGGAGATTCTTCTCTCTATCATCACTGTATTGCCAGATTTTACCTGTTTAAGGCACTGAGTGAAGGGAATCAAGTATAAAATGTTTGGTGTTGGTCAGATTCTCTGCTAGAATAAGCAGGCAGAATTCCTCTGAGTTTAAAGATTTCTGGCAGTTGTGAATTTAATCTCATATCTTCCTTGAATAAAAAGATTAAAAATAATATGAGTTTAGGATACAGCAGGAAGCTCTAGGTGAAATATGTTATTGCATTGATTTGTCTCTTATTTTCTGTCTTATGAGAGATGCTCAACTTGCAAATAAAGGGTCGAGCAGGACGTTTAACAATGTATGGTCTATACAATATTAAAAGACCATCTCATGGTTAATCATATGATTAATTTCTACTAGAAGGCTCCACTAAGTCTGCAATAAGAAGAAATAATGAGGTTTTATAATAAAATTGAAAAGCTTTTCTAGGATGCACACAGAAGTCTTTTAAATAGAAAGGTAAGAAAAATCAGCTGTCCTCCTTTCACTCGATGGTCTGCTCCAATAGCTTTACGTGGGTGCTCTTGGGCTCTTTAGTGACATCAAGTCCTGGATTGAAATGGTCAAGTTATAGGGCATGCTTAAGGAACTTCTCCTGTTTGCAAGACATATTTAAAGAGAATAAGAGGAGGTTCACCAACTGTCTAATATACTGTTCTTCGCTTACTGGCATTTTATAATAAGAGCTTCTTATATGCAGGGGGGTTGACAGAGGTGTATAGGGTGATTCTTTAATTGTGTAAGATCTGGCCAGATCCTTAGAGACTGAAGGCACAAATTTATGTTAAAAATGGCAAGTAATAAATCTTACTGTAATGCTAACAGCAGCCATTGTTACAGTGACTTGGCACTTACACACTGTATTACGAGTTTCCAGTGAGCACCTTAAATTCCACTGGAAAACTCAAGATGCCTATGAAGACACTTGTTTTGATCAAAAGATCAAAAACCTGAGAAAAATGCATGTGTGAAGCAGAGGGGCCAGAATAAAGCAGCTGAATACTAATCCACTGGCAAACCAGACTGTAAACTAGATTTAACTAGATTTACTTTCAAGCATTAAAGCAAACTGGAGAAATTGCCCTTACACAGACTTCAAATCACGAGGCCGTGGAGAGAGAAACCTGCATCTTGGTAATCTGGCACTCACTTCTCTGCTCACCAGAGAAGATGGCAACCATTGAAAATGCGATGGAGTCTTGTACTTTCTGTTAGGGATCCATCCATGGAGAAATTTTTACTTGCAACGTTTCATCTCATAGGAAGTAACAAACTTATTTGTTGTTAATGAGTTAGCAGTGCACTAGTAGTCCAGGTTAACCCAACTTTAAGGTTGCTTCACTGGGTTTCAGTTGAAGAGTACATTTGATGTCTGTGGATATGTGTTTTCTTCTTTTACCTTGTCAATCTAATCACCAGCAATCAATTTGTATATAGTAAATGCTTTCATGGCACCAGTTACTGTGCTATTTGATTCTTACTATTATGCTATGTTCTGGATAGCACATCAGTATACCTCACTGCAGTATATTTGGTTTCCACTTTGTGCCAGCATTTGCACAGCAGGCACTCTGTAGAACACAACCAAAATTTCCCAGGCTCCAGAAGACAAAACAGCCTTGACTGAAGCAAGCAATGAATTTAATGACATCCTATTTGTCTGTAAATGTGACAATGAAAAATCCACAGAGAATTTCAACCTGGCCTACAAAGGAGCAGATTTTCAGCTGAGCTCCTATTTTCTTCTGTTTCTCACCAAATACAAGCAATCATTGCAATAACTCTTAGCATTATCCAGGGCCAATTTCATAAGATCTCCAAAAAAAAAATCATAGTATCTGAATTTGAATTTTGTCCTGGCCATGAGAAGGTATACATAACAATTATTAAGGAACAAATATATCTCTGTGATAATGAATGAGTTTCAGTGGCAAAATTGTATATAAATCATGAGTGCTATGTTCTGCGTTCCTGCATTAAATGCAAGCCTGCACAGATGAGTGTGAGAAAGGTGAAAGAGCAAAGTGTAGTGATGTGTTGAGCTAACAATCAAAGTAAAAATCAAAGGTAAAGGAAGACCCCAAAAAATTCATTAAAATGTCAGTCACTTTCATTCTGATTCTGAAATAATTTTGTTTTATAACCATGAAGGACCTGATGCATTTTGAAGGAGGTAAACATTGCTCAAGAATTAGCAATATCATGTACAGGAAACTATTTTAACTACTTGGATTCTCTTCTGTGTTTTTTGTGGCTTTCTTTTTCCTCAGCGTCACTTGAAATTTTGCCCCATAAAATATAGTTTTATAAGGGGGTTTTCACTCATCAGAAACCAAATATGCTATTAAAATGGGGAAGGAAATTTTATCCCCTTTTTGCAACAGAAGTCTACAATTTTACTTCTGTAGTCCTTTGTGTAAATTTGCAAATTTAAAATATATATACTGTAGGAATACCTGTAATTTCAAAATATGTTTTCTTCTTTTTTTTTTTAAGGAATTTTTTTCCTTACTTAAGAAGATTATTTTTGCATGTTTGTGTGCAAGTATTTTGAATCCAGTCAGCACTTGTTGTCTAGCAAATATCCCACATAACTCCAGTTCTAAACCTAAAGATTCTTCCATGATCTATAGAGTGTCTCATGGTCAGAACTTCATCTGGAGCAAAAAATTGCCTTATTTAGTCTATTGGTGCAAGCTTAGGACTAGAAGAGGTGTCAATTTTTGCACTTAAGAAGTTCTATAAGGAATTCTATAATACTTTTTTCTTCAAAGACAGTCAATTCCTGACTGATTCATGTAGAAAATGTCTTCAGGCAGATTAAGCTCTTTGAGAATTTCTATGAATTTCCACACAAAGTTTCTCCTTTTAGTTTACCCTAAAAGCATTTTTCTTCTCTTCAAAGTAAAAGATGTGGACAAGATGAAAGAATGGTAGCTCTACAGAGTTGGGCAAACTAGAATTGAAAGCATTGCAACTGTGTAACTAACAAGTAGTCTGAGTGCATTAGCCACATAGTCGCGTGCCATTCCAAAGATTTACAATGCAACTAAATTAAATAATTCTGTGCAGTGCTTTGGATGCCCCTAGATGACAGTGTCTGTGGGTCTCAGAAAGCACAGTTGAAGATCAGACAGCAACTGATCTCTGGTTTTGTAATTTTGCTTGCTATTACGGCTTTACAGCATGCTGAGATAAACATGTTTCTGCTGAAGGGATGACATACCTTAGATACCTCCACTGCAGCATCTGCCTCTAAGAAAGCATTTCTTATGAGATCTACTCTAATGAACTAAATGCTCTTTTAGATTGAGGACAAACTGGAGGTACCCTATGATTCCTCTTCTACAATGCTTAATAACAGTAGGGCAAATTCTAAAGTCCTTATAAAATCATCACTGAAATCATTAGGTGTTTTATCTGATTAAGGACTGACTTAAATGGACCAGCAGTTTCATGGGACTCTGAAGGCTGATGAAAGTTAGATTGCTAATCTGTACAACATATTTCTATGAGAAGAGGCTGAGATAGCTGGGTCTCCTCAGCCTGGAGAAGAAAAGACTCCTGCAGGACCTTACAGCAGCCTTCCAGTACCTGAAGGGGCCTACAGGAAAGCTGGGGAGGGACTTTTTACAGGGGTGTGTAGCAACAGCACAAGGGGAAATGGTTTTAAACTGGAAGAGGGTAGATTTAGACTAGGAATTAGGAAGAAATTCTTTACCATAAGGGGAGTGAGATGGGAACAGGTTGCCCAGCTGTAGATCCCCCTCCCTGGAGGCATTCAAGGTCAAGCTGGATGGGGCTTTTAGCAACCTGGTCTCTAGAGCGAGGTTCCCTGCCTATAGCAGGGGGTTGGAACTGGGTGACCTTAAAGGTCCTTTCCAACACAAACCATTCTGTGATTCTATAATATCCATTTATGACTAAAATTTAGAGAGCATGAAAATAGATTGAAACAGGAGACAGCCATCAGTTCTAAATATTGCAAAAGCTGATAGTCGTAATCATAAATGTATGTATGCATACGTTTTATATTTTTACACGAAAAAATAGGTACAATTTATCTTTTCTATTATTTCCTTTTCTTTTTTTTTAATCTTCTGTGATTCAGTGAACACACAAGCATTAAAAAGCAGGCAGCATTTTGTTATGTATATTACTGATGTTGATTAAATACTATACTGAACTACGTAACACAATCACTTGCCACAAAATTCTTGAGCATACAGCATTACATGTTAGTATTTGACTCACCTGAGTCAAAAACTATGGAAATTTTGCTCCATATGAATATATGAGCTCTTTAAATTGCAGTGAGGAATATAGACAGTATGTAGAAAAATGTCTCGTGGGTGAAAATCTGGTCCATGAAATCGAAGGCAAAATTCCAATTTGTCATGAATGTAACACTATATTCATCATTTCATCTGCTCTGCTAATATTGACTGCTTTCCTCCAGACTATATGAAGATGTAAGCAGTTGGCAGTCCTGGTAACAATATGTAAATTACTCTGGGTGAACCTAATCTTGTATAATAAATGCCAATTTGACTCTAAATTTGTTAACAGTAATGTAATGTGGTAATTGAGGTCAAGGAAGGCTCCGGCTAAATACTGTGCTATCTATATCTGTCAGTGTTACATAGTACTTAGGTATCCTAGCTGAAAATCTGATATCCAGGTTAACATTTATCATTGGGTTTTTGCGGCCAGAAATCAAATAAAGTGTATTAGTCTTGGCAGCATGTAAGTATATTAGTTTATAAATGTGAAACTGCAACTATCCCTAGCTTTTTGGACTTGTTTTGTATTATAACAGACCAATAATTGCACTTTTTCCTGTTCTGTATATAATTTTGATTAGAAATCAAGTAAAAAATACATGCCTAAAGGCTCCTGGAAATTAACTGGCATGTTTCTGTTCTGTCAGGTGATTGACAAGGCCCGCTTTTAACCAATTTTATTCATGGTTTAACTTATCATTGCTTCTTTAAAAAGCTTTCCAACACCTTGATAGACGTGCATGTGATGAACTTCTATAGCAACTACACTGAATTGAAAGGATGCTGCCTATTAAAATGTTCTAATTTTCCCTGAAGGTGATAGCATTCATCAAAAGTATGTAGGCAGTGGTGAATCAAAACTATATTTACAGTTTGCATGCAGTTGCAGCTGTTATGGCAGAGAGTTTCATGCAACAATCTTCCCTATTTCCCCTCCATTTAATAAGTAGGGCCTGAATTACTTCCTTTATGCCCAGGAGCTAATTTATATCAGACAATGGAAACAGCTTTGCATAGGTCCAAGGATATCTAACAATTCTTTTCTGAAATGTGGTCGAGGTATTTTTTGTTTCAGCTGGGTGGTTTTCTGTGAATGTTCAAGCTGAATGTTATTTCAGTCAAAGCAGACTTGTTTAAATTTCCTTATCCTAATTTTGTTCTTATTTAAATGGTTGCTGCGCTCAGTGTAAGAGGATAGGACTAATCCAGGGGATGTCAGCCTCCTTCAGCCATTAGGTGGCTGGTTGCAAAGGAAATTATCACCTGAGAATAGTAGTCTGCCTCCTTACACTGCACTTGGTAGTGGCAGTGGCTCTGAGCCCACCAGGGAGCACTGCCACAACCTCCTGTGCAACACATGTGGAAGGGCTGATGTTGATAAAACGCAGCTACAAGTCCCTCACTTTCTTATAGTCCTACAGGATCATGATCAAAAGAAAGAAAAAAAAGAAAGCCAGGAAAATCCCTGTGCAATTCTTACTATTGGAACAGGTTCTCTGTGCTCCTTAGGGTAAGTTAGAGAATTTCTTTGTACCACTCTCAGTGGTGGATAAATGTAGAACTGTTATATTTCGCCTATATATATACTGCTCTTAATGAAATAAATCCTTGACTATCTCACGATTTCTGATATTTCATACAATCTGATGCAGGGCACTATCAGTAAAGAGGAAAGAAGGCTGTGATGGGTTTGAAGTCCTATAGAATGGCAAGCACTTCAATGCAAATCATTTTTAAGTTACAGACATGGAAAATATTGGTTCCAACAGCACCTGCATGGGACAGACAAAGCTCGTCCAGCACTTCCTGCAGCTGGAGCCCTATTCTTAGTGGAGTACAGTATGGACTAATAATAATGGTGATTGCCAGTAGGTTTTAAGGGATTTACTGTTTAATCTATGGGTTCAAACCATAGTAAATAATTTGTGTTCAATTTTTATTCCAACAAGGAAGGGTAAAATCTTATTTAATCCAATTTTCTAAACATAAAGCATTGTCTTCTGTCCTGAACGCTCAGGATTTTGCAGATGTTCTTATCATGTATAATAGTACCCTGAAAGCTACCCCAGTTAATCTGGTTGGTTTAAGTTTTGTTTAGCACCTTGTAAACTTTGCACATCTTACAGCTCTGCACTGACTGAATCTCCAGATAAGTAATAGCTTCAATAAAATCTTCTCTGGTGGAAACACTTCATGATCAAATTTACAGAACATGTAAGAAAGTTCTGTATATAATCCTTCCCTTCCTTGTTAATGCTCGTACAGGGTAGCACTACTATAAAGTATGTTCATCCAGTGAATAAAGGTACTGCATGATAAACCAGTTAACAAAAAGCTGGTATTAAATTTAAGCTGATTGGATCATTTCTAGTTTACCGATTTCAAGCTCCCATTGCAGGCAGTGGGGATATTTGTCTGGGAGAAGGAAAAGGAAGGGGCTGGTCAAAGACTTCAGGATTTAGCCCCTGGGCTTCAAAATGGATTTAATAAAAACAAGTAATAACCTGTGCTTTGGCATAAACCCTTCAAGGTATATAGGGAAAGAGAAGGTTGGCTGAAAATAACTGTAGAGCCTACTTCCCAGCACAATTCATAGTTAAACATAGCAAACCCTGGAGTGCCTGATTCAAATCCCACTGAATTCAGTGCCTGTTACACAGCTGTGGTTTGTGCATTCACTGGGCAGCACAGGGTTTCAAGAATTATCTCTCATTCTGTGTTCTGGTAGTTACAATTTTGCTAATTCCCCATTACTTTAAATGCTGCTTCACTGATGTTTCTTAGTCAAGGCTCATCTGCCTGTTTGCAAACAGGCACTCCTCCAACTATAACTGTGGCACCTGATCAGAAGATTGTGATGTAATTTGGAGAAGTGGTACTAGCAGATACCTTATAAAAATACACCAGGACCGAATGCATTCTCTTTGATTGTCAGACCTCAGTGAGAATCAGAATAACGTCCTTGTCTCTATCGGAAGCCAGGGCTGACATACAAAATTGTAGAGCAGCTGGGACAGTGCAGTGGCACTGAACGCAGAAGAAGCATTTCAGGCACAGAGCATCTTTATCTAGTGGTATTTCCTGCTCATCCTCAGGGAAATCCAACCAAACTGTGGACATTCAAACACTGAAAACTGTTCTGGCCTTAGCTAGACTAATAGAAGTCAAAACTTCTACCAGACACTTATTAGTTACTTTGCATGCATAAGGTGCCTTTGTTGGTGGCAAACAAGTGCATTTGGAGCTTGGAATTGATAATGGCTTGGTTGGTTGGTTGTTTTGGGGGTTTTGTGGGTTTTTTTGTTTGTTTTTTCACCTTTGTCTTTGCTCAATATAAGGTTAGGATTGTGCTGTGTACCAGATCTTCTACCAAGTTAATGCCATAAAGGAATTGCACTTAAATGGAACCTTTTATATCTAAACTATTTCATCTGGTTACTTCCCTACTTTTTCCATCTGACAGATGGTATTGCCATATAGAATGATTCAGACAAGCTGATAAGTCAAACAATACACAAAATACCAGGTTTTGAAAGAGTCAACAGCGTTTGCATCAGTTCTTGTGCTGCAAACCTTCAAGACGGTGCTTGGTCGGATGATATGACAAAGCTCTTCTTGTCCCTAAGGTTATGACAGGAGAAAATGATTCCCAGAAATAGGGAAAGAAAAACGTAACATAAGCAATGTAGGTATTTAGTGAAGTCCCATGACAAGATCTGACTTCAAATTCCTTGAGTAGGGCAGACTTTCTAACTTGAAGCTTTGTGGAATGAAAGGAAAATAATTTTCCATCATTTTGTAATATGAAATTACGTGCACCACAATTGCAAGGATACAGAGACCAGTTTTGTGTTCTGGAAGTACAAAATGAAAGGAAATAGAAGAAAAAGTCGGGGTGATGAGATTCATAACGCAGTTGGGTGGCTGTTTTCACAGCAATAATGTAAATCTAGCTTTCAGAAGCGGTGCTAAAAAATAAGAAGTATAAGAACTCTACAAATAGAAGCTCACAACTCCATAATGTTGGCGTACAGATTTCCAAAAAGTAGAGATGTTTTTTCATTATATTAACATTTTTCCTTGTGTCTAATCAATGGACTTTTAATCAGTTAATTTGATTGTATTTGCATTCTTATCTGCTTATTTTGATGAATTATTTTAATATACTCCAATTTTAACTATGCAAGTACAGGCTGGCAGTCAATTAACTTTAATTTGAAAGGAGTGCTTTCACCACTGACAACAATTTAATTAAGTTTTTGTGACTAGGAAATAATCCTTTGTTGTCCTACCACCTGAATCAATTCTACATGATTCTATAAGAGCTAAGACTCTTCTCTCAAAATATTTGAGAATTAATCCCCATTAAAAGGTTCAAGTACATCTATGTAGGAACTATTGATTGGCTTCATAGATTTCTAAACATTTCTGCCACATTCACATTTTACGTGAATAACACTTTTTGTTATAATTGTCAGCATTTTGTTAAATCTTATTTGATCTTCTTTGAAATTGCAAAAAAAAAAAAAAAAAAAAGAAGAAGAAGAAGAAAGTTTATTTTAGTTAATAAGATTTTTGGCAGCATTTTCTCCAAGATTGTGTGAAATAATTTTAAAATGGTTTTAGATTATTGCCTACCGAATGACTACTTTTATTAAAGTATTTTCAATCTAAAAAGTGAATAAGTGCTAGAAAATCCAGGAAGAAAGTTGGAATAAGTTTCAGGCAATTCTGTCTATGTATATTTTCGCACTGTGTACATAATTACAAGCTGATGCAGCTGTTCCTGAGACACTTTGACTGACAAACTTCCCCTGTATATCACATTAGAGAAGAGGTAATGCAATCAGCACCGTGGTCCCTGGCAAAGTTCTTATTTCTCTGCACTTGTCCCAGACTTCTTCCATTTCTCAGTAGTTCAGTGATTGATGGGGAGTTTCAGCATTCTGCTAGGTCCTCAATGCTGTCTGCTTTGTGGTTTACAAAACAGGGATGTTCTACTGGTATGGGTAGACTGAAGTGGCTCTTCACCTCAGCTGCAGCTTGAAGTCCCATTTTTCTCTGCGCTCTGGGAGGTTCTCACGGTTCTAGGGAATCATGAGGAAATAGGAAAATAAGAGGAAAGGCTAACTTTTCAGATTCCTTTCCTCATGTCCAATCTATAGGTCTCTTTTGCATCCAGTTCTAAACCTTTGCAGTTTTGTGTCTCTTATCTGAACCAACAACCATTGCGGGATCTTCAGCACTCCCTGTCATTTGTAGTCATGGAAGTAGTCCTCATGCTGGACATCTATAAGATTCTCAGGGACTGAATTTCCTTTGTGTTTGATAGCCCATCAAACTCATATGGACTCACAAACAGATTTCTTTCCCCTGTAAGAGCCAGTCACCTTGAGAATTTCAAAGAGGATATGTCCAGAACAAAAGCCGCTACGAAATAATGCTTGGAGATGAAGATAAAGCAGGTGTTTAGCAACCCAGGGATGTGAACTGTGTTAATATCAGTTCTCTGATACTGGAGTAGGAAGCACACCCAAGAGAAGGAAACCACAGAACAGAACAAAATCTTGAGTTTTTGATAATTCTCCTTGAGCACAATTCCTTTAAAGATGCTGTGATTGTGCCATTTTGGGGGATTTTATTTTGTTTCGGTTTTATTGTTTGTTTGTTTTATTTTATTTTTACAGCCTTCTCTTCAAGATTAAAATTCCTTGTGGCTGCAAAAGAGCTCTTCTGCCTTTGGGTATCTCTGCATGGGTGCAGATGACGTAGGTACACATTTTCAGAACATATCCATTATCAGCTGATCATTTTAGTCTTGGTACAGCACAACCCTGGTCTTGGACTCCATTTGCACAGACACCCTATGATACAATTGCTTTAATTGCTAAGGCCATTATTCTTCCCAGTACTTTTCTGTACTTCCTGCTCTAATTTCCCTTCTGTAGTATGTATCCAAGGAAATCAATGTTTGGAAGTAAAAGTGTTAAATCTGTACAGATTTACTGAATTTCAAAATATGAAGTTGCAGTAAAAGTTGATTTTAAACAACAATAATGAATGTTATTTTCCAATAACCAGACTTGGCAAAGTATATATATTTAAAAAAAAAAAAACAACAACCCTTTTATACTGATAATAAACTTTCACAAATTTATAATTAACAGCTGCAGTCACATTTTAAATTACCTGGAATCTTGTCAATTTGTTTCTATGTATGGGAAAAAAGGAAAGCTGCCACAGAAAAGTCCAATATCAAAAGCTTGCCTTCAAGCCTGGTGCTATGCAATGTGATCTACAGATATTATGGCTGCGTTTTCCATTTTTTTTAATTGATAGAAATTGATAAAAATCATTTCATCCAGCAGTGATTTTTTAATGATTATTTAGAAATGG
Organism: Lagopus muta; assembly: GCF_023343835.1. NCBI lineage: Eukaryota > Metazoa > Chordata > Aves > Galliformes > Phasianidae > Lagopus > Lagopus muta. Next base: position 11,886,411 of record NC_064442.1, on the reverse strand, counting down.
CTGAAAATTTGTTTCAGAATTGTTGCTGACAGGTCTTTTAACTACAGAAACACATCAGGTACTCTATAATCAGAAGGTGATTATTAGGCTTCGATTATAAAACAACTATGTTACTGCCTACAAATAATATACGAGAATAAAGCAAATAGAAAATGCAAATCTTAAATAGCAGGAAAAGAGTGATTAATCATCCTATTCATATAAACAGGGTTATTTTTCTTTTTATAACGTGACATCGAGCCAAAAGTGTGATTGATTTTATAAATCAGTCACTACCCTGTTCTTGCCATCTTTTTTTTTTTTCTTTTAATGCACTCTGCATTAATATCCTGCCTCTGGCTTGTTTAATTTCATTTTTTCTTTGCTGATGGAAAGTAAGCAGCAATGTATGTTTAAATTCAGTAAGCGCTTCTCTGGAGAAGAAAAAAAAGGAAATAAAACACAACAAAACACAGGAGAAGGTAGAATTTGGGGAGCTTCCAGTGGGAATTCAGGGATAAGCATGATAAGCTTGTTTTGTGTTTGGAGCTGAAGAGTTAGATTTTCTGTTAGGCTTTCAGAAATTGCTCCTGCAACAATAGTTTTCCTACTGTTAAACCTTTCACATAATATGCAATGCCTTTCTGACTGCTTATAAGAATTTCCAATATCTAGCAATAGTAGGTAATGCTCAAGACTACATCCTGACCTCAAGCTCTACAACTGAATAGGGCATTTTTTTCCACCACCCTTGTGAAGCACAAAGCTTTTTCTCAGCCTTTTTTGTTTGTTTGTTTGTTCTAATTGCTAGCCAGGCAGTAATTCTGCTAATGTCTCTCTTTATCATAGAAGCAAGGAATTTCAGCAGTGCATAACGCCAGAAATCCAGCCAGAGGAGGGTTTGGATTACATTTTGAATTCTGCTTTATTATTGTTAAACTATTTATTGGTCCCCATGTGCTGGCATTCTCACTGATATATTTGATAAATTCATAATAATTATCATAAATACTTAAGATACAGATCTATGGTTTGCCACTGGCATTTTTTTTACTCAAAGTAATTTTTCTCAATCCATTAGTAAAACGTTCCTGCTTTGTCTCTGTATCGGTGATTTTGTAAGAAGGGAAGGTTCTAGGAACTTTACCGTACGTTTTAATAAGCCCCAGACCAACAAACTACTGATGAATATTTTCTAATCTTGTCTGTAGAGAAAAGATCTTATATCATCTATCATCTGAGATTGTCTACCTTGTTTTATACTGTTGTTACCAATTCAACTGCTATATTTAAGCTGCTTCTAAAGTTTCCCCATGAAGTCCTCTTTTCCTCACAATAGTTGATTTGCATTAGGTGAGTTCTAAGCCTTTCCACTGCTAGTTACTGTCCGCAGCCCAAACACGTTAAATATGTCCTACTTGTTCCAAGTTGATCCAAGCTTTTGAGTAAGTTTCACTGAATTTTTTCTGTGATGAAGTCTCTCCATTTAACACCCAACTTCTTTCATAAGCGTGTGTATTTTAGACAGTATCTTTTTTCCACTTCTATTCAGCTGTATGTTAACATATGTGGGGTCAGTAGTACAGATTTGTCTTGGCACTTACCACTTTCAAACATCCTCATATCAGTCTGCCATGTCATGATGCCTTGGCTTGGTTTGTTGTTGGCACTGTAAGAAACATCTGGAATTTTACTGAATTGAGCCTGAAGAAATGCAGTATGAAATAAACTCGCAATTCGTTTACTGTAAATTCCACTAAACACGATGCTGAATGTGTTGCATCAAAAATCTCTGATTACATTTTAGTAAGAGTATGGGATAGTGCTTCACCCATGTATTTACTGTTAGAATTTTCTACTTTGTCAGCAAACTACTTTTCTTACACCTGAAGAAATCACTCTAATTTCACAAGTCTTACAGTTAAAAGATGGTGCTCCTTACACTATTCGTTTTTTGTGTTTCACTCAATTTTTCTGTTTCCCATTTCTTGTTTTCATTCTAAAAGCCTACCGATCCCTTCTCCACATGGTGGTTTATATAAAAGCTATTCTTCCTTAACCTGTGTTAACTTACACTTCTATTCAGCTCCAGATCTTGTGGAAAATTATTCATTTTAGACCAGTACCTATTTCACATCTTTCCTAGCACCTGAGTTTAGTACTCTGGTACTCCTAGAACTGGTTTTGCTCTCAAGAATCAAAACTGACTTGGGAATCATTTCAGTACCATTGTTTCTGAGTATGCACCTATCTCTTATTTGATGGAACACATCACAATGCACTGTGCTTTTTTCTTACAGTGTAGTTCCATAGAATATTTTCTCCAGAAAACATGAGTCTGTCTGTTTTCCCATTAGTACAGCTGCTTCACTGTCAGAGCAGCTGGACAATACCTGTGTTGTACGTGTACACCCAGTGATTAATATTCCAGTGATTCCAGTATCCCAGCTGAGTCAAAGACAATGTCACTACCTGGGAAAGCCCACAGACCTTGGCATTCACATAGTATGTAACATAGTACATAAAATGCATATCACTGGTAGTGTAGTGCAGTGCATGTGCTCTCATCTGTTTGCATGCGGTAGATCAGCTGCTTTTTTCTTTGTCACCCTCATAAAAAACAACCTCAGGAAAAATAGCCTTTTTCTCCCCTTCAGTTATGTACTGTTTTGTTTCGTGCGCTTATTTAACGTCTACTGGAATATAGTTTTTACTTAGCACAGTGCAAATGATGGCATGGTTGTGTTAGAGTAACACGCAGTTTTTAAACGTTTTATGTTTGGAATGGGAAAAAGGCAAATGGCTAACTACTAACCACATGATCAGGGTAGTTAAATGGACAGCCCTGGACCACATATTTAAAGCTGTGCAGTAGATGTGGGGCTGTTTGTTCAGTGCTATCCCATCACAGAATTACACAGCTCGCTGTGGTTTCAGTCTGATAATTATTATTGATTCGCTCTCAGGCTGTCAATCTGGGGACAGCGCTAAAGCACTCCATGATGGACAGAAAGAGGATTGGGCAGCCACCATCCAACAAGGAAACTTCATCTTGAAAATGAACTTAGATGAGATGGTGCTAGTGGATAAGGGTAATTGATGATTGTTTCAGAGTGGAAGAAGGGAAAAAGGAGAGATAAAAAATTCCTCTTTGGCATTCATCCTTAGTGTCCTGCAATACTCCAGGGACTGTCTGCAAACTCTATAAAGTTTAAAGTTTCTATTTTCAATAGTGAGCCAAATATAATGCTCATCCTATAAGTGATTAGCTTTGGGTCACCAGGATCCATGAGAAAGAACAGTATTTCAGGAAATAACTTTCTGCAACCAAGACGTATTCTCTTGATCTCCTCTTGAGTTTCTAAACATAATGAAATATTGGCAATTTCAGGCTGGCTAAAACATACAGGACTTTGTATATAGTTATTAGAGCTGTAGATCTGTATGTTCATGAATTGCACCTGCGAGTGACACAACTATAAATTATATTTTCAAGCATCCATACCCTGTTATATATTTCTCCAAAAATCTGTCCTAATAAATTATCAATTCACAAGGGAACAGACGGTCACAAGCGGTTGATGTGTGATGCTCCTTGAGCAGAGGCAGTCAGAACAGTCAGCCAAAGCAAAATGAAAGGTTTGTGGAGAAAAAGGTCATTGGCATCTCAGATTCCAAAGATTATCCTTTTTTGTCTTTTTGGGACACGTAATTGAGGCAGCTGTAAAGATACAACAAAGATCTATTTGGTTTTCCCAATAAAACTAGCTTAATAAATGTAAGGTGCTGTTATAACACCTGCAAATTTTTGTTGCACAGTGTATAAAGACACAAAACACAGCCTGGATTTCCTCACTATTATTTCCATGCCAGTAATGAAACCAGAAGCAAGTCACACACTCAGGCAACGACTCACAGTATGTACTGCTGATTTTCCAGTACAATCCCTAGAAGCATCTCAGCTTGGACCAACTCGTGCTCCTCCACAGGGGTAAAGCCAGGGTTTGCCTGCTTATGGATGAGGCAGCAAGGAAGGGCATGGCTGCATAGATGAAAGGTATGCCATACCATCCCATCTAATATAAAACCCCAAAAACAGGCTCTGGCCTGTTTGCAAACGTAAGTTTGCTAGCAGAGGCACAGTGGTTGTATAATGCCCTGTACAAATAAAATCCCTGGTCTAGGCTTACACCCAAATCAGACACTGCGGTTTTATTGTAACTGCTGGTTGCCTTTTGGATCTTTTGCAAGATCCCGCTTTTGCAAAGGAAACTATAATAAATTTGGTAGCTAGGGCTCTTCAAAAGCCTTGAGCACTGAGACTGTGATCAGAGAGAGAGCAGAAATCTTGAGAGGTAAATAAACAACAGAGCAACTCTTCCTTTATGGTATTTTTGTTTCCAACCAGTGATATTGTCAAAAAATATTCTGGAAGAGTTAAATGCAACCACGAGTGTACATTCCCCTTCCACTCCCATCTAGCAGACATGAGGAAGACTATTGTCTCCCTTTCTGGTCTTGGAAGGGAAAAGAATTGTCTCTGTGGGCTTTCCAAGGCCGTGGGACTGCCATAAGACATGTCAACAGAACTGAAGGTGTAAACCTGGTGAGATGGATTTATAATCTTCTTTGCAGGTAGCCAGGAAGGTTTATTCCCTGGGATACAGCTAGAAAATGGTTAATCCTCCTTCCCTCTTATATTCTTTCTTTTTAGATGAACTTTCTGATAAAGCAAAATTGTATGAAATTTTTCATTACTGTACCTTAGAAGTAGCAGAACCAGAGTATTTCAAGCCTGATAAACATTTGCTGTCAGTCTGGGACTAATTGTACCAACATGCAGCCAAGAAGACTGTTTATCCTCAATTTCTATTATAGAGCAGATAGAGCTTTGAAATGAAATTGCCTGGATTTAGGTGGGAAAAACGAGAAGGGTTGTGATGGAAAAGACATCACTTTCTCATTTGTGACTCTTTAACATTTCCAAGGTTTACCTAGGTCACCTGAAGAATTAGCTTGGGCAGGTGATAAGGCAAGATATTCTGTTGCCACTTTTCACAGGGGTATCTCAAAGGCTTCTAAATCAAGTTGTTTCCTTAACTTGGCTCTACCATCACCTGCTGCCCACTGTGTAGACTGTTTGCTTTATTCCTGCCCTTTTGATTAACATCTTCCTCAGGAAATTAATACTATTCCCAGAAATACTGTGCAAAGGCTCTTTCCTATCTTATCCCTTTGAGTGCTGTCCCTATTAAGGATGAGTCCAGGAGGTTTTCCTGTTCACATCTGGTGAGAGCTGCATAATGCTAGCCCTGGTGCAGCACTGTGGTCACCATCAGTCCTGCCGTGGCTTCATCCTTGGTCCCCACAGCAGCCAACATGCAGCCTCAGGTGGCATTCTGAACTCAGCCAGGCTGCCTGATTGCTGGTTTGTGCAACTGCTTCTTTCTAAAGGCTGTGAGTCCTAGAGCCTTAGAAATCCCCCTTCTACTCAGATTTGCTGACTATGGCGGTTACAGCAAGGTCTGCTGAATCTTCCATCTCTTCCCAGAAATTGTGAATTGAATAAGGCTGCGTAAGTTGAAGAATTGTTTCTTTGATAAGATTGTGGTTTTTCACTGTTGATACTAATTTGTATCTTTATTATTTATATTAACTAGCCTGCCTGGCTATCCGTACTTATGACAACAATAACTGCTGGGACTGGGGCTAGGCCAAGCTGCATAAATGCCAGGAGAAAGCAGTCAGATGTCCACTGACTATCTGTGTACTGTTCAGAAATAGCCTGAATCTCACTGTGGGTAGTACAGCCTTGGAAACTTTGGTTTCAATAGCTTGTCTTTTGGGCAGGTTGCCTTGTGAGAAAAGTGACTGGTTTGCAGCCTGCCCAGACCACAGGGCAGCAAAAAACCAAGCAGTCCTCAGGTTATATAGAGGGTGGGCTGTAACTCTGAGAAGCCAGCATTCCCAGCTTTTACCTACTGAGCAGCAGAAATAATCCACAGTTCTTCAGGACCTCACTTCTAGGAAGTAACACCCCATCCATGAGCCCACCAGCATGGGTCTGCCCAAGCCTCACCAATCCCTTACAAAATAGGAGAGTTCAGGTTTTCTGGGGCCACACAAGGATTCTTTGCTGAGGGGAGCCGGTACCAGAGCCTAGAGCAGCACATTTTACATTCCTGCATGGGTTTATAGGGCAGGCTGTATTTTTACTTCAGGGGTCATTTCCTCAAGTTACAAGCTGTGGCTTCAGGATTTCAGCAGGAGATAATCCCATGTCCTGGTAAATCCTTGAAAGACAACCACTGAACATGGGAAAAGGCAGGTGCTGTTGGCACGAGTGATACAAGCGAAGGACTGCTCCATTGTCTCTTTGAAAAGCGCTGCTGATGGGTGGGTGCCACACCAGTATTTTCTCTTAGCACAAAGAGTGACTGTGTGTTTTCAGCTGAGAGGGGAGAGGGCTGCAAACTGGTGTGTGCGATCCGTTTTCTGGAAGGCCTGCAATTGCTGGGAAGAAAACTGCAGCTGAAAATATTGAATTTCTTCAGATCCCTAAGCAGACCTGCAGATATAATAATTGATCACAGAACATTGTAAGCTGTTCTGAGATGTGCAGAGATGAGGCAGGAAAAGGCACGGCACCTCAGCTGCCTCATTCTATTTCTCTCTCTCTCCATCATGCTTTGTGTTGCATCCGTTGCCTGGGGTTCAAGCATCTCCACACCTCTGAGCTTCGTGTGACAGCTGCTGCCAGAGGTGGCCATCACCAGAGCCTGACCTTTACCTCTGGGCGCATATGCATTTTGTTAATGCTGTAGCAGTTCAGATGAATCCTTTCAGACTGTGACACCATTAGTTTTCTCTTACAATACCAATATAGTAATCTGTACACTTGTTTATTTGGAAGGAAGCTTTTGCCTGAGGCTCAGTGGCCTAAAAGTAATATTCTGCGCTGAGTAGGTTAATAAGTTTTAATGGTTTCTTAAGAAGCAACATTGCTTCTCTCCTAGTAACAGGATAATAGTGCAAAATAAGATTCCTACACTACTGTAGGTGTAAAAACCAGCAGGATATTTATTCCTTACATACTCCACATCTGAGTAGTCAGACTTTCCACAGTAGAACTGTTGCCTGATTTCTGACCCGAGCCAGGGTTGGGGAGTACCAGCCTCATGAAAGAGAAGCACAATAATCCTATAAATGGCCGGGACACACTTGTACATCATTTGAATGAGACTGTGTCAGTCAGCAGGTAAGCAGTTTTGCAATATAAAAGAAACTGGTTTGCAGGAGCTGCCCAGCAGTCCCACCACTTGGAGCAGGTGTTACGATAAGATAATGGTCTCCGGTAGTAACCCTTGTGAATCACAATCCTTGAGGAAAAAGTAGGGACAAGCTCTTCAAATTGGGTTTCAAAAGCATATAAAGAGTTGACCTTACAGAGGTAGTTCAAGGAATAACCTAATCTTTCTGTCCCATATCCCCTCATGTACAAAAGCTTGCCTGAAATTGAAAGGCGGGGAGGGGGGGGAGGACTTGTAAAAGCAATGTTGATACCAAATAAAGAGAACTAGCGTCCCCACAAAATCATTTTACAGCCTCTCTCTGCAATCTACAGAGGATTACAGGTTTGCAGCATGTTTATGTCTGGCTGAGACCAAGGAGGGTTTGCTGCAAAATGCTTTATCAGTACAGAATCAAGGCATGAACAACAGCATGGACACAGAAAGCTTAATAATTCAAATAAATAGAGTGGAAGAAACTATGCATCTAATAGACAATATTGCTAGAACAAAATATTTTCTGCTGTAATAGGTTGGTTTGTTTGTTGATTTAGGTTTTTTTCCATTATTAAGCTTTAGCGAGCTCATACACACTCAAAGGCTCGCCTTCTGCAAAACTAACATGATTTTAACAATTAAAGATTGAAGTGTGGACGTCTGAGATGATCCCTTATGACCTACACTTTATTAGATTTATGTTACCTTTTGATATGTTCTATTTGCTGGAAGCCCCAGCATCCTATCATTATGATTCAAACAGGCTTTGCTCTCTGCTCACAAATAATTGATGCTCCCTTTGCACAAAGCATAGTTTTCAGCTGATAAGCAGCAGGGTAATTGGCACCTTCACAGGATATTAGGCAGGAAAAAAAAGCATCACACTTAGCAGGCAGGAAGAAGGTAACCAAATAATTGTGGTAGTGCAAGCGGGGCTAAATACTACTTGACAAGTCCTGTATGTTTGCACTTCCTGTAGTAAACACTGCAATTTCTATTTATCAGCGGAGAGGTGATGGAGCGGAGTGCACGTATGTAGGGGAGGTGCACGGTCAGCAGTATCAGTATTTAAATTGATTCAAAATCACTGATGTTTCCTTGTATGAAACATCTACGTAGTCTATGTGCTCTATCCACAGGCATGCAGCTTTAAAAAAAAAAAAAAAAAAAAAGTGTATTTGATAGAGCCAAGAAATGCTTTCAAGCCTAAAATCTTACGCTGTCCGAAACTGATAAAAAGCTTCTTGGCTGCAGTCACTGGCAGTGTCATCGTGTCTCTCAAAATATTTTTAGTTTGCTTGACTTTGCAGCACTATTCTGGTTCAACTTTTGTGGTGCCCAGAAGCTAATAGCTATACATTTATTTTGAAATTATCCTTTCACGTTTGACCATGGGCCTCCTACAACTAAAACCATCGAACAAATGAGTCATACCAAATGTGCACTCTCATCAAATGTAGCTTCTTATGCCCTGACTGGTATTTTTAACAAGTGTGGCCTTTCTCACCGGTAATTGCTTTTCATTTCTTTTCTTTGTATAGATTATGGACTTCATAGTAAATTTATTGATGCAGAAAGGTTAAAAATAAGTGTAACTATGCAGTGCCATACGCTATTTCTAGCGAAAGCGTTCCTGTTTGCTAAGATCCACTTTTATTAGCTCCTACTTATAATTTCCTTACGTGTTTGAGAGGAGGAGGATGTTACATTAACCAAATAATTGGGTGATGAATTAGATTCCATTTTCCAGGCATAGGCCAGGTCTTAACAGTTAGCAGTTGTTAGAATATCCCTTTGAATCAACACAGAGCACCAATACATATGTATGAGGTTTAATTGTTACAATAGGGTTGCGAAGGCTGTGGCAGAGTACTTTATTAGATAAGAATAAAGAGTGTCAGTGAAAATAAGATCTATCACATTATACAACGACTCGCTCCCAAGACAAGCACTTGTGTCTGTCCTGATGATGGTGTTGCTGTATTTGTTTTCCAATTACATTTTGAGTGAGCTCAATAGAACACAGGGCATGATGGGAGAAATCACCTCTCACTGCAATTACTGTTTATGGTCTGCCCAGAAATAGGTGGAGAAACATTCTTCCTTGCCATCCCTACTTGATTTCTGATTGCATTCCTCAGTACTTGCACCAAAATGTGAGCCTGTAGCAGAAGGAGGCACAGAGCACAGCTCTCTCAACTTTGGTCCTATTTCCCATTGGATCACACAGCGACTACAGCAGAGAAGGGGATTGATTTCTCCAACCAATTATGCTTAAACATGCTAAGCTTGTTATCGAGCTATGTTGTTGTTATGTAGAACACTGCTTACGTGGTACAGTGCTTTCCACTGTTGTTAATTGCTGAATGAGTTCTTGCTGTCTTCACAGCGCACAGATGGTGACAGTCTTGGTCTGAGTAATGTATAGAGGCGGTGGGTGATAATTCCTCATGGAACATATAGTTTGGGTGATCACGGCAGAGTGTGTTTCACAGTAGTACTAGTCAAGCAGAATTAGTAGTTTAAGAGCTCTTAGATTTATTATATATCAAATTTCACTACATCTTTTCTGTTTATTCAACATATCCACCATAAATGCAGAAATAATAATCTGCCAGCTAGAATCAGAAGAACAAACATTCAATTTTTCTCCTCTGAACATAAAAATAAGTACCAGTTGGAGCATGTTCTGTTGCTTTTTTTGAATATTATGTCAATCCAATTGGTTCTCAAGCTTGTAGAGTGTCTGGTATAATTATAGTACTGTCTACTCCATCATAACATTTTATTTAAACCACTTTATTGTGGTTAGCATCATTGGCCATTATGGCATGGACTGTTTGTGCATGCCCTCATCTTGTTTACGTGTGCAGAAGGGCTGTTAGTTGGCAGCAGTGTCCAGCATTCCCTGCATGCTGCATTGCCATTGCCCTTGAGGTAGGTACTTTGCAGTCCAGCTGCTGCACAGCAACATTTCTGCTCTGATCTCACAGATTTGAGCAATATTGGCCCATGAAAGCCTTGCTCCTGCAGCTCCAGGCTAACATGTGACTGGTCTGGAGCTGAGCTCCTGTTGAACCTGTCCTGATGTTTTACTGTGTTCTGCTCCTCCAGAGTCTGCTGGTATCAAGGAATACCAGGCTCCTGTCATGTTGCTTGAATACCCCTGGAGTCTGGAAGCATTAGCATCACATTTAGAGAAATAAGCCTTTCCTAGATTGATCGCAATCTTTCCTATACTTCTAGAACTTACTCTGTCCATGGCTTAATGACATTTCTTCCACTTAGCCTGTTCTTTTCCTGAGTTTCTGTTTGACAAAAGCAAAATGCACGCAAAAGGAAAAACAGCTGGAAAACCTGCCTCTAGTTGGAGACAGATGGAGGAAACAAAGCATCTGAGTCACTGGGTCAGAGTGAGCTGAGTTTTCCACAATCTCCATGGCCACTACTTATCTGTTGCTACCAGGTGCTTTTCAATGACACAAACCACTGCCAGAATAACACCAGGCTGAACACATGCAGTACTGTCTTCTCTGTCTTGTTGAATTTGCCATTTGGAGGAGAAACAAAGCCAGAGGGTTGCACCTCAGTCTTTGCCTGTAATTTTCTGTGTTCCAACTCTTATGGCAAGCTGAGAGGTATCGTTTCAAATATATGCTGTGATGCATTAAATTAGGGGGACTTGCAGTACAGCCCTGTAGTACCAGTCATTGCCACAGATGAAACTGTGTTAAGAGTCTGTGCTAATAAAGGACATATCACTCTTCCTCACACAGCACATTAGCACTATCTTGCTCAGAAAATAAGGCCATAAATTAAGGTGTGATTTTAGTTATATCAGGGAACCAACCCTAGCCAAAGGGGAAAAAAAAAAAACCCTGCTTGAGATGCCATCACAGCACCTGCCTTGGATGGCTGAAGCTGGAGCTACAGCCTCACAGCAGCGAGCCCTGCCTGTAGCAATCCATGTGCTCTGGGCACAGTAGGTGGCCGTTCCCTTGAGGTGTAAGGGGCTACATGACCCACTGCTGTAATGCTCCCTGGGCTCTGCCATCCTTTCCCTGCTGTGCTGGACAATCTTTTGCACTATTTCTCTGATGCTGGCAGGGACCTGAGTCAAGATACATTGTGGCTTCACTCCACATGCAGCCTTCTAATCTTAAGTGTCAGAGTACTTAACAGTTTTACAGATCTGTATGTCACACCTTTTTCTCCTTTTCTGTATCCCGAGCATGAATAAGGATGATGCTTTCACTGCCAGGATGGCAATTTGGCATCCTTGATATGATGTGCATTATTGGAACGAGGGAAGGAAAAGCCTACCTGTTTAGATGAAGAGAACACTTAAGAGGATACTTACTGTTCTTCCAAAGTCATCATTAAGCTGTTAGTATTTGTTAAGTGGTCTGAGACTTTTAGGCGAGGGGCAATGTGTTATTTACCTCCTATTAGCATTTATGTGTAATAGAGAGGAGGACTGATCTTGTGGTTGAGGCAGAAGCTGTAGAAGTGAGAGATGTGTCTCCATGTCACAACTCTGCCCAAGATTTTTTGTGTGACAAGTCGTTTAATCTCAGTGTCTCAGTTCTTGGGCTATAAAATGGGAATAATAGCAGCTCCCTGTTCCCAGCTTTTGCTTGTCTTATTATTGATGACTGCATTCTCTTTGGGGGTTAGACTTTCCCTTGCTTAAAGGCTTAACACAAAGAGATCCTAATCTCAACTACTTTAATACAAATAACAGCTACAAAAAATAGTGCTATTACTACCTGGGCATCAGCATGACTTGTGACATCAATATTGTGCTGACAAGCTCCTTACCTCTCAGGATTTGCTTTACCTATCTCTGGTCCTAATCCTAATGTATTCAGTCCTGCTGGTGTGGAAAAAAATCTTCATGGTTAATACTCCCCTCTCACAAAAGGAACATTACTCTGGTTCTCTGCCTCTCGCTGCTTGTCAGGATGAGCTGCTGGCGTTACATCTTGCATACATCATCACTGAGTTGCACTCAAGGAAACCTTTATTTAGTCCTGGATTTTATTTCTCCATTCTGCGTTCTTTTTTAAGAGTTTTGCTGATTTTTTGAAGAGTGCATCCTCCATTTCTCACTTTGAGCACACACAGTACCTTCATTTTAATGTGGCACAGTATCAGCTCCCTCTTCTTCCCTCCTTCTTCTGGTCTTCTTTACACAAACCTTTTCTTTAACAGCAGAACGTAAACAGTACAAAAGTCAGCCCTGAGCTCATCTGTTTTTTCAGGGCAGTGTAGCTGAAGCTCTCCATCAGGGGGGTTTCCAAGATGCTTAATGGAGGCTTTTGAGGAACACGTGCCCTACGATGAGCCCTGCAGAAGCTGAGTTCTCCTCGGCCAGCACTATCTCAGTGTGTCTGGTGCCAGCAGTAGGGACAGGCCTCGGGGTGGTTACCATGGCTGTAAACCTGTCCTCATTTCTGGTCTAGATACTTGTAGGATTTCAGACAGCTCTGTAATGTGGGACAGCATTCTCCATAGACAAGCATTACCCTGCCCTAATACAATGCAACAGAGCATAGTAATCCCAGATAGTAACTGAATATTTCTCTGCTATCATCCTCATTAGAAAGAGCAGCAAATGCGTTTATTCAGGAGCGGAGTTGGCTTGCAAGGTGCTGAATGATGGTGAAGTCCAGCTACAGAACATGTATGATAGAGTCTTAAAAGATCTGAAATAATAGAAATGAAGGCTACCATTAAAGAAAATTTAGGGCCACGTTAAATGTTTTTATGACAGGCAGAAGTATCATAAATTAAAGTATTTCATGGTGTTTATTACAGCTTCAGCCAAGGGAAATAATAAATGCAATGACTGGCTAATTAAAAAATATCCTATTATTGGCTAAATTATTAGTGGGCAATGACCCTAATTAACACAGTAATAAACCTGAAGATTTGCTTATGATGCAGCTGTTGAGACACCAAATGCTCCAGGTAGAGTTTTCCCTGCAAAGGAACAGAGCACACAGTTCCTGGAAGAAACAAACCAAACAAAAAATTGGTTGATGAGAGTCCCTGGATTACTGGAACTGACACTGTATTGTACCTTGAAGATCATAATTGTCCTATGAATTTATGGCTTGGGTAATAAGAAAAGGCTACAACGTAGTTCTCAAGTAATGCATAGAGCAAATGTGGAGGTCAGATAACAAGGCTTGTGTCCAAGCATCAGTTTTGGAAAAAAGACCAAATTCTCTTTCTCTTCTTCATTTCTGCTCGCAGCAGAAGGGTAAGCGTGTTGTTTAGTTGTTGCCTTACAAAAATACCTTACACAAGGCATTTGTCCAAATGGGGAAAAGAAACAACTCTAATAATACAACCTAGTGGACCTGATCTGCTTTGTAGCCCATTTCCTCTTTATGGGATTTCATCCCTTGCAAGGATTTTTCCTTTTTCCAGTCATTTATTTGCTTTGGTCTTTTTAATCTGTAGGCTGATCAAGGTGATTGTTCCATGGTTTGTGCAGTGCCTGGAACAACTGGAACTATCATAAATGAATCCCTTCTTCAGGTTTATTTCAGCAGTTCGTCATGAAAAGTCAGAGAAAACTTGCAAGATGGAAGGCTGAAACAGCCACATTTCTCTGATGTGCCCTCCACATGTGTTCTGGGGCTCAGAAGTGACCTCAGAATTTCTGGACCATTTTATCTTTAGAAACAATTGTGAACTTTAAAATATTTTGGCAGTTTTATAGATTGAAGTAATGGCTGATTAATTTAATCAGGATTAGATGTCCAGCTACCTGATTTGCATGTTTAATCTGGCCATCCAATGTCTAATGGCTATGAAGTGCTCACGTACTTACTCTGGGTATAAAACTGATGGATAAAATTAAGGTCATTTTCTATCATCAGGCTTAATTATATGCAGGGCAGCCTTCAGGCAGCAAAATTAATCTTATGCATTTGGTGGGGCAAACTGAAGAGCATCAACACATCTTACACATCTGCTTAAATGATTTTTGTTTCACCACAAAATAATGTGCAAATATGCAATTCCCTGGTTCTCTCTCTGCTTTCTCATCTGCTGAGGGAGAAAGCAGTTATCAGAGAAGCCTGTAGTGTGGGTAGCTATATTCTCTTAAATGTTGTTACACATCTGATTATTCACAATTCTCTCTTGAGCTCATCAGCAAATTAAAGACACTATAACATAACCATTATCTGCAGGTTGGCATGGAGTAATAGAACAGTGATCCCCCAGGCCTCCCATACATGAACCACATTTCGCTGATTCCATTGGGAGCTTCTTAAATGCTTGTGAGAGGTTTTGGAATAAGCCACCAATGGTCTAAAATGGAAGCGCTGAAATGCTTCACCAAATGTTAGACTTGGTGACAGGAATTCACTGCTATGCTGTTGTTCACAAATTTACTGATAAGCATGGAGGTTATTTAAGACAAACTCTCTGGGATACGGGATGTGTCTTGTGTGTACAGCAGTCATGTGGTGTTCTTCCCCACAAACACACCCTACAAAACACCACCAAAGGCACAGCAGTACTTACTCTGTACCCTTTCCTTGGCAAAGATCCCAACTTCCCATAATGCCATCAGGCATTGCTTGCTCCGTGAAATTTTTACTGCTCCTGTGATTATTCAAAGGAATTGCCATAAAATATACATGAATTATGGCCAGAAGTCACCCTCAGTATTTGGGGCTGTGATCAGACACAAAGGCTTTGTGTAGTACATTTTATTGCTTCCAGGACCTCGCATAAGAGGAGGAGTGTACCTGCTGCATCTCTCATTAATAATCCTGGCATGGCTGGAATCCTGTGCTGCATTTATTTCCCACAGCTGGTAGCTTAGGATCTGCTTCCTGCTAAAATTTAGAGGCAACAGAGCATTGTCTTCTCCATCATCTCTGTGCGTCTATGTGTATATAAGTATAATAATGGTTGAAAAGCTTTCATGCACTTCCTCCCTCTGCTACCTCCTTCCCCAGTAATTCAGTCACTTCATATTGTAATACTTTGTTGACTATTGATTTTTGGTTAAGGTTGGAGCCCAGTACAACTGTATGAGCATTCGTTGGCTTTAATTTGATGTTATGCTGCTGCCTTCCATTCCATATTGACAGGCATCCTCTTATTTTCAGATTGGTGTCCATTCACTGATGAACGCGCACTAGGGGGATCATGACCTTTTCTCTTATCTGGACAGCTCTTGGCTTCATGAACATTTTTTGCTGCAGGGTGTTATTAACAACAGGGTGATAGAACAAAGAAATGAAGCAATGGGAAGCACATCAATGTATGAAATTTGCTTTATTAGGATTCCCCCGAGGCCAGAGCAGTCCCTAATTACAGAGGTGTTACATGCCTTCTTGGAATAACAAACTATATTTTTAGCAGTAATGAGAACATGATTTTGAAATCACTGTGTGGTCATCCTCCCACTGTATAGATGCTTGTTAATTCACGTGTTCCCTGATGCTGATTTTGAGAGAAACATGCGATAAAAGAAAACATCTCTGAAATTACCTACTACCAACTGAACAAAGCATCATATACTGACAGATGGATTTCAATGTATTATTTTGAATTTGGGGCTTTCTTGCCATTGGATTTCAGTATGCAGGAACCCCACGTAATTCCTAAAATAATCTAGTTTGCTAATACTGTTATGCAGAGAATAGGCCACAGTGTATTAGTGATGTGAGTCTGAATCTCTCATAGCATCCGGTTGCTCTGTTTAGACAAACACTGGGAAGTATTTTGGTTTGTAGAAATCTTGTCTGAGTATGCCTGGGAGATGAGCTGATAGAACAGGCCTTTGCTGATCATTACCAGGTTCTTGGTTTCAGCTGGATATGAATTCTTTTCAGAATAAACTTTTTTAGTTTTATTTTAGGCCTTCTTTTCCCAGACTTCTAAGACCAAAGGTAAAATGAAAAGCAACCAAAATGTATTTCTTATCATGTACATGCTTATTATAATACATACAGCTCTTAAAAACAAGCTGAGCTCAGCAAACTCATCTTGGCCTGCCCAGGCTGGACACATTGCCCAAGCAGAGGGGATGAGGAGGCCATGTGCAAAACCTGTGGGCTGCTGCTGACCCAGCTGAGCAGCCCCTATGCTCCCATCAAGCTTCTGACCTCTTGTATCAGATATGCCTGCCAGATTGGCCTTTCTCAGGGTCCTTAGTTTGCAGATCTCAAAACAAATGCAGGCAATAAATTAAAAAATTCTAAAAAATAAAACCACCTTTGCAAAGCACAGGAGCCAACATTCAACTATGTGAGCACTGCAGGAAGCATTGTGATCACACCTATCATTCACTGCCTTTGCTCCTTCCTTCTTACACTGTGCCAGGCAATCTGTGCACAGCAGAGTCAGGGCTGTTGCAAATGGTGGGGGGGTTCTGCCTGACTGGACTGGGACCAACTTTAGCATCTTCCACAGTGCGTGAAGCTGTCTCAAGCCAATGTATCCCATTGCCCTCTGTTGGGCTGATCCAGCACTACTCTTTCCCTGGCTCCAACAGCTTTATCTGATGTTAGTGAAGGCAATTCTCATTGAGAGCAGGGTAGGATTTCAGGCCCCTTTTGGGGACCTTCTGGAGAATCACAATAGGCGGTAAAATGATAGCTTGCATATAATCTAATTTTAGAGATATTTCTTTGTAAAACGAGGAAATCTTCTAGCAAGGACATTTTAAAGTTCTTCCTTACATCAAGCTTTACGGAAAAAAAATTATTTCCCTGACACAGTCTCCTTCATTATTTGGTAATTAACAATGAAAAAAGAACAACCTACCCTTGAACTGATGAAAAGTTTTATAGCAGTGTTCCTAACTACATTGTAAATCAAGCTTATATTGTGTCTTCTTCAGCCTTTAAATGCTTTCTCTCAATAATAAACAGATCGTAAAGGATGGAAGTGCTCCCCTGTGTTTTAGAACTTTGACGGCAATGTCAGCCACTGCTTTGTAAAAAGCACCAAACATTCATCCAGACAGAAAAGGAGGGAGAATATTTTTGAAGCCTGTAAAGTAGGGTCCTCTTGTGATAGGACAGAAATTGCTCTGCTCAGCTTAACGTATGTTTATTTATAAAAGAGGAAAAAAAGTTTGGAAAAGTGAGATCACAGCACTGGTGAGAACAGGTGAGCTGCTCTCCAGGCAGTGAGAACAAGGCCCTGTCCTTGCTATGGAGCAGCCCGGGGGGTCAGTCCCAGACTCCAGCCCCGCAGGGTCAGCTTCACCCAGCCCTGCCTACACTTGTTACCCCACCTCTCTGCTTGCTTGGACAGGCTCCTCCTTCTCGAAGGCCTTTTTGTTCAAAATGCCAGGAAAGGAAAGATTGCTTCCAGTCAAAAAAAAAAAAAAGGCTTTGCTCTGCATGGAAAAAAAAGAAAAACAAAAAGTAATATAAAAAGAATCAGGACGATATTTTTGATAAGCAGTTCAACTCAGTGTCTGAAAGGATTCACGTAGGCAAACGTCTCGCTACGTTTGTTCTCTCCCTCTCAAGGATCCAGGTAGTTTTTTATCCATGATACATACTTTAGCACTCAGGATTGTATTACAGGCGTTTCCCTCTTTCCGACAATAATTCAGTCAGCCAAATACAAATCAAAGGAAACACTTTAGTGGCTCACTCTCTTTTAAAGGAAAAATGATACCAATAAAAATATTTGGCATTAGCCCTCTTCTGCTCCAGAAGCTTCTCTTAGTCTCTTCTGCCGCTCCCCAGATAGTTGTTTATTCAATATTAAGCTTCCCTTTCCCAGAAGACCAAAGCATTCACATTCACACTTCAGCAGCAGCGTGGTGATTCAGTAATGAGGATGAAATGCTTTCGGGATCCTGTGCTCATTGAAAGGGGCAGCAGGCTGAGGCTAACCAATCTGCTTGGTTAGAAGATGACTTTGTTCAGGCAAGAAATATCACTTTACTGGCCTCCTAAAGCCCACCCTAACTACTAGGGAGAATGCTAATTGAAAGATGAGGGTGTAATTGCACCAGACAAGTAACTTTTATTGAGTAATTTTTCAGTGTTAGGTGGGCAGAAACAGCACAGGCTCTTCTATTAATGTTAAGGAAAGATGCACAGCTGAATCCCAGAGCCTGATAATGAAAGTTTTCCTCTTTATTGTTACGGTTAGAACACCCAAAATGCTTCTGCAGTTAAATTGCAATTAAACATTTTCCTTTTCCTAGGTGGCAGAAAGATTTACAGAACTTTTTGTTTCTTCAAATAGGTATCTTTGAGCTCAGGGTGCGTTTGAACCCAGCACACACAGCCATCCTTCAAAGTAGGGAGGGAAGGCATGTTCCTATGCTGGAGAAGAGCCTTAGATGGCTGACCCTTCAGATAGAAGAAAGGGCCCTCGCTCTAGGAGGGAAGGAAGCAGAGGCTGTTTGTGTATCTTCTGTTGTGGTATGCCTGTACTGTGTCATGAAAGGAAGGCAGAGAAAGCAATGGCAACACTTTACAGTCTGATGGGTTTCTCTGTTTGGATGGTACAGTCTGACTCAAAAGCAAAATCTGTAGGCCTTTGTGTTTAAAACCATTTGGTAGCAAGTTTAAAACAGAGCTAAGAGTACGCTCAAATCTGTGAACTATTCTACCCTCTCATAGCAAAAATGTTTAAGATAGCAGACTCCAAATTTTATCTTGAAATTGCCATAGGACATTTACACCTAGTGTCCCAGTAACCACACAAACATGAGGAGTTTCAGCTTCCTCATAGATATGACAAATCAAACATCAGCTGCACATTTACCTTTGATGGCTCAGACCTTCATCTGCTCTGACGCCTGGCCCAGCAGTGCTGCACAGGGCTCTGCTCACACAGCAGAGTTCCACGCCCTCAGCACCACTCACCTGTGGGAGAACAGCACCTCAGCTCTGCCTGAGCTGTAGCACTATGTGCTATGGCAGAAGAGCAGAAACACACGCACTGAGTGGTTTCAGCACGGAGCAAGAAAATGCCAGAATAAGAGCCTGACCAGAGATAGCCTCCATCAAAAACAGCCACAGGAACTACAATGAGAGCAGCTGGCAGAGAGACTAAAAATAGAGCTTCACCAGCACCAAGCCTCCCAACATTATATTGAAATATTGGCTCGGCACTGATTAACTGCCTCCGCTTCTTACCACTGAGTATTGAGCCACTGTAGCACCAGTGGCCTCTTTGGCCTCACAGCAATATTGTACGTGCCTTGTTAAAATGAAAACTTCAGGTAGCTAAAAAATAATTTGGTTTCTATGCAAGAAAACTTATGAAAATGCAGTGAGGTGGGATTTCAGGTGTGAGCAGGGGAAAAATCCCCCCTCGACCCCTTGGCTGTATCAGGCTGGAAATCCCTCCTGTGAACGGTGGCATCTGCAGTGCTGCTGTGGTGTGTGGGAGCTGAGGGAGCACAGCACCCTGCAGGGCTGAAGGGAGGCAAAGGGCTTCCAGGGGAGCTGCTCTGTCCTCTGATCAGCAGCCTCAGCGCTGCTTTTCTCTCACACTAGAAGAGAGGGTTGTGCTCTGTGCTTACCTGAGGGTGCTTATGGAAAGTTAGCTCCATATGGAGCAAAGCATGGTACCAGGACACACTGTGCATTACTTTTAATTCGTGGCCGAATGAATGGCTGGTACAAACAGCTTAGGAGTAATGTGAAACATGGCAATGAATTTGGTCCAGCATGTAGTGCTGACAGAACCAAGCATCTCTTGGTGCCAGCTACATACCAACTATATTTGCTTCCCAGGGCAACTTTTCTATTATGTTTCTTATCCTGTGTTACCACATTACAGGGCAGCGTGTGAGATACGTAGCTGTGACAGGAACTGAGGAGTGAAAGTGAATCTGGATTTAGTGGCAGGGGACCAAGGGGATAAGAGCATTTGTGACTGGGGTAAAAGGTTAAAATTCAAGCTAACTCTGCAACATCTGGGCCAAATGCTTCTTGCTGAAGCCTGAGATAAAGATATCTGTGTGAATTGGCAGTAATCTTACACCATTATGGAGGTGGCCAAACAATGTTCGCAGTGTTGTATCTTTCTAGAAGGGCCTGAAATGGGGCCCAGTTGCTTTTCTTCAGCTTGTGGGACTAACCTTCAGTTTGCTGGACACCTCCTTCAGGATGATAAATCCTTCAGCTTTTCTGATTTCAGAGAAACCCAAGGACAGTCAGTGCTCTGGATATATTTTTCAAAGCTTTTGGCATTGAATGAAATGGTTGCCACGCTGGCTAATAACAGCTATCTTGAAAATCTATCTGCAGCTACAAGTTATAAATATCTTCTGCTTTGTAGTAATTACAGAAAACATAGGTCTTTCCTCTGTTCTTCAGCTGAGTGGGAGCTTTCCAAACCAGCTTCATGCTATGTTTAATGATGAGTTTTGAAACTTAGCTATGACAAAGCTTGGAGGATTTGTGTGCGTATAATTTATATCAACTGTATCAGGCTCCAGTAAAACTCAAGTATACATATTAAATTTCCAATCTGCACTCTTAACATTAAATTAACTGTATCTACCATTTTCACTGTGTCACGTAAAAGCTTTTCCCTTAGTCTTGATCTCGCCTCACTGCAGGATCTTGGTGGAGGCTGCTGCAGTCACCACGGGGCAGCATCCCAGTCCTGCTCTGTGCCCACAGTGCTGCCTATGTGCTTGGCAGTACCTGCAGCTCCATATCAGGAAGGAGATCAATGGGAGGCAATACAAAGGTGCAGGAGGTGATTGCAGGTGCAGATAGAAGGTGCAGGAGGTGACTGGCACTATGCAAAGGGTTTTCTGTGACTGTGCAGTGCTCACAGTTCATTGCACTGCAAAAACCACTGCAAAATTGCTACTTCTGAACCAAGTTATTAAATACCAGGATTGTGGTATGACAGTCAAGTGACATCTGTAATGTTCTCTTGAGCTTGACCGAAACAGCTGAAGTTCTTTGCTGCAGTGTGCTTTACAGCACAAATACATCACACAACCCAGGGCTCCAGCTGCATCTGTCCAGCACCTGTAGTACCTCACCAAGGGGCTGCAGCCACAGCTGGAAAACTGAATTACATGCACATAGACCTGGGTTTAAAGTAAAACATCCCCTAATATCTCAGGTAATTTACGTGTTAAGGAGCACTTCGGAATGAATTACGATGTCATGTCAGAAGCCAGGCTTCAACTCCGAACGTGCCAATCATTATGAGGCTGAGTTTGTTGGGCCTCAGACACAGGGGCCCAGCCAAGCCCCGGGTAACGTCCATCCTTCTCAGACACCGCGGGCCCGGGGGAACTTTTCAGAGCGCGGCCCTGGCCGCCTGGCCGAAGCCCGGTAATGAAAGGCGGCGGCACAACAAAGCGCCGAGCGGGGCAAGTCGGCCCGGCGCAGCAGACGGCAGGCACGACAGATTCGGTTTTCCACATTCGCCTGTTTGTAGCGCGTTTGCCAGAAGATATCCCAACGGGTATGCGGCATCCCCGTTGCCTACGTTCTGCGCCTGCCTTTGCAACCCTTGCGAAGCGGCCGCAGGCTTCCTTCGGCCGGCTGGCTGCCGCCGGGGGCCGCCGCTTTGTGCTGCGGGCAGCTGCGGGCTCGGGCTATCGATCGGCCGCGGCTCCTGGTGCGCTGCGGGCGGCCGAGCCTAGGGGGAGCCCGCTGAGCGGCGCAGCCCGGGCGGTGCGGGGCGCTCCGTGCGGGGCTGCTCGGCTGCACGGCGCGGTAGGGTTTTAAGGGCTGGATGAGATAGTCCAAATTGTCACCCGTGTCATACGCAGCAGGAACGCTGGCTTGCTCGTTGTGTCCTTATTGTTATATGGGTTAGGGTAATGATTGCAGTTTCCGCACTGGTTAAAGCTGTTGATCAGTGCAGTCTACCCTTTTTATTTCTCTCCTGCAAAATGCTTTATAGTATAATGACCAGATTTAAATCCTTCCAAGAGGAGGGCTGAACGGTAAGGCTGAGTACAAAGTTGTATTCTAGCAGGGAAATCAAGTGCATTTTCTGTTCTGAGCAGTTGGGGAAAAGGAAAGTCCATAGGGCAGGAAGACAGCATGCTGGGCACGGGCAGTAGCAGGTCTGCTACCCTAACAGATCACCTCAGATTTCTGTTGTCTTTTGAAATACTGGGGGAAGCACTTACTCGACCTCACTATGGCTTTTACACACGGGTATCCAGAAAACCCAAATCCAGCGAGCCCTGTTTATCTAGTATCAGACTTAAGCTGCAAGGCATAAGCAAAGCACTGCTGGATTTGCTCTTACCACGAGTGTGAAAACAGTGCTTACGTAAAACATTTATTTCTACATTTAGCCAAATCTATGTCTATTTTTAAATGCACGACAATGAGGGAATGACTAATCAGGGATGGTTAACATTTCCTATCTGCTTTTTAAACCTTCCCACTGCAGACTGTCAGCCTTTCAGAAGCAGCAAGGGAGCACGAGCAGGCTAGTGTGTGCCTGCGTGTGTGTGAGAACAATTCTATAAAAGATTATCTTGCACACAAAGCAAATGGCCCTGCCCCCATTGTGAAGGCAGAGATTCCCCCGGGATCAGCAAGGAGGAATTGCTCGTGGTCAGCAGAGGCAGCAGAACAATAGAGCCCAAAATGGGCAGCAGCAGCACGGCCGCTGGGGTGGGTGGGACAGTGGCCAAATGGCCACTGCGTGCTACGCAGCATTGTCACCGACACCAGAAATGGCTAAGGGGTCTCAAATTAGCAATTGTTATGATTAGCAGGTGGTTTGAGAGATAGGAGTCCAGAGAGGCGATTGGTGGCTTAGGCATCACATGCTATTTAATCACAGACACTCTTCACTTGCTCATTAACAGAGAATTATGAAATTACTTAAAGGAAAACAATTCTAATGAAATAGACACAGCTATAGAAATCAATTCTTTAAAGGGGACGTGACTTTTTATAGAATTATTACAATTCCTGCAGATTTTATTTTTGTTAAGGCATTAATTGTGCCAGAAAATCTGGCAGGGAAACAGATGTTGTTCGATAGTATTTCATCTGATGAGGAAGAGCGGAAAACATTGCTTTCTGTAACATCTGCATGCCTCTCATTAATAACTCATGTGTGTTTAGACTGTGAACCTGCTCTTAAGAAGTATCCTAAGGCACAGGATTCAAAAACAGATTAATAGGAATCAAAGCTCAGAAGTGTTTTGGTCCAGAGGTTGGTTCAGTTTAACCCACTGCACTAAAGGAAAATTGCTTACACAAAATGTGAATCCCCTTCTATTTCTTGACTTTGAAAATAAATTCAAGGATGTCAGGACTGTATTATCACTGGCTCTTTTAAAAGCTAGGACTGGATTCTCCAATTTCATGGATGTGCAGATACCAATACTCTCCTGAGGGCTGTCTCTGTTCCAGACCCAAAATCTGGAGCACAGCAAGTCCAAAGGCACTCTTGAATAATATCCATTTACACATTAACAGTCTGCTCTCCTCTTCCTTAAGACATAAGCTACCTCTTTCTATTCTTACAGCAGAGACAGTAATGACTTGCACCTAGCTTCAATGTCATAGCCACTCGTTGAGTGCTCTGCAGAACCCTGTCCTGGGCAAGGTAGGGGAGCTGATTCTGCCAGAACATCTCTAATTAAAGGCCCATGCCAGAACTCAATTTTTGTTTAATGTTTATGTTTAATTGGTATTACACTGTACCTGAAAGGATGCAAAAATACCAAGCTGACTGCGTTAGTACTGGGCTGTACTGCTGCTACTTACTGCATGAGCTCTGTGCCACTGAGCAGCAGTAGGACCTTATAGAATCATAGAATCATTAAGGTTGGAAAAGACCTCTAAGATCATGTAGTCCAACCGTCTTGCTACCACCAGTGTTCCTCACTAAACTCTGTTCCTTAGTACCGCCTCTGCACGTTTCAGGAACATCTCCAGGAATGGTGACCCAAGCACTGCCCTGGGCAGCCCGTTCCAGCCCCTGACCAATCTTTTAGGGAATAAATTGTTCCCAGTGTCCAGCCTGAATCTCTCCTGGTACAACTTGAGGCCATTCCCTCCCATCCTAAAACTGGGCTGAAATGTATCATCTGAAGGCAAACCTCGACTCCCTGGTGCTCCTCCTGGCTGCAGCCAGCACAGGCACAATGTCCCACCTTCACATGTTCACCTGTGAGAGTGGGGAAAAGGGGGGATAGCCAAAGGAGACTTGCTTTTAGCATAGCTGTGTAGAAGGGAAATTAATATGATGACTATTTTTCTGACCTTGCAACAAGGAAAATAAAACCATAGCATACATTTGGATCTGCAGGCATGTGGCATTTCAGCAGCTCTTCAGCTGCCATCACAGGGAGCTGTGTTCAGGAGAGCCCTGATCACAGTCACAGCCTGGGGAGCAGCTTTCCTCAGTTTGGCACTCAGACATCCAGAATTTGGAAGGATGTACCTGCAGAGTGAAAACCTCAAAAGGAGAGGAGACAAGCACAGTGTGGCAAAGGAGGGTCTGGTTCCAGACTCATCAAGCAAGGATGAATAAACATTTGTTCCAGGCTCCCTGAATGAGCAGCCTGGCTGTCCATGCCACATGCAATAGGTTAAGAACAGAGAAAATAAGCAGTGTGACAGAGGAGTAAGAAATGCAAGTTTACAGCCTTTGTTCTCCCACTTCAAGTATTGGAAAAAAAAATAGTTGGGTATGACTCAGAAAATTATGATAGTGACATTATAATTGTAAGAATTTTTAAAAGCATCTTTACATCAACAGTCTTACTATTAAAGATACTGCATTTCCTAAATGGGCCTTTTGGTGAAACCACCATGACAAAACCTTTGTTTTATATTCAGTGATGGCAGAGGTGTTATTTTCTCACAAATGAGATCATCTCTAACTCAAAATGATATGTGCATAATCATACATTTTCTAAATAAAATCTTGTCATAAACCTATCAGCCCATCTCTCTGTCAGATAATTTATACTTGCAGCTTATACAGGTACATTGTCTGAGCATTTTCTCCTTTGCAGAGAATTGGGATGTGAAGGTATTCACATCCAGGTGAAGGTATTTACATCCAAATTTGTACCTGAAAATCAGGGACAAGAGCAGAAAATACAGGGCAGGTAAAAGGGAAAAAAAAGACAGTGTCTCTTTCTTACAACTGAAATCGTACACTATAAAACAAAGCAGTATTCAGATGCTTTCATGTCAGGATAGAGCATTCAGAGATAAGGAATGCAGGTGATTTTTATCCTAGCCTTTCATTTCTGAAGTCATTGTTCCATGTTCTCTTTATTTTTTCCCGCATTTAAATAAATACTGTAGTGCTATATTATACCTATATGCAATTGTTTTCCCCATTTCTGGTAGGTAGTAGGAAGCACCAGGTATCACAGACTTGCCACGTGTGCCCTTGTATTCCTTCCAGTCTGGGTGGGCACAGAGTATCCATGTGCTTCCCTTCCTGTCCTACAAGCACCCAGGTGGCCTCCGGGGCAAAGGTGAAGACATGGGCTTCTTCCTTCTCTTTCTTGTGATACGCTAGTTTTACTAACAAACAAAGGAACAAATTAGGTGAGTTTTTCAAGCTGTCATAATTTAAATGTAGTTTTTGTATCATATCAGACTAGAGACAAATGAAAATAAGAAGACTGGAAGCCTTCCTTGTTCCTGCTTTCTGTCTCTAAGCAGCAAAATCCATTAGTTTGACTTCAGTATACGTTTGTATACATCACCACCTTTTCTTCTGTGGTGAGAGAACAAACCTTGCTGGAGGTGTGATACCAAGGGCAGCAGGCTGCACTGTGAGTCAGAAAGATGCCTCACTGGTATGGATTCTGGTGCTTTAAACCCGTTCCTGTGGGTAGCCAGGCACCTTTCATCCTCTCCTCTGTGCCATTGTGTTTTGCTTGGAGATTTGGCTGGGTAGAATCTGCAGGTTGAACATCTGTCTTGCTGCGAAAAATATTCACCAAGCCTCTGATATCAACTCTGGAATTCCAAGTCTTGAGTTTGATGAATCAGAACATACGAATTTTCATAAAGTACCTGGACATTCATATCATGCCCTTCTATGGGAGAGAGTAACACAAAATGCAGTCTATCCCCTTATTTAAATAAAAAAAAAAAAAAATTTTTAAATCTTTGATTAGTAATTATTTCACATCAGATATTTACAGGCACTAGAAATCCTAGCCAAAAGGTTGACCTTTTCAGAGAGCTGTGGAAAAACTAAGTTACAAGGGAAACTGCAGAGCTGCTGATGTGGATGTGCAGTGTACACAATGTAATGGTGCTGGTAATCCTCATCAAAAACTTTGAAAGGATGCTCGGTTTGAAACTTTTGTGTCCCAGGTGAATTATTATTTTTTGGTTCCCACTAGAAGTAGTGGGTGAGGGCTGATTAATTAAAAATAAGTAAGTAGTATGAAAAACAATAGTTTTTCATTAGTTATTAGACAGCTGGAAGAGCTAAGATGTTGTTTTAACTCTTTCTTCTATCAAAAGAAACATGAGAAAAAGGAGAATGATAGGAAAACACAGCTTGCTAAAGATAATTTGCTGCCATCTATGGCTTTTCCAGTGGAACTCATCTGTGTTTTGCAAAGAATTACAACAAACACTTTCCTTGTAAGAAATCTGGGTGAGGACAAGATATAGAAAATAATGAGCAGCCTTTCAGTAAGGCATCAGGCTTTTCCTGGTTTTACATGGTTTTTTGTTTGTTTTTTTTTTAACCAAACTGCCAGAAAGGTTACATACCACATTTCACACTGATGCCATGAGAAAGTGGCTAAAGATGAGGTGGCTTTGTGCTTTTGGAGGCGTAGCATTCTTTCCTTTCTCGGGATCCTCTGGCAACACAAGGAAGCTGTAAGCTGTGTTCAGATGCACCTGAAAGGTTCCCCTTCTGAAGGAGGTAAATCAGAGTTGGAATGAGAACTGGAGCTTGTGGAGGGGCTCCCAGCCTGGCCGGCTGGGCACATTGTGGGCAGAAAAACCGAACTTCTCAGTACTGAGAAGCAGTTAAAATGTGTGCAGATTTTAAAAGAAAATAAGGTACATTTTAAATATAACAAGGCTCTGTTGACTTTGGCAGCTTCTGTCAGAACATGTGAGGAGTGAGAATTTTAGCTGGAGGAGGAGAGAAGGAAACCAGGCAGGAAAACGGTCCAGGAGTGTATCTAGAAGCTCTGGGAGCGGTAGCTCAGAAGCAGCCTGGGGAAAGCAGGATGAGAAAGTGCCAAGAGGACTTTGGATTTTGATGGCAGGGAGAGGATTCAGAAGGCCATGTAGATCTGTGGAAGCTAGGGAAATAATTTTTTTTATTTTCACAGAAGGGATATGGAAGATGAATTGGAAGTATAATAATAGGTCCAGAATGTTTAAACATGAAGAATAATCCAAAAGGGATTAAATAGCTTAACACCGGAGTTCTGTCAACACCCAAAGAGCAGCAGGTCTGGTTAGAATATGTTATACTCTGTTTATACCTGCAGAACTGTGCTGATTTACTGTGGCAAATTCAGCTCAAGTTTCTACAGCTGAGAGCAGAATACTACTAATACTGGTATAAGTATAATACAGGAAATTCAGAACTCCAGCATCAGGAGGGCTGAAAGCTAGCTGATCAGAGGCTTTTCAGGTCACATTTTCAGTTAGTCCTTTGCAGACAATTCGCTCTTTGCAGTAAAGTAGGATCTTGTGATGTTATATGCAAGTGATCAAAACATGAAGAAAAAAAAACCAAAAAACATGGGACTAATCAAAAATTGGAGTTTATTCAAAGCATCCTTTTCCAGCTGGTATTCATGGAGGTACACACGTGCTGTATGTGCACAGACATAAGACACTTATCTTCACATGTGGCTAGCAATGCTTTGGTTAGAAAAAAATATATACTTTTCCTTTCTTTTTTAACCTTATCTGTGCATTCTTGGGTCATGCAGCCTTTGTGCTGACTCTGGACAAAAATCCCCCTTTGATGGAGGATACATGCTGAAAGGTAGAATTCTGAATTATGTTCTCTAAATTATCCCGTGCTCAGAGAGCAAGTATTGATTTTAAAAATGACTGAGCCAGACCTCGCACTGCAGTCCCCCCAAAGCACAACAAACAGCAGTCATGTGTTCAGCTACCAAGAGGCCACTGTGCTGGCATTGTTTCAAAAAATCAGAAAGTCATCAATCAACCAAATAGTAATCGGAATAAGTACATGGTATCTAAAGACACATTTTATCCAGTTACATGCTCCAATTCAGTTAGCTACGAGGAGAATTAGAGCAATATTGGGCCGATTAACAAGTCTACCTTGGGATCTGTGAGCTGTTAAGTTATTTATTTTGCCGCCGTGTATAAAAAGAATGAGCAGAATTTCATCTGCATAGTTAAGCATTCAGTAACTTCCCCCGATAAATAACCCAGCATCTCCTTGTGCTGCTGTGTTTGCATGGATCCTGACTGAAAACGCCAAATTTTACTGTAATTGTTGCCTGCAGCTTTCAAATGGCGTAGACACAACTGTGCTTCAGGAATATTTGTATCTATTGCTGCAGGAGCCGTTAGTCATCGGTGTTGCAACAGAATATCGCAAACGCTGAAATTACCAGGATCGGTGTATTCAAAACATCATTGAATTTTATTTTAATGATACGATTTAAGGATCAATGCAAAAAGCACGGTTTAGAATTTCAGTCTTGCGCAATTCAATCGAATCAATAACCCACGGTGTTGCTATGCAGGATGCGCTGCACAATAATAATATGAAATATACCATTTCTAAGGAAATACGTGGCTGAAAAATGCACCGTTGGAATGAATACACCCAGCCTTGTCTTTTGGGAGACAGGGTACTGGAGCAGACAATGCACAAAATGCAGTGGAAGTTAAGATAATAGCTCGTACGATTAAGATGGTTGAATTTTTCAGTACTGCTGTACAGCACTTCTGTTCATGAAATCTCCAAGTTTTAGGTTTAGAGGTTTAGAACTCCCAGTCTCAAATTGCAACGAAACATAGCACAAGGTTTTGTTTTCAAAATAAAGAAAATAATTTAAAATTATTTTAATTAAATAAATGGAGTGTTTTTCTAGTTAAAAAAAAAGTGCATCTGTATTTGAGATGCCACAGCATTGTCTCCTAAGACCTTTGCTAATTTTCACACTGCAAATGTCATACATTTTCTGTGTCTGGAGAAGAGGACATTTTTCTCTTTTCTGCCTAATGATAAATACAAATGAGCTCACATTTTCCTCCCTGGGAGCAGCCCACCTGTGTTGTGTTATTTCCTATGAAACTGCAGATGTCATTTGCATTCATTCACAGGGACTTGCTGTCCGAGCGCCTTGTATCGCACAGCCACTCCCTGCTCTTTGTTTCCTTAGCTTTCGAGAGGCAGCAAGGTTGGAGGAGCGGAGCTTTAATTGCCAGCTCCGAGCAGGGAAGGGTGGCTTCTGGGGGCACGAGCCTGCCTCGTGGAGCTGCAAGCATCGGAGCTGATGAGCACCATACCTGGCCACCGGATCTTGCTACTTGAGGGTCATCATATTAACATGCTGTCAAGTCCCATCCCTCTAAAAAGCACTCACTTCTATCCTTTCTCTTTGGGAAAAGAGAACAGCTTCTGGGCAGCAGTGTGTTATTCAAGCCAAGTGAATAAGCAGCGGTGAATCTTTGTCTTCCCTTGCAATGGTCACTGCAGGACACTGGAAAGTACACAACAGAGGCATTGCTGATTTGGTCGGGAGGCTTATGTGTAGATAAAGCAACAGCCAGAAAGGAAATAGCTAGTTCTTCTTCAGCATTTACATGGAAGGACGTTTTCGATTATCTGTTCAGGTCTGTTCAGGAGATTTTCATTGCTCTCCTCTTCTATGTGTACAGTGAAAAACTCAGGTCTGTGGCTGAAAAACTCAGTCCTATCGGGATCTGTTCTTCCAGTAACCATAGTGTTCTACCACATTCTAGCTTAACTAAATTAAGGAGCAATAATGAAAACAAAGATTGTTTATTATAGTTCTGCAGAGGCATGCAGCCTATTATATCTTTGCCAGTTAGCTGATGGGTCTCATTTCAGGAGCCTTTCCACTCTGACATATCTCTCTGCGTATGCGTTTGTCTTCATTGTGAAACTGTCAGAAGGGCTCTGTCCTGTAAAAAAATAAAAATCTGCTGTACCTGTGGGACCTCAAAGCACCACAAATCACAGCTCTTTTTGCAGTTAGCTGTTATTAACACTGTTTTTACAGCAATGAAACAATGTTTAAGCTCACTTGGGTCGCATTATTATTATCCAGCCATTTTCCTCTAGGCCTGATGTTTGATAATAAGAATAATGATTAACTGGAGAGGCAGCTGTTTTGGTTTGTGGGTTTTGGCAGCAGGAGCCATCACAGGCCAGGGCACATGTTGCTCAGCTTACAGATAGGGGAGCTGGAAATCAATACAGCGAATGTCAGTTGCAACACTGAGCTCATCTTACTTCCAGAAAAGTAAATAATCTTCCTTTGGTGAAAAAGAAATACAGAAGTTTAAAGATTCACCTTTACTTCCCAGAGAAGTAGATTTCTACAGTCTGTTGCACTTTCCAGTTTTCCCCGTGTACATTTTGAAGGATCAGCCATGAGAAAAATTAGTTGCTGCCTGTAGTGATTAACCTGTGTGAAAAACAAAGTTGGAAAAGCATTAGAAAGTGTTCAATAATAGCATAAAAAGCTGTTCGTTGTGCACTGGTGGGGCTTGTCCCAGAAAGCTTCAAAATGAGGCCCATTTTTTAAAGGGCGGCTGGTTGCGGGCCACAGATTTCCTTCTCCTTTCCCAGCACAGCAGACACTTTCTCTCCCTGCATTGCCAAGTGGGCAGGTGTTTCTCTGAAGAAGTGCATCTGTGACAGGTTTGAGTTTTTCACGCATGGGTGTTTGTAATTTTAGAGTAAGGAGGGCACGAGCAGCACAAGAAAAAGTAGGAGACAGCGTAATTCCTATCTTTTGAAGTCCCACGTGCTGCCTAAAAATAGCCTCATGCTGAAACTAGCTGTTTTTCAAATACCTTTATATTGCAAACAAAACTTGTGCGAAACCCAGGATTAAACATGGACGCAGTGTTGGAAAAAATAGGTGTTTTCCCTTGAAGCTGAGCTCTTAAAAGTTTGTCAGTTTAAGCCAGCTGGTAAAAGTAGAAGCAAGTCCCTGAGCTGCCACCAACACCCACAGTGGCATCGTCCAGCCATTGAGCAGCCCTGGAGCTCCCATGAAATCCCCCAACCGAGACTGCTGGCCGGCTCAGGTTGGGCAGGAGGGCAGGAGGCATTGTCCAGCTGTGCTCACACCCCAGCCTCGCTGCCAGCTGCTGTCAGGTTGGATTCATGCCCAAATGTGCGTGGTTTCCATAATTTATGTCATTTTTGTAATGAAACTGAGACTGCTTTAGGAATAAGGTGTGGATGGATTGCAGAGAAAAGAAATCTGGGTTCTTCTCTCATTCTGCCCATCTCTTACTTTAGCTTAAAGACAAGGTCATGAGTTGACTTACGTGGCTTCTTCTGCAAAATGGGAAGCAGAAGAGTTGCCTTTGTAATCGCACAGTATGAGTGTGATGTCCTCACTGTCAAACTGTCCTTGTCTGTTGCAAGAGGTTTTTTAGCTTCTAAAATTATGTGTTGCAATATACATTTATCAGAAATAAGACAATTTATTTGGTACTTTGCTTTTTTTTTTAATTTTAAACAAAAAATATTAAGTTGTTCTAGATTTTTTGCTTATTACTGAGAGGCTCTGAGAAGTGGAAGATATAAATGAAGCACAAGGAGCACACGGCTGCAGCCAGCTGTGGCAAAGCTCTGTGAGTGAAAGTTGGGTTCACGTTCACATTCCCAGTGGGCTGGAATAACATCAGGTGAAATTCACACACTTCAAAAAGGCTTCTCATTTGCAATTTATGAGATGGGAGCGCATCAAAGGCATAAAAGGCAGCAAGTGGTCAAGAGTTAAAAGTGATGGGTAACCAGGCTTCAGAAACTTAGTTAACTAGTGATGCCATTCTATGAATAAAATAATTTACCTCAAAAAATCCATAGCTATACTCTTTCCCTTCAAATGAAGCTCTCTTCTGATGTGGTGCCCAGCGCTGCCAGTGGCTGTGGAAGCACCCTGCTGCCTCCAGCGCAGTGCCAGAGCCTCGGCCTTAGGGAGCTCTCAGCACAGATGTAGCTTTGGTGGCCAGCCCAGCTGTGGGAGCAGCCCTGGGCCAGGCAGCAACTGTGCTCAGCAGTCCCACAGCACTGCAGTGACTTCTGGTTTTGGTTTCACTTCCTTGAACAGGTGCTGTACACCTCTGGCTTCTATTTCATAAGAGAAGGTGCTGTCTATGTTGGTCTTGTTGTGTGGCATGGTTTTCAGCTGCTGTGACCCTTGATTCAGTCTACTGTCTCTTTCATCATAATTTAAAGCTGTTATTATGGTTGATGAGTACAGATTCCTTCTGACCTAGTAATGGTTCATAATGTAGTCAGGGAATTTTCAGCCTGAATGCTGACCAGTATTTAACAGTGCAAAAAACACTGTTTAAGGAGGAAGAGCACTTCCATTACAGAAGTCTCTCACGCCTCTTTGTGGAGGAGTCCATATCCTGTGTTGCATGTATTACTCTCTCTAAGGGGTGTCTAGTGGCTGTGTTCTTGTGTCACAAACACTCTGAGACAGAGCTGTCATTTTGACATTGGTTTTAATGATTCTTTGACCATGAGATCTGTGATGACACAGAAGTGCATTTCTAGAGAATCTGCTGTTGCACACTGTCCAGGCTGTCTGATGTTCCGCTAGTCTATCTCGGAGA
This sequence comes from Lagopus muta, assembly GCF_023343835.1. Lineage (NCBI taxonomy): Eukaryota > Metazoa > Chordata > Aves > Galliformes > Phasianidae > Lagopus > Lagopus muta. Next base: position 11,853,359 of record NC_064442.1, on the reverse strand, counting down.
ATATGCCATGATCCATCTGCAATGCTTCATTCCTATTCCTATTTTCCTGTTTCTCAGTGTAGCTACTAGGTAGTGTAAACATGAATCATGTCTTGGGCTGCTCAGAATATGCTCAGAATATACTGGAAGAGCACTTTTTCTCATTTCAAGACTACGTTTGTTTAGAGAAAGAATCGGTGGGGTCCAACCACCGTTTCTACAGGTGTGCTTTGGTTGGGGTATGAAGGAAAAATTACCTCATAAAAGGCCTTTACTTATTCACCAAGCTGTTTGTCCTATAGCCACTCAGCAACTGCTAGCACCCATTTTCTGTGGTTTGCTAGCCTTCTCTGCCTCTAACAGAGGCTGAGATCAGTGCTACAGGGAGGCTTTTGTTCTCCTAAACAAAAGATTTGTTCTGAGAGGTTCATCTGAGTCACTAGCCAATGGTGGGCTGCACTGGGACTCCAGCAGCCGTCTGCAGTCTGCACTCAGCCTACCCATCCCTGCGTATTTTGATGAAGACTACTACTACCTGATTCATTCACATCAACACAATTCTCTCTGTACAACAAGGTGCCCTGGGTTCATTGTTTCCATCTGCAGTTTTTAGGGACTCTGCCTTTAAAATTCACGGCAGGCAGCTGAGAGGTTATGTCCTTTTCATGACTCACTTCAGGGAGTTTCACAGATGTCTTCAGTTTGTTCAAGCAAGATTTCTACCTCTTACTCTTCAAGCAGAAGAGAATTGCCATTAGCCTTTTATACTAGACTTAATTGCCAATTACCTGCAGGTAAACAGCTTCATAACACCGCATTGCTCCAAGCTTATTACACTTTGCAAAGGAGTCCTGTGCAGAGAAATCTCTTTTCGATTAGCAGAAAGAAGGCTAAAGGTCACTGAAGAACCTTCCTGCTTCTTCCCAAGTTTCCGGTACCTCCTCATAGGTTTGAGAGCATCCCATACATTTAGCTGGAATGCCACATTTTGTTCCAGTTAAAAATCTTATAATATCTCCATCCAACGGTAAACATAATTATCTTTACCAAAGCAAAACAAATACGTTTTGAAAAAAGTGTCAATATAAGTGAGCATAATTTTCCAGGTGATTTTTGAGAAACAGTAAATTGCATATGCAAAATGAAGAAAAGAGCGCCTATTTTGTTCTAGTTTGTTTAATCTCTTTTCTCCATATTTTAAGCAGAGTAGGTCACAAGCACAGTCCAGTGGGGGAAGTTCAGTATATTAAATGCACCAGCAGTTTTCTCTTGCAAATTGATTATTTAAATTGAGCTACTCTCAAGTAATGGACAATACCCGTGCTTACAAATATGAGTTTCTGTGAACATTTGCATTCCAATCTATTGTTCTTTCTCTCTGTACTACCACACACATCCTGTTTAATTTCTTTGTGCTTACCTCAGCACTTGCATCTTAAAATTAAAACTTACTAGAGTTCATAAATTACTGTAAGGAAAAGGTATGCTTTTCTTTCTGCTTTTTCTGCGTTTCTTCTCTCGAGATGCCAAGCCACGCTGGCACACTGACATGACCAGATGCGAGAGACTGTTTGCTGATGAAAGTAATGCAGAACTTTGTGAAGGTTAAACAAAAGCTTGCTGCGACATTTTGGCTCAGCTACAATACCTGTAATGCAGGACTGGCAAGCAGAGTACATCCTCCTCCTCCTTCTCCTGGAACAACCAGAACCAGCCCAGAGTGGGAGAGCCCTTTGTCAGAGGAGATGAGGGAATCACTGGCAGTGGGACTTCATCCAAAGATTCTTGGAAGGATACCCAAGCTCTAGCATTTTTGCTGCTCTGAATTTTTGGATGCTACAAGAGCCAAATCAAGTTGTTCTTGTATGTCTTGCAATATCCACTGCTGTCAACAGCATCATCACAAATGGAAAGTAATTCTCCCAATTGCTTGAGCTGAGCTCAAGCTCTGTACAGACTTCTGTAAATTCAAGCATTCCTGTTGCTGTTTCTCCAAGGAGTTTGAAGGTGAGTTGTCCTATTTGATGTAAACAAGAGTTCCCATGTTCATCAGGGTCATCCCACAAAAAGTCTCTTTGCAGACCTAACTAAATTTCACTGTCAGATCTCAGTTGGGCTTTGTTCCACTGAGGCTGCTTGGCAGCTTGGTCATATCTCATAAGCCTTTGCTTTTGGAGTTAGACTTGCCAGCACAGCTTTAAACTAAATGGGGCTGTAAATCAAAATGTCCTCATCTACAATTCTTCCCTGAGCATCTGATTACAATCATGCTGCATGCTATTTGTACAGGGATGTTTAAAACTGCCTATAAAACAACAGTTAATTGCTGATCTGCTTAATTAAAGAGAGCCTTTTGTTGTCACATATACAAAGATAAATGAAATAATCAGCTTTGGACTAATGAGAGATAATTAGATTATGCAGTACGATAAATAAAGACAAAAATCCTGCAGATTGCCACTGTACTCTGGGCAGCTGAGATCACAACAGGGTTTGGAGATGCACTTTCGTTTCCTTTCTATTATTTTAGCTACAGCGGTTTGGATTTTTTCCATCCCAGCATTAACACTGATCAAAGCTTCCTGGCATTAATGTCTGACTTTATGTACTACAGTTTAGGATTTGTTGTTTAACAACAATGTGATTTGCATGGACACAGTTTAATGTACTCAGAATTTAAGCTTCCATTGAAAAAAAGATAATAATCCTAGATTTTAGTGCTCAGTGATGATCTTCTAGCCTGAAAAGATGCACACTGCCAACGAATCTTCTTCAGGGAGGTAGGTAAAACCAAATGGCCATGTTTGTTCTTCCTGTTACTTTCTTGAGGCTGATAAACAAAGAATCCTTTTTTTTTTTTTCCTTTTTTCCAGAAGGGATAAAATGCATATGCTCAGAGGGTGCTAGCACTGCAGTCTAGAAATAATTATTTAACTATCTTCAGGAGAAAGCAGTTTTTTTAGTGGAATAATACAGTTTCTCCAAATTGGTGTCCAGAGCTGTGGGAGAAATAGCTGAGAAGTTTTCTTTAGTCTTCCTTACATTTGTAGTCTATGAAGAAATAACTTTATCTTACTAAAATATGTTCTTCAGGCATGCACTCAATGCATGCAAGCTATAGGATCAAAGTAGAGCCTACAGAGGAGCACAGATTTCCACGAAGTACTGTTGTCATCTTACCTGCCTTTCCATCAGAACTGTCCTTGAGGTGTGATGCAGTGTGAGACTGAAAGGACAACGCGTGTCCATGTCCTCATGTACGCAGACTGAAAGGACTGGGTGCTTGCATACTTCTTCCATCTGTTATATTAAGGTCACCTTCACAGGGATATACTATCACACTGGCACCTATTTTCAACCTATTTTTCAAGCCTCTTAAACCTAGATTAGACCAGTTAATTATTTTAATGCCTTCACATTCAGAGTTAGGATGTTGCATGGTATTAATGCCAATTTAATTAAAGATAACCAGCCAAATCTTCCATTTAAGCTTCATAAGTTTTGCCTATTAACAACACTGTATTTTGTCTGTCCTTACATGGATCATGACATGGACACAAAGAAGAAAGGTGGAGAAGTGCATTTAATTAAATAGCAGGCATAGGTCAAGTGTCTGTCTCATATGTCACTGTACAGCAAAGATGACTGTAGGAAAATATCAGGAAAATCAGCTACCCAGTAAACAAGGTCTGCAGGAGAGCCCTCTCCAAAGGAGAGCCCTTCCACAGAGCCTCATGCCCTGCCTTGTACCTTCATTTGTATGACATTTTATTTATTTACTCAGGCAGTAGAAGGGAAGCAGCAGAACCATTGGAAAGAGGGAATGTTGCTTAGCGTGAGCAAGAGAAGCTGGGCTCTCTGTTACTGGGCAACAGTCCTTTTTCATGGATTTTCGGGAAGATCTATATACAGCGCACATCCTTCCTCGTTAAAGGCAGCTCTAACACTTAGCAAAGGTCAGCTCCTACCTGGGGTAAAGCTGTGGGGAAACAAGAGGTTAAGGCTGGTAAAATTCCCATGATATCTTATATGGGGGTAAAGAGATAGCATATGAGAAAAAAATCGGAAGACATATGTCCAGCTACTTAAGAGAAATGAGCTTTAAACTCTTGGAACTTCTGCAGTAAATATTTGTCAGCTGATATCCGAGCTGCTCATCGCTGGCTCCTCAAAAACAATCCTCTAGCATTTTGTTTCTGAAAAAGCCTTTTCCTATTTTCTTTATCTTCTGAAAAGCTGCGGCACTGCTGCAGGAAGCCAGCCAGCACTCAGCCCTATTATCTGCAGGCCGAGGCCTCGGGTCAGGGCTCTCTTCTGACAGGTGCTACCCAAATGCAGGGCAGGAAATGGTCCCAGCTTTGGTAGTTTGTGAACAAATTATTCTTACACATTCTTCTTTGTTTGTGGATTATGGTAAAGGGCTGTATTGTATTATCTTTTCCTTAGGGACGGGCCAAAACTGGAATCCCTTTGAAGTGGGGATTTAAAATAAAGTGCAGAAAGTGAGTGCTCCCTTACATCTTTATTTAGATCAAGACTTGGCATAAGCAATTGCAAATTTATAGAGAGCAAAAACGTGAGAGACCTCCCTCAAAACCAGCTTTTGCACTTGGTTGGGAAAGGCAATTTCTTTTCCTTGCTAATGACTCCGAGGCTTTGCTGATGCCCCTGATCACTGTGAGGACACCTCGAGAGCGCTCAGTGCGCGTGGAGCCAGCAGCACTGCACACTGCCCGGCTGCAGCGCTCGTCCCGCGGGGCTCCGCTGAGCACGGCAGAGCAGAGGCGCGGCCAGCAGGCACATCCATCCATCAGCACGTTGACAGGATAGCACTGCTGCAGGGCTGTTGAAGGCAACAGCAACGCCTCCGTTTGTCGGACCAGCCACTATAGATTGAGGACTTAATTCTAAAAAGGAGCAAGAGCCAAAAAAAATACTAGTGACATTGTCTTCTTTTCCTTCCAGAAGTTTAAAACTTGGTAGCCACGTTCCCTTCCTGACTCTTTGGTTTTTCTTTTCCCTGCTTGAGCTGTGCCATTGCACTCTTCACACAGCAGTTCAGAGATAATAAATGTTTAGTGGCAATTTGCCAACTTGAACTCACAAGTGCTGAGCTTATTCATTACTAGGAAATAGTGGTTCTCTTTGGGGAAATGTCTCCAAACGTGATTAGCACACGCACACACACACACACACATACACACTCATACACAAAAACAAACCTCTTATGAAAAATGCGTGCACTGCTAATCAGTGGCAAATAGTTTCTTTGTACGTTTCCTGTCACATCTAGAATGCTGCTGAATATGAAGGGTGAGGTGGGAGAAACAGAGGCAGCACCACATCTCGGAGCAGCCTTTGTGCAGGTGTGCTGGAGTGCACAAGGTGCGCTTGGCCTCTGCTGCACTGCGGGGTGGAGGGGTGTAGTGGGGAAAAGATTTGATTCCTGGCCTCTTCTCCTGCAACACAACAGTGGACAGTTGGTGTAAAGTGAGAATATTTCATGAGATAAAGTGAACTCGTAAATGTTGCTGTGTCTGAGATTTAGAGAATTAATATGAATATGCTTTTCACTATCTCAAATGTACATAACAACACAGTGGTGTTATAATATAGGCAGGTGCCATACTGCCTGCCTTCCATCAAAACTTTCCTAGAAGCAGCTGATTTCTGACAGAAAGTGAGGTGCTTTTGTGTTAACATAGAAACCTTCAGGGAACTAAAATATGATTCCTGAATAATTTTTAAAACTGATTGTGTTTATGCTCCCAACTGCTCTAAGTCCTCTTTCACGTTCATTGGCAAACACTTGAAATGCTCCTGGGCTCTATGATTTAGCACATGAGGGTAGCACCAGTGCAACAAAGCACAGATTCCCAAAACGAATGGCAGATCCTGCCCCTTTTGGGCACACCGGGATTTTTGCGGTGATTTTTGAGGAGGAGAGTCTTCTTTGTTCAAAACAAAGTGCGCTCTAACAAACATTTAATGTCATGACTTTTAACATTTGCTGCTGGGGACGTTTTGCAAGATGCTGATGAGAAAGCAGGATATAAATTATTTGGCTCACAATCTCAATATTAATAATTCTTTGCATTCTTGCAGCACTTTTCAAGCTAGGCATGCCCAGCTCTGCATAGCGATGGGTGTGACGGCGAGCTGACAGCAGCCTGTAAGGCAGCCTTGGCTCCTGGGGGCTGCCTGCTCTCTGCTGTAGGGAGCCCACAGCTCACATCCCTGGGAAAGAGCTGTGGGGGCAGCGGGAGGCGGCACCCCGCTGTGCTGCTGCCATGGAGGGAGAGGCACTGCCAGCTCCGTGCTCCCGCGGGGCTGTCAGCTGTCCTTTGCTCCCGGAGCTCTGCGGTCCATCACGGGGCCCCTTTCTCCATAGCCAGGGAACATTCTCAGAAGATGGTGAATCCTGGCAGTTCGTGTTATAAGGGACTGTCACTGCCCCTCTCTGTTTCAGTCCCAAAGCATTGCATTCAGGATCTGGGTGGGATGTCTTAAGCACTTAATTGCAGGATTTGGCTTTTAATTGAGTGTGTATGGCTGTAGATGCCAATGTGAATTGCATATGTACAGAGACCCAGAAAAAGCTTGGTCCTTCACAGGCTCAGTAACAACGCCTATCACCCAGCACGCTGTTTGTGATAGTGCTATTTTTCAGTAAGAAATCAGTAGCATAATTTCTTGCATAATTTCAGTCATAAGTGATGTTTCCTGCAGCACTGGGGAGTTCTGCTTTAGCCTTAAGGGGTAGATAAGTCCCTCTATATTCATTGAAGCAGATGAAACTTGCAATTAGCACAGAAGAAAACAATTATTATGTTAAGCACATGCAAAATTCACGATTAACTGTTGTTAAAGTTGTTACAGCGTTATAGCTGCATTGATATTGTGAAAAAAAATAATACAAAAGTAGAGGTTTTAATGCAAACTTAAATTATTTATATTGTGTATTTTCCCACTTTTACAGGGCACGCACACCGTACACCAAGCTGCACTATTCATTGTGTTGCTCCATAGTGAAAAATACATACTGCAGCCACAGTAACTGTGATTTTCACATCTCTCACTTTTGCTGACTGATCACGCAGTTGTACTAACCCTGCACAGCATGGTATTGTTGGCAGTTAGTTTTCTTCTTTATTTTAATATCCGAGTGAAAAAGGAGCTAGTGCTGTTGAATTATGTTCACTTACCACTGCCATTTGCTTTCCCAAAAGTTTGCCTTGGCAAGTGTATGCATTGTGTAAGTTATCCATAAAGGCCATTAACTGCATCAGAACAAGTCATAATAAGAGGTATAAATACTTGCAAAAATTCTTATGGGATCAAGCCTTTAGTATTTAAAAGAAATCAGTTAAAATTTACATCTTTATGGGTGAAAGTGGGTGCTGCATCACTGTTTGGGTAGAAATACTCTTTATTTTGCACCACGATATCTCTTGGCAACAAACAAGAGCAACTTTTTACAGAGCGAAATCTTAGCACCTAAACAACAGCAATGTAAAAACCCTATAGATTTCCTGGGCTAGTGGGGAAGACTTCCTACAAGTGTGTAATGAATACTTTTAAATAAGAAATATTTTAACTGTAGGAATTCTCTAAACCCCACAAATTTCAGAGCCCACACACTGACACCGTAAAATAAGGCAAAGAGAAATCCTGGGCTTGTTTCATAGGCAAAAACAGGGATAAAGGCCCAATGGCCTTTGCTTGCTGTGTTTCACTCAAACCAAAATCTACCTTACAGATATAACAACATCAGATTTCAAAATATTATTATGGCAGCATTTTCCTTCCAGGTACATATTTCTGTACCTCTCAATAGGTGTACCAAAGTGAGAGGGCAGCCCATGGGGATCCTGAAATCAAGGGCCACGAGTTTTTGTTGCTTTATTTACTGGTTTACCCTTCCAAGGGAACAAAGCACCATTTGATCCCCCATTTTTTCCCACTAAATCTCATTTGTTCGGTAGTTTACCCCCTTCCATGTGCTCAGCAGAGGTATTTACAGCTCTAACAAGAGCATTTTTCTATGAAGGGTCAAAAATCATAGCTCTTATACTTTTGTGGATCAGCTTTTGAATTTATCTGTTAGTCGTAGCAAGTACATTACAATGGAGACTGAAAAACACTTCTTTAGTGTCAAAATTATTTAATAAATTATTCAAGCATATATTAGAAGACTTTTTTTCTTCTATCAGCAATGGTATGTGTGAGCTGAGACCTGCTGTCTTCATGTGTCTTATTTTTAGCAACCTACCTGCAGAGGGGAAAGCTGCCGTGTTCTCAGTGCTGAACATGTGGGAATTCAGTGGTCTTCTCTTCCAATACTTTATGTCTGCAGATCAGAAGAGACACAGACTCATCCCTGGCCAGGAAGCTGCTGGCTCCACTCTCATTATGGCAGATTGATCAGTTTATACTGATTGCAGGAAATGGCTGTTAACGGGGTGAATAAATAACATATCTGTGAGCAGGGATTATCTTAAAATTTATGATTCCTTTCTCCAAAAATGATGATGTAGAAAATCAGAGGAGGGGCAGCGATGTTCCATTCAGTCACAAAAAGATTTTCTCCATTTCTAATAATGGCAGATGTTCACTCTCTAATTTAAAAATGAAGCATCAGTTCCTGTCCCAGCAAATTTTCCCTCACAGGCACACTGCATCCCAGCTGATACGCGTAGTGACAAACCCATAGCATCCTTGAGTTTTTACTATATCATCTTGGTGACAAATGGTGGATTGATGCCAGCAAAGTGGAAGAGTTGCTCAGTAGCCGTGTTTCAGGCTGACACAACCTCCTGTGCGTGTGCCTGGGACAAATCAGTACCTTCAGAGCTGGCCATTTTGACCTGGGGAATGCTTCTCTAAGAGATGGGGAGAGACTGGCGAGAAGTGGGAGTGTCATTTGTCAGAAACCAAGTTTTTGCATCGTATTATAGTTATTTGCTTTACCAGGAGCATGAATAAATTTAAAATAAAAAGAAATTATATTTTGATATTACTGAGTGTAGAGTAAACATGTGAAAACAGTGAAAGTTTTCACCTCCATTTGCTTTGGCTGCTTATTATAACTTAATAAGTTTTTCATTCAGTTTGTAAAGTGCCCCTTTTTAGCCTCTAGCTGCTGGATGACACCATCTGTGATTTCCAATGAAATTAAATTAAGTGAAAATTAAATCAACTGAGATTGTTGCTTCCACAACTTCACTCTGTGGCTTGGGATCCTAAGAATATGATCTTTCAAACTGGAAGCACAACCTTGTGTGAACAGTTAAAGGAGATTTGCCAGAGAATGGACTAGTTAACGTACTGTTTGCAGTGCATCATGCTCAGTTTAATTAATGACTAATTATCATTAATGACCCTGGCTCAGTCCTTCTTGGCAACAGGCATTCAGGAGAATCTCTGCATTGCTCTTGAGCTAGGAGTCCGGCTTGATGGTCCCGCTATGCACTTGGAGCCCTGGTCCCATCGCCCAACCTGACCACACAGCACGAGCAAAGGGATAGGGAATGACAAAAAATAGTTGGTGTGATTAAGAAGACAAAGAGACACCTGCCATTCTCTCCCTTTGCTTTCTGCTGAGATGCACTTATTTACTTTATTTTCTCCTTTCCCATAGCTGCATTGTAATCTTCTCTTTAACCAGTTCAAAACAGGAAGCGTAATGACAGGAGAGTTCAACAAAATACCAGTAAAAAAGTCTCTTGGGAAACAGTTAAGTGGTCAAAGCTTGGAAATGCAGTTTGTATTATTATATCTGCACTGGCATTTGGCTCACCTCCCCATACTCTCTTGTGAACATATCAAAATAAACTAGTTCCCCTTTCACTGTGCTCCCCTTCCAGTCAGAAAGATGTGTTTGTTTTTCACTGCCTAATTTTTATAGGACTTTCCAACAGGACTGTGCACAGCCCTTGGCCTAGATGGCTCATATTGTGGCAACCAGAGACTAGAAGGAGTGATTTCCACCACAGTGGTGAGCTGATTTAGTAATGGACACAAATGATAACTTACAGAACCAGAACATCGGAATATATGATGACAATCCCTGCACTTCCCAGCAAGCACTTTGAGAAATTGGGGATCAATGTATAATAGCATCAGTTATTATTGATATCTTCCTGACACATCTAGCTTTTTTTCATCTTATTTAATAAAAAACGAGGTCACTTTGAGACTACAGTGACAGAGAAATGTTGGAGAGTGGAGTGTTTGGTTTTGTTAAACCCAAGACAGAATATCTTTCTGTCTTCTAACTATTACATTGGCAGAATTCATCGCAAAGAACATGAGATTCTTAGCTCTGGGAATGCATACCGCTGAAAGAGGAGTTAATTGCTGGCAACATGATTCATTTTTCATTTTATATTAACGCTTCCTTTTCCAGGTAGACCATGCAGTATTTGATACCTCTCCTTGAACATGACAGCACAGCGAGTAAACTGCTTGATGAAGGTTAGCAGTGTCAAAAAGGGAGCAAAAGCAAAGAACAAGACCTTACTCCACATTCGTTGTACTTCAGTGTTCAATTTTATAGTTGCCATTGATCACTTAGCATAGGTTGGGAGTTTTCAGTGAAACCCAGTATATTTGGAAAAAGAAGAGTGTGTGTATAAACAAAATAAGTATCACCAGGTGTCACTATTACACATTTCTTTTTCTTTGTATGTGAGCAAATGACCAGTCTGGCTAAGATATATTGTATTATCAATCCATGCTTAAGCATTTGGTACTGTGCTGCTGCTGTGGGTAGGAAAGGCTGTGCAAGGACCACAGAATGTATTGCATTCTGTTCTTTGGGCCTGGCATCTTGCACATCACTGATCTCTGGGGACAGGAAGAGCAGCTGGGCGGAGGTTCCTGCTTGGGGGAATTGCCCCAGGTATTGCTGTATCTCTCCTCTGGAACATATATAATTATGTGTAAATAAAATGTATTCTAATATAGCCTGTAAACATATTACTGTGTCATCTCTGCTGACAAATCGTCTGCAGAGGCATGATCATTTGCTGCTGTCTAGCAGAAGATCGGAGGGATACTAAAACAAGGTGTATCGCTCATGTGTATTTGCCTTATGGTGCTGGCGCATTATATTTCAAACAAAGGGAACAGAAACATGACTGTCTGGAGAAGACATGATAGAGCATAAGGACAATGGTGATGCACATTCCCTTTTACTGTAAAATTACAGACATGAATTTACCTTAGCAAAGAATAAATATATGCTGTATTTGAAGCTGGACTGTATCAGATACCATGTGATTTCCAACACTATCTTGCACTTCAGAAATCCTAATTGGTGTGTGGGTAGTGACTGAGGGTAATGACTGACTCCAAGATTCAGCCCAAGCTAAAGCTTTATGGCAAATTCCACTTTCATTCATGAGCAACTTGCAAACAGCCCCATTTTTATCTTGCCACTGGTGGGAAGAGCACAGGAGAAAGTTCAGATGTTTGTGAAAGGAAGCAATATTGCCTGGCTATTGCATGAGGGAGGCGTAGTCTGGGTTTGTATTTGTGCATTGCCATCAAAGCAGGTGGCAGAGCTGCCAACGTCTGATAAGAATTGAAGTCAGGTATTTTGCTGGAAGCTTTGGCTTCAGTCTTCCTGGTGGCCAGAGGGCAGTGAGGAAACGTGGTGCATCTGCTGTCCCCAGGGGCTGTGCTGGGGACTTTGAGAGCAAATGCTGAGATGCTCTGAGGCGTAAGCAGCTGTTGCTTCAGTCCTAGTAGTGTGCTGGAGATGATGTCTTTAGCAAAAGGAATTTCTGGCAAATACAGCTGTTGTCAGTGACCTCCTTTATAGCCCTTCTCCAAAGCTCACTTGAGGTGATGGGCACCTTTAAGCTGATTGAGCAGCCTTTGCATCATTCTCTGAAGATTTCTTGCTTCATACCTAATTCTATGGGCTGTGATGTGCTGCACTGCAGCTCTGTCTCTGGAAGAGGTAGTATTGGGGCGGATGAATCACTCTCCTTCTTGAGATATTGCCATATTGGCCTGTAACTGTAATAAATAATACTGCAGTGACTAAACTTAAAAGTCACTATCTGTGGAGGAATCCAGTCCCCTCTGAGCACTCCCAGCTGTCTGCCTTTCATTCTTTACCACCAACTTTCACCTGACTCACTTTAAGGGGTAAACCTCTTTCAAGATATTTTCTTTCCTTTGCTTAAGGAAACACTATCTCTGTGTGCTCTGACATTGCTTCTTCCCTGGAAGCTGGTGCCCTTGGACATTTGAACCTCATTAAATTTAGAAAACCTGGTGACTTGGTTTTGTTCCCATAGTGATGCTGCAAATCTTATATTTGCAAGGGAATTGCATGGGATTCTTTTTAAACAGATCCATTTTCTTCTGTGGTTGCTGCCAATAAATGTAATATCACGGCCTCTTTTATTTAGAAAACATAAATCTGAGACCTTTCCATGGAGCTTTGCAGCAATGCAGGAGAAAGGGCACAACACAGGAAAGAGGTGTGTTTGCTGGATTTAACACTAGGGAAATTGCAGAAGGTAAAAAGAACAACAACAACAAAGAAGGAAGAAAACAGATACAGTGCATGCCAATGTCAGTTGAGGACAAAATTTGGATTCAGAGGGAAATGCTCACAGTCCCCTCACCTGTCCCAGCATGAGGAGGTGCTGCTGTGCCAAAGCAGCCGGCCATGGTGAGCAGCAGACCCTGCTGGGGATGGCTGCACTGCCTGCAGGCTCTGTCCTCAGCCCATGCACGGCACTCAGAGGGCTGCTTTTATTAAGCCAGGTTGATGCTGTCAAAGAGATGGTACTGCAGATAGCTCAGGGCTAAAATAAGGTAGTGCATTACACATTGTGTAATAAAGATAGCTGGAAGCATTACAAAATGGCTGGAGAAATCTCCAGCATTAATATTTGATTCAAGATCTTTTAGTTGTCCATGGCATATTTTGATTGAGGAGGTTTGTGAGTATATTTATTTATTTTTAGATTTATGTAAATGTGCACAGTCAACATCTCCTGAGGCACCTGTATGGATGGCATCCAGTAACGTGCTGTGTTGCCTAAGTCCATTTCCACCAAAGCAAGAAAACAATCCTACCCACCCCACCCAAATCAAAAAAGCCAGCATCGGTCCTTTACAAAATCTTTTCTTTATCAAGAAGAAAAGTGGGGTGACAGCATTTTTCTCACAATAACAAGGATACCAGTCTCTCAACTTTTATCTTTTTTTTCCAAAAGCAGCATTTCAGTGCTCTTCAAATTATTTTATACCTTGAACTTATTTTTAGATAACCAAAATACCATTTAAATATTGGAGTTTTTTGTGATTCAGTTTCCTCTCAAGTGAGTATAATTTACAAAGCAAACTTTCTTCCAGCAGAATGTTAAGTTAGAAGGTGATCTCCCCGCAAATGTCCTTTTATTTGTTTTCCAAAATCCTCTTCTCCAAGTGAAAATGAAGGCTAAAAAATCTTATGGTTTCTCCTGTCCCTATTTGCCCCCTGAAAATTTCCTTTTCTCAATCACAACTGTTTCATCACTTCGCTCTCTGCTTCATGTAAAGTAATGCGATGTGGGAGAGAGGGAAATCTTTCTCCATCTCAGGATAGGAGAAGTTTTGTAAAAATAAGCAAGTAGACTAAAACAAATAGTAAGCAGTCAACCAGAACTCTGATTTCTCAGAAATATTTCAGGATAGAAGCCCTGCTGTCCCTGTCGGGATGCTGACTCTCCTCACCATGCCCTCCTTTGCCCACCCACAGAAGGTCACTCCCCTTTCTCCTGGCTCCTCTGACAGTAGCACAGTTTTAGACTTGCCACCATTTTCCACTGGTTGGCGACTTCCAGCTTTCTGAGGATTGCTTTTGTCTGATCCTTTGGGTAAGTAATTCAGCTGCAGCCTGTGAGATGACAGCGAATCCCTGTGGCTGACGTGGGCTGCTTTGTGCTCATGTCACAGTGTCCTCAGAAAATTGTTAGCTCACGCTGTGGTAATTTAATTTGGTTGAATACTCTGTAACTTAATTTACGCTGTGGCAAAACACAATTGTATAAACAAATTGGTTCTGTCCACACCCATTGTACCTTCACAGGGCATGATTTTAATATTAACTGGTTCAAAATATGATAGGCTAGAGTGTAGGCTGTGGCAGCTGCTGGTATCTGAAACTTGAGCAGGAGCCCTATATCCCAGATAACTGCCTTAATTAAATTCGATGCAGGTATAGCTAAGGTCGCTGACTGTGGGGTTGTGTTTTGGTGAGGAACAGCTATTTTAGTTTTTGAGTAACAGAAAATTGAAGTCAATATCCATATAGATTTGCAGTATTATGACTGCTTTGAGTTAAATGGTTGCACACAAATATCAGAATTGTAACATTCGAGGCTAATGAAGGAGGAAAAACGATGTCAGGAAAGTGTTGGGAAAGGTGAGGTAGTTCTGGTCCCTACGTTTCCTTCAGAGACACACGCTTCGCCTTTCATGTATGCAAGGGCTGCTTTGTGCAGGCACATCTTTACCTGGGTAAAAGGATGAGGGAGGATCTTTTAAAAGAGACCAAAGAAGCTGTCTCTCTTTGCACTGCTATAAAAATGCAGCGTGAAGCTGTCCAGGTTCACCTTTCAAAAAATCCTGATAACCCCATTGATCGGAGCGGGATTATATCAGGGGTCAGCTCAGCCCGGTGTTATTTCCAGAATTACCACCACTGTTATCACCACCGGTCCCCACGTCGTGCCCTCCGAGCGTCCAGGCTGAAGCTGCAGATGTTTCCGAGCGCTATCAAGGCAAACATGTGGCCCAAGCTCCTTGCAGCTTTTCTATTAATGGATCAAGATGGTCTTAGGAAGGTGTTTAGCATGTGCTTCCCATTTGCCCCCTCTGCAATACACAGGGAGGGCTAGCAGGTTTGTGGATACTGCCCAAGCCTAGTGCCTGCCAATGGAGGCAAGGTGCTATTTTAGGACCACACTAGTATTAGCATCATACCTCTGTATACTCCAGTGCATGTGCATGTCTGCCCTTCCATCTCATGCTGTGCTGCCTGGTGCTCAGTTCCCCCTGTGGCACAGGGTCATGCATTGCTGCCAGCTCCCCAGCAGGACAGGGTTGTGTGGCTGTGGCCCACTCACCAGTGAAGCAGGTCGATTCATTGGAAGCCTTATGGAGAGGTTTCTGCAAGCAGAGAGGACTAAGGGAGGTGCATATAAACATCTAAGAAATCTCGTTCCAGAGAGCAGCTGTAGTCCTGTCTTGGGTCTCGGATTTTCATTGTGATTGGCATTCATTCTTGCAGCGTCGGTCAGATAACTCAGGTTTTTAGCCTGAGGGTCTCCTTTTCTAATCTGTGCATCTGTTATTAAAGCAGAAAGCTGAAAACTTGAAAAATTCTGCTCTGAACCATGTTAAAGGTACAGATGTAAACTAATGACACTTTGCAGAGCAACCAAAAGCTGCTCAGAGGAGCATTCCTTTCGCCCTTTTACAGAGAGCTTTGGTCAGTGCTATCTTGGACAAACAGATTTCACTAATGGGGTGGTGAGTATTTACAGTTAATAGAGAACATGATCATTTGAATGGTAACAAATAGCATTTAAATTGCTTATTCCAAGACTGCTTCAAAATTGCTTTTGTGTCTTGGAACAGTTTGGAAGATCTAAGAGGGACTTTTGCCATATGAGGTAGACTGCATTGGCCTTCAAGAGCTGGAGTCATTCAATAGTGCTATGGTTTGTAAACGGTTACTTTACACATCTAAAGCTACGTGTGGATCTGCCCTTTACCAGCAAGTAACACTCATATTTGGATATGTCCTGAGCAGGACCAGGTATAACTTCACTCTTAAATGCTTTACAAGCTCAGGATTTAGTTTACGATTTTAAGTATTTGCATAAACATTTGTAGTAGTAGACTAATAATTGGGTCATCTTACAAAAATGGGTACCAAATGGAATAAAAAATGGAATCAAAGCATTCCTCTTTCAACATAATTAGAGCAGATATATTTTAACAAACACTTTGGAGTCTGATCCATTGTATTTTATCATTGGTTTCAGGATTTTCTCAATCGTGATGTGATCTGCTTCCAAGTGTAAGGCTATTTCTACCAAAGGTGGTCTCAGTATTAAAATGCAAGCTGCTTTAACAGCAGATCAACCACTGTGATTAATAATGATAATGGATGAAGGCTTTTGTCACTATCAAAACTGCATGAGTGCATATAATCTTTAAAAACACATTAAAAAATAGCATTGTTTAATCTGCTTCAAGAAAACTGTAAATGCCTTGAGATATTGATCCAGCCTGTGAGCCTGCTTATAAGGATACTCTCTGCCTGCTGCAGTGTGCTTAGATACAATCTAATAAGAGCTCATTGAATAATAAACAATGGTGGCCACCCAATCCTAAAAATTTAGATTGACGAAATTCCCTCCCCAGTGAAGAGAAGAAATCTGGAGCTGTCCATAAGCCCATTACTGTCCACTCACCCATAAGCCAATAGAAGATCCTGGATTATTGGAACTCTTAGCTTTAAGAGAAATTGCTTTCCTAAATTTGACCTCTCACACTAAATATAAAATATGGACCATCTGTAATGAAGGGATTGCAGCCCAAATAGCTATCATCTCTCGGTAGCAAAGGTTAGAAGGTTGATGCACATTGGTTCCATGGGGATGGGGATGGTGGTGACCTTTTGCCATGGAAATGGTCACTTGGAGCTGTAATGTGAGAGAAAGGGGTCGGGTATTAGCCACTAAAGACTCTCTGATGCTGTGTCCTTGTTAAGCTTTTACAGGAAAAGCCAGGGGGGCATTATGGGAAACAGAATCAAATCCCATCTACCAGATCTGAATATGATACAGAGGAAAAGTGAAACTGGATATATGGTCCATTTAGGTAACATTTTTTCACTTTTTAAAAGGACAAATGTCATCTGAGTTTATACAGAATGTTCATTTCAAAGGAAAAAAAGGTGAAAAGGCAATTTAAGTGTTTGTGGATTAATTTTTTGTGGCTCCTGGATTCGATATTGTATTCAACCGCTCGTGGTGGGCCAAGCATATGAGTACAAAGGTGCATTTGATTTTTGTATTTACTTAAAGCATTAAGCATTATAGGAAGCAAAACAAAAAATGGTATGTGGTTAAATGAAATTTCCACTGCCCATACCCTGTGTTTTAGTGTAATTCCTGTAAATGATTGCGAGGGGCTATAGAGAGAAACGCAGTGAGCACAATGTTCCTCTCTGATCAGCAGCTTTTAACAAAGGAAGGATGTCGAACATCTGAAAGTAGGGAGTGCAGAGTTCACCGCGGGTCACCATTAAGGACAAGAACAAGGTAATGTAAGAGGCTGTGTGATTCCAGGTTGACAGGAGGATTTTAAAAGATCAAAAGTGTTTTATATATATGTTATAGAAGACCAGAAGTGCTTTCGGTCAACAGATGAAAATGCTAATGTTTAGAAATGATGAAAGCAAGACAAATGTGGTGGTGAATTCCAACTGAGTCATCAAAACAACAAGTATTCTTAGGCTGTGGTTTTTAAAAGATCACTGCAAATTGTCCATCAGTGCAGGTGTGGTAACAACGCTTATTCTGCTGCCATCTGAGCAGCTCGCTGTGTTTGTTATTTTGGGATGGCAGAGTTGACAGTGAGTTGTGGCTTGCAATATCTGCTCTTTTAGCTCGATACGGATTTGAATTAGTCAGTTCATTTTTTAAGTTTTTCAGTGTGCTCTCTTCCTATCAGTAACAGCAATAGAAATGTTCCCACTGTATAATTAAGAAGCTGGAGAGAAAAGAAAGAAACAATTAATAGCTGCTTCTGATAGAACCTTCATCAGTTCAGTGTGCAAAAGAGAAATGATGGAGTAATATTGCCACCAGCGGTTCCCGAGTCAGGTGACTTGTGCTGGATCAATTCTGGTTGCTAGGCAGCCAGCAAAAAGGCACGGTTCTGTTTGGGCAGATCCTGACTTTGGAATACTGTGGGTTGGAGCTGCACGTAGTGTCTCTTGCTGATGCTGTTGCTTCAGGACCCGGTCAGGATCCTGACTTCCCCCGCCATAAAAACCCATCTTTTCTTATTTTGAAGGGACGGTGTTATTTAGCTTTCAGAACAACTTTTGTGAAGAACACCTATTCACAAATACAAAGCATTTTCTGTGATCAGAAAATTTGTTCAAAGAAAGCAACGGAAAAATCATTAAAACAACTTTGACATTTTTGGTTAATGATATCTACATTAATGAGTTAATTGCCAATGCATCACGTTTTATACCACTATCAAATATTAATGTTATCAATGTTATAATAATAGCATCTATTGATATAATTGAAGCTTGCTTTCCAATAGGTGTCACCATGAATAATACCATTGCTGTATTAAAATCAATAATAAGAATATTAGGAGGGCATTATAAAATGTCAATACAATGAAAACCGCTTAAATAAACGCTAGATATAAAACAAACTCACTGAATATACTAAGCCATAATTTAAAAGAATAAATTCACAACCCTATGCATAACAGTTTGGCTGTGGCAACTTTACCGTTCCTGACAGCATCGGGCTGAAGCTAACAATAGAAGAGAGCTCTAAGAAATCTTCGTACAGCCAGTGAGAACAATGTAAAGATCACATCGTGTAGCTGAGGAAATTATGAATGTTGAAAGTGGCTTGATGATACACTTAAGGTGAATCTTTTGTATTGCGTCATTCCAAAATCATGAGCAAATGCCTGAACTGCATTGAAGGCAGGTGAGACTGAGGTGAGGCAGTGTGTGCCTGGCAGGTTGTGCTGCATGTAACAGAACGGGCAGCCTGGCCTGTTCTTCTAGGCAGAAGTCTACAACGAGTAGAGCCCACTTTTTGCCTTCCTTCCAGCTGTGTAGCTGGTCAGAGTGCAGAGGACAGGGGAAGGGAGCCCTGACACCACAAAGATAGCCCACCCTAAGCGACGCTTACCCTCAAAGACATGCCTTGCTGCTGGGAAGCAGTATGTTACTGCTTACAATTTTGCTTTCCTTTCCCTCCCAGCTGTGCCCTGAGCTGGGCAAGGGGCAGCAGGTGAACCCAGCAGCTGCAACCCATACCCCTCTCCTCACCATTCCAGGAGCTCTTTGCAGGGCCCGTAGCATCAACAGGTTGCCCAGGCAGCAGTAGGTTCATTGTCTCTGGAGGTGTTAGGGAAAAAGATAGATGTCACATGGAATGACATGGTTTTTATTGGGTTTGGTGGTGATGGATTGATGGTTGGACTATATGAGCTTAGAAGTCTTTTCCAAACTTAAGGGTTCTATGATTGTATGATCAGCTGGGGCTGAAGCAGCGGAGCTGCCTTGCCATCTGTCCTGCCCATGGCACTGATCTCCATGTCACACCAAGTAGGATTACTTGGTGCTGGAGATGCATTTGAAAGTTTGCTTGAGGACTCGGGAAATCAAAACCATTAATCTGGAGGTTGTTTTATCACCAGTGCCTTCTTTAGCTACATCTGCCAAAAAAGTTTTAAGACAACTCAGGTTTATTTGCTCAAGACCGTTTGACATTTACTTCATTACTCAGTGGACTGCATTCTCTTTAAATAAATTTTCCACTGATCTGGACTTTCACCATGAAAATCTGTACAGTGAGCTCCTAGTTTATTATGCCTACTTGAAAAGGGTAATTTAATAAGGCATCAGTACAAATACTTAATTGTGCAATAGCTATTGACAATGCCTTTAAACAGTTGCATATTTGCCAGATTTAGCTAATGGAAGTAGAATTGCCACTTAATGTCTCAGTTTGCACTGGCTGAAAATAAATTGTATCTGACATTCCTTTGGCTTTTAAAGGACATATTTAGATATTTACAGTCAGATTGCTCTATTCTTGCATTTATGTTTCTTGTGTGAAAAAGTATGAGGTAATTTAAATGGAGATACTTATTTACATGTTCAGTATTTCTAATAGTGTCACACAGTCTGACAGTTCACAGAGTTTGAGATATTGTTATCAAAGAGTGTTGACTGAAAATAACCTAAATCTATTTTTTTTTACAAAGTATGTGAATATTTCAAGTCTGAAATAGATTGCTGTAGTAGTCTACCTCTAAAATTTCATTTCCATTTATAAGAGGTATTGAAAAGTAATTTGCAAATTGTTCATGCAGGATTTTACATCATTTCCTGGAAGTTCAATTTCTTTATGTTTTGTTTGGAAATATATAGCAAAAATACATCAAATGGAAGTGAAAAAGGTTGCAGATTTGAACTCAACTAACAGAAACAATTTTTTACTTAAATTTTTGCATCAAAAACTTTTACAGCTTTTCATTCTCATTTAGGATGCAAATAGTATCTACAATATTGAAAATGCTCATACGATGGGAAAACTGTTTTTAATTGAGTTTTGGTTCACCTGCATTTAATTTGCTTTATTTTCTCCGTTAGAAATATAATTGCTTACCTCTGTAGTTCTCCTTCCCT
This sequence comes from Lagopus muta, assembly GCF_023343835.1. NCBI lineage: Eukaryota > Metazoa > Chordata > Aves > Galliformes > Phasianidae > Lagopus > Lagopus muta. Next base: position 11,832,904 of record NC_064442.1, on the reverse strand, counting down.
CACACTTCATTTAAGAAGCAAAAAACTTTATCTAATGGAGCAACTTATCATCCCATTAAGAACCTCAGTAACAACTGAACTAGGAATATTGTGATGTTGGAATTTTTTCGGCGGCCAGGGCTTTTTTGAACATTTGTAATAAATGTACTGCAAAGTGCAGTTCTTCTTAATTCTGGTGAAAGAAGTTTGCCATTTGACAGTTCTCTATAAGTGATAATATTGTTTGTGCACTGACAAGTAAGAAAGTTTCTGTCGTGTTTTTCTGAAGTGCTAAGTTATGGCATTGAAAACACAACCATCTGAGAGCTGCTGTTTCTTTTAGATTAGATTTAGCTTTCACTTTGTTGCTCTGTTGGAAGAGCAGCATTTTGTGGAACACAAGGTTCAGTCTTCAAAATGTAACTGATCTATGCTTGGGCAGTTTATACAGATAACATACACCTTTGCAGTTTTAATTTCCATAGCTTATGTAAGAACAACACGGTTCACTTAGCCAAAGACTTATGAACAGCCATAAACACAAAACTCCGTTATTGTGGGGTCTTCCCTTCAAACTGGAGGAGACCTCCAGCCCATTGCCAACCCCGAGCCCAGTGAGGCTGAGAGGAGCCAGGGACAGCGGCTCTGCAAAGTGTAGAAGGTCAAAAACAATCAAAGCTTTTAAGTGAACCGTAAAATGTCAAATTCAACAGAGTAATTCTGTGGACAGGCAGTGTATGGAGTATATTCTAACACTGTGTGGATGTGTTTGAATAATCTGTGACAGGTTCTTTAAAAACCTTAGAGATTGATGCTGTGCTCTTCATTCCATCCAGTATTTTGCACTGGCCACTTCAAGTTTAAATTAAAAGGCTCCATTAATTGAATGTGTCACTTTGCAAGTTCTCTCCCAAGCAGGAAGCCTTTCTGCAGCTCTTCCAACAGCAATCCATGTCTGCTGTCTTCCATCATGATCATCATGTGTTATGGATTCTAAAATCATGGATCATGGTTTGGCTGCTAGAAATGAACCTGGACATGTCATGATGCTTGTTGGATAACAGGGCTGGATCAGTTCATTGAACTTTAAAAAACAATCAAGCATAATGAGAGAAGGGACCACTTAAGTGTGTGTTCCCCTTCCTGCTGCCATCATGCATTCTCCAAGCAGATCCACTGATACTCTTATGCAGTAAGGTGCTGCTGAACAGGGCATCAACTCTTCTGATGCAAACCAGAAAGTATGGCAATGAATTTGTGGAATTGGTTTTCAATTGAATGATACATTTTGGTACCTGTTACAAGTCTGTTCTATTTAAAACCACAGACAATTACTTTTAAGGCATTTTGAGGGTTTTTTCTATGTTTATTTGGTGGGTTAATATTGCTGATTCATTTACTTACGTGGAAATATCCATTGGAATGAGAAGTATTAGGAGGAATTTTAAAGCCTAGTTTCTCAGCTTCCAAAATGTCTGATGAGGCATAGAGAGGAACTGACTTTCCAGTCCACAGTGTGGTGTCCTTCTGTATCTCTCTTGCTTGGGCAACATCATGCAAAGTACGTCATCTCAGCTCCCTTTTACTTTGCTTTTTAAACAGCGGTTGAGAATTGCTGTACTTTCCCTCTCTTAACTCTATTTTTTCTGACTGATTTTATTTCCATCTTCTCTGAGGTTGATTTCCTACCAGCTGCCTTCTCACTTAGATGAGCTAGGCACTTCTGGGCATTTCTGTGGGTCGTGCTGCATCATACTGCATCTTTCTGCACAGTGCTTTGTAATCAGCCCAAAGGCATGACAAGCAAAGAGGAAATTCATTCTCTTTAGTGATCAGTTTATGCCAAATCCTTCCCTAAATTGTGTTTTCTTGAAATGAAGACATGGTACAATATTAGTTAGTGTTCTCTTTCAAAAATAATGTATCTTCCTCCTGGAGAAGACCTGCAATATTACAGCATCAGGCAGTAACACATGGATTGATAATAATGCCAAATGATAATACCAAGTGATGGAAATAGGATAAAAGGGAAGCAGTAGAGGAACTAGATTATGATCTGTGAGTACAGCAGGTCTGGGAATGGCTCAGCTCCACTGATGAAATGACACACACTGCCCCCTAATCCACCACTTCTCATATTTGTAGTTTGCTCTAAGTTGATTTAGATTTACCAAAGTTCATTGTTTCAACATTAAGCAGCACTGGAAAATTCCACTCACTGCTGGAAAGTGAATAGATTTTTGCAGCAAAAAAGAGTGAATAAAAAGCTACCGCCTGGGTTTTTTGTCTATGAAAAAGCTCACAAGGGGACTCCTCTGTAGGAATCTGTGTTTGTGTGTGCATTCATTCTTCAGTATATTTTCAGCAGTGAAGCAGATATTTCAAAATTCTCTGCCATTTATCTAATGCTGTAGAATAGCTGTTGCCAGATTATTGGGAAAGTTTTTCTGTTGAGAAATGGGGCAGACCAGCAATGTTAGGGAAAACTATTTCATGCTTCCAAAGAGTGCGCATCTGTAAGTAAACTTTCATTGAAAAGCCTGTAAATGTCCACAGGGAAGATAACAATTTTCTCCTCTTGCCACTGTTTTGTTAAAAAAAACTAATAATAGAGAGGAAAAAAAAACTTACAACAAGGAGTAATAAAAAGGTAATCCATAGTCTGGGGCCTTGTGTAAACGCAGTAAACATGAAGAATTTATTACATTTTCTTATTCCAGGTGGAGGTTGTTAAAGGCAGCCTTACTTCTCCTGGACTGCTCAAAATTAACTTTCTTGGAGTGCAGAATTTCACTAAGTGTCAGAGCCAGCCTGAACGGGATGCTCTGAAAACAGCCCAGCTGAGGCAGTACAAGCTGGGCAATGTGGGGCAGCAGAACGCGAAGCCCAGCGGCTGTGGAAGTGGCTGGGAGGGCAGCCAGCACTCAGCCTACATCCATGCCTTCAAGCAGGGAGAGGGCTGCCGGTGGTGGGAAACCAAACCAGTGTCTGCAGAGGGCCTGGGAAAGAACAGATAGGAGACAGGCAGGGCCCTGCAGTGCTGGAGCAGCGTGTTCTGTCCTCAGTTCAGGGTGGGCACCTTTCATCCAGTGGCATTCTCCCCTTTCACCGCTGCTCTGTCACTACCTAAGCAGAGAGCTGGGGTCAGATCTCTCCTTGCAGCACACTATGCCTCGTGGTTTGTGCTGTCACAGTTTCCCCGAAACCTGGTTGTGCTGCTTAGTGCTGGGATGCCGTTCAGTTGTGCACTCAACAAACTCTATTCCTTCTGCGTGAACTTTCTCTGAGGATTGCAAGCTTCCTGGGACAGACTTTGTCGTCTGTTTGTTTGGACAGGCTGTAAAAAGAACATCTAATCTTATGGTCTCTGCATAATGGCTGTCATGATGTGCTTCACAATAAGGCCAGTTCCTAATTACTAATAAGAACTACTGAGATATCAAGTTAAAAAAAAAAAAAAAAAAACAACAAAAACAAAAAAACACACCTCTTTTTTGTTGTTTTTCCCATTTACTCACAAATATGCAAATAGATGTTGTATAGTCAAGGCTGTGAGATCTTTCTACGTGACATTTTAGATCACAGCAGTTATTCCAGGACAGGACCTTATTCTGCAAACTAACAATTTGGGCAGTCCCAGATAAAGCAAGCCTCCCTATGGAAGACCCTCAGCTGCTTCAGGCAAATGCAAGTCCTTTTCTCATCAAATTCAATGAGACCCATGCTGCAATTATACTAATAGTTGAGATAAACTGTAATCTTTTAGGAAACCTGGTATTTGGCTCACAAAATCCCATGTAAAACGTTGTAAAGCTCACAAGCAAAAACTGCAAACCTGTGATTCTTTGTTTTCAAACATAATGAGAGCCTGTTTATAAAAGATGTTCATATCTTCATTTCCACTCTATATCAATTTTTGAACTTAATGAGACTTTCAGATACAACGTTGGCTCCAGGTCAGCAACAAGAACCATTATTTTTTTCTGCAGGCAAAGTTAAGATTCTTGCTCCAATATCATGATGGTTTTAAGGTAGACTGTTAAGGTATATTAGGCGTGCTAAGAAAAGCTACACAGAATACCGATATGTAACACCAGGGTGAATCCTCTTTCTTTCATAAATCCTCCACAAAGCCTTATAGGTGCATAGTCTGTGCAGGACTCATCATTAAGAATCTAAAACCACATGAAGGCTTACCAACATCAAATGAGTCTGCATTTCAGACAGGAACAAAGGACAATGGCTTCTTTTGACTGTAGACATCTGATCTTGCAGAAAAATATCGAGGCCTACTCCCTGTATATTATCTATTTCATTATGTTTTTATTGATAGTATTTCACGTGCTAATAGACCTTTCTGAGTTCACAGGCTGGCCTGATAACAAAAGTGACAGGCACAGCTGCATGAGTTGCTCAGCCCTTGCACACTCCTCTCTTGTCCCTCCCTCTAGTGCAGAAAGTGGATACATGTGTGGAGGAGTTAAGGCTGATCAGCATCATTCCTGAAAGAGGGCACCCCTGAAATGCACCAACACATTTTGGTTGGAAAACATGTAAATACTTCAACAGTTCTGTAATTAACAGCAAAGATGGCCACAGATTGCCCAGTGACCCCTGGATCTGCAGGCACTGCCACAGCTCCGTGCCAGGGAACGCTAGCAGCCGGGCAGCAGCATCCAGCCCCTCTTGAGCACAGATTCAGTGCTTGCCCATGCAGTGAAGCTGCCTGCATTCACACACATAGCTCAGCAAAATCAGTGGGAAGCATTTCCAGGGAGCTCAGCATGTTCTGAATGGAGTTTGCCTTGTGCACCATAAATGACAGCTGTCATGCTCTGCCTCTGGGATCTGTTGGTGCACATTTTACCATTTCATGGGAAAACCCATTAATGGTGTTAGAAAGAGTTCAGTATCGTAAAGGTATACAAGGATATAGTTGTTGAACGTAAAATAGAGTTCTGAAGGCACCCTGTGTCGAGCTCACTGCAGAAGAGATGCTGACCGGTTGAGTAGATACTGCAATTCTTCATACAGATTTAGTGTCAGAATTCAGTTCTTGCTTACAGACTGATCGCTGAAGAGGAAATTACTGCTCAAAGCCAAATCCCGACCTCACTTGCCAGATTATAAATGCAGAGCAATTTCTTTAACTTTGGTGAAGTCATCTGTGCTGGAAACAGTGAAAATGAGAGAGAAATGGGAGTTATATTATAAAAATTCAGCAAGGGAACAAGTTATGAGATAATGCATTAGGGCATTTAAACATGAGCTAAGTGCATATGTACTTTATCCCATGAAAAGTCTACACTTGATCTACTATAAGATTACACATAGTTTTCAAAGAATTCTGTCTTTATTCTAGATTACTTCATTAATGGTAATAGCATTAATGCTGCAGTCCCCTTCCAGTGTGGTGTCAGATGCGCTCTTCACTTGCATGGAGTAACGCTTTGAAATCTCAAAATACTTGAAGGTACTGTAACAGCCAGCACTGCCAATATAGCATGGAACTGCTACTTCACAATTCAAGTAGTCAGCTATTGACTCGTGGCAATCTATATCTGCATTAAAATGGTGAGTTTTGGATTAATGTGGAGCTGAAAGCCCAACAGAGGCTCTTTGCTGCCAGCCTGTCTCTGTAATTGCAGCATGGATTTCACCAACCACAAAGGGCAAAATGAATGTGATCATCCCCAGCAGTCGATAGCACATTGATTTTTTTCACTCTACGATTCGCACAAATATTGAAGCTCATTTTTTAAGCAAGGAGGATTATTAATCTACATTTCTTAAAAAATAAGTCCGTTTTGAAGCATGGTACCCCGTGTGGCTTATTTGATGTGCGATATGTAAATCAAACAAGCATAATATTCTTTTTTTTATTTTTGACCAAAAAATGGCATTCTCAGCAGGCTGTGAAACCTCATCCTCACCGTTGCGCTGTCATGTGTCATATTGTTTGGTTAAGAGATTAAAGAAGGAAATGTTGGCAGGTCTCGTTCTGGTCAATGGTCTGCGTTTTCTTAGTTTGGTTTCATTTTCACTAACCCCGAGGGTGTAAACAGACTATGTACAACATCACCTGTGGTTCCTAAGATGAAACAATGATTCAAGAGCATCTCTTCCCTAAATGGATGCAGTTAATCTGTGGTATAACAAATATACTTGAAGTCAGGGAAACAAAGTTCCTGCCCAGTATTGGTAAGGTTTCTGAGAACTACAGCATTTCTTTTCGTCATTGACATTGGCTGTTTCTTGGAGAGGGCCTTTCTGGAGCGATGTCTCAAACCATACGGTTGCGAGAAATCTTCAGGACTAAGGAGCAGATTTACTGCCATTTCCTCTGTGTGTACGTGAGCTGACAGCGACTGTTAATACGTGCCAGCTGCAAAATGGGCAGCTCACCTGTGTGAATAGACCAGATTAATTCAGTCCTTGACGGACTGTAGTCAGTTCCATGTGAACGCAAGGTGAGCCATTCACTGGCTACAGGTTGACTTGTTTGAACATGGATTTTCCTGATTCTGACTTCACCTACAATGAGCCATAAACTACAGCTGTGTCTTTTACAGCACTTCCTAGTTTTGCAGACCAGATCACAGATATCTTCAAAACTGCGTTTCCACATCACTTCTGCACGTGAGTGCAGTTGGTGGGTCAGCTCTCTGCCAGGTTTGGTCTATTTGTTAAAACTTTTCTCAAGGGAAGTGCAACTCATGATAAGAAACATTCCAGGAGTGGCTTAAATGAAAAAGTAGCAAACAAGCACAAATTAGATTAACTTCATAAATGTTCAAGGTCAATCAGGGCTCTCCTGTTCCTTCCTTCATCCCAAAGCAATATTAATGAATGCAAAACCCCTCTTTGCCGAGGGGCAGCCTTGAATATCAGGTCTTGGCTTGGATTAATTTCATTCAAATCATTGGTAAACCTTGAAGAAAAAAAAGGATGGTGGTAAAAGACCAAGCAGAAAAAAAAAGTCTGAGAGACTGTTTGCCCATTGCTTTGGTCTTTTCAGAAGCACCATATTACAATGCCTCATTTAGCCCACTATTTCTAACTTCCCTCTGTGTTCCCAATTAAGTTGATCAGGCACATTCCATGAGACAGAATTGCTCTTTCAGGTAGATGTTATAGGACTAGATGCATTTGAAGACGATCAAGCTGCTTGCAGTCATACACTCTGCTTCTGGTTTTAACTGTTTGCTCCAGTAAATCCTTGTGGTAGAGCAGTTGCTACATGTAATTAGCTCTATGTTTGCTTTCCTCGGGGTATTTAGCTACTTGCTCTTCAGCTCTTACTGCACTTAGCAGTACAGTAACATCTCAGTGCCCTGCCTTCAATTCCAAAGAACAGTGAAATGAATGCACATTAGTCACACAGAAAGATTATTCCCTGAAATACAATACAATTCATGTTATGTTCTGAAGAAGCTCAGGCTTCAATTTCCTTTACTTCCCTGAATGTAAGAACAACCTCAAACATGAAACATAGAAAGCACGAGCTGTTTTCTGCTTTAGTGTGCAATTAGCTGGACTGTAGTGCTCAGCTCGCAGCCCACAGAACAACCCCTTCTCCAGACCAAGTGGCTGCTGGTGACGAGCTGAGTTTGCTGGGAACTTTTCTTCTTTCTTTCATGATAGTCACCTGCAACCAAGGATGAATTATGGTGATAGGTAGTAAGTCATGCAGAGCCTTCTGGGCATGACAAATAAGATAGCACAGCAGGTGTATATAAAACAAACAGTCTCTTAACTAAATATATTACAAGGTCACTACTTGATTACACTGTGAAATGCCTTGGCTGGACTTTGGACTTTACCTACTACTTGGGGAGCGTGGAAGCAGGAGGAAGTTTTCAAAGTATTCAAGCAGAGGTGTTGTGAGCTTCCCTGAAGGCTCTCTTTTATCTCTTTATTATGCCTTTTTATCCCTTCCTGTTCTTTACCCAACTGCCCCACACATTAGGAAGTGCTCTGCATACTCCTGCTTCCACTGATAGTGGGGATTTCAGGCAAGATAAAGGCATTTCAGTGAACAACTAACAGACCAACAGGAAAAATATGGCCTGGGAGCATAAATCAGGTAGGCGTGGAGTTAAAATAAGGCATCTGCAACACTGCGAAACTGCTCACAAACAGCTTTTTTTACCTATTCATAACATGAATAGAAGAGTTCCCATTGTGCAGGAGCTCTGCTCTTGTGTTCTCAGATTCCTTCTGAAGAGCACGGTCAGTTTTTGCAGTGTCCGTGATGCTAACAACAAAGTAGAGAATAACTTCACGTTTTTCCACAACCATTTTGTTACATGACTGTGTGACTGCTCATGTCAGTGACCTTTGCTTTTGCCCTTTTATCAGGTTTGTGGTGATGGACAGACTTATCGCAGCCTGGGAAAGAGGGAATAGTTTTAAGAGAGTTATTCTTATTTCCATCAGATTTTACCTTTAAGATTGTAGACACAGGTCACATCTGAAATAGAGCTCACAAAGGAGAAATGTGCACCGCTGTGTGTTAAGAAGAACATTTTTGTTTTCAAGAATATTTTAGTTCACTGAATAATGAACCCTCAGTTGTGAAATAGATTTAAATGGATTACACTACAATTCCCTGTCTAAATTTAGATCAAGCTAATCTAACTCTATATGTTTGCTCTTCTTTCAAAATATCAGCTGTTGCTGAAATGCTGAGTTTGTTTATGCCTTCTGGTTTTGTTTCCATCTGAGCCTCTATATGCTTCAGTGTAATAGTAGAGCTTTTAAGAAAGGCAGGGTGGTTTGGAGGTTAGTGTGTACTAATAGGATTCAGGAGACCTCAGGTCTCGGTGTGATGCTGCCACAGCCTTCCTCTGTGATCTTAGGCAGATTACTTGGTCTTTGACTGATTTTCCTGTTCTGTAAAAGGGACATGAAGATATTAAGTCCATGGAGAGCCATGTATCAAAAGTACAAAAAAAAGAAAAATATAAAGAAATAGATTTTGTAGATAGACCAAAAAAAAAAAACCCAAAAAACAACACCTATGTAAACATGGGAAAAGACTGCTGAAAACCTTCCCTGAACAGTGCTGTGTCATAAATTCTCAATTAAACCTGCAGTGGGATTGGGGAGAAGCTACATTTGTACTGCTAGCCAGCTAAGGATAAAGCACTCTGTGGCAGCAGTGTTCCCACTCTGTTCAACTCATTTACTTACACATATCTGCTCCACTTTAACTGAGCATGGAGAGTGCTGTCATAAGTTACCATAGTGAGATTATCAGTGTGTAATTAAAATAAAGAACATTATTTAAACGAGACAATAAACTCCAAAGACATTTGTATACAAAGCAGTGCTGGAAGCACCTCGCAATTCCTCTGCAAGCAAATAAGTACATTTTCTCCATGGATAGATAGTCTTCTTTACTTAGCTATTGATTAGCTGAGTCAAACAAACTTGTAACCTTACCTAATGCATTCCCACCCTCCATTTGCCCCAGCCATAGATTAAAATCCATACTTAAGTGAAAGGACTTTTCCCTCATCCACCAGCAACTCCGCAGCCTGCAGCTCTAGATGACACTCAGTCACACTCTGTAGTCCTCTTTAAAGCCACCTAAGGTGTTCCTGCGGAGACAGGGCTGCCTGAAGCTGGGCTCAGGTTGTCCCAGGTGCCGTTTTCCTTTCTGAGAGAGCAAGGAAGGCAGGGCTCACTTCTTTAGGACACCTGTGGCAAAAGCCGCAGCCCCAGCTTCTAGCAGTGCTGCATGCTCCTGTGCTCAGCTCCATGGGGCTAGGCCTGTCCCCAGCTCATGGGCAGACAAGTGGGCACTGACCTCAACCCACTGCTTGGCTGGCACCTGATCAGTGCTCTCTTCCACCATGGCTGGCCCTGGCACTAGCAGAAGGAGCCTGCCCTGTGCTGAGAAGGCTGTGAGGAGAGGCAAGCTGCAGCAGCTAGTTGCTGCTCCTTGTTAGGAACAGTAGCACTGCATAAAGGTTTAGAGGAATGTAAAAGGTAGAGGAATCCATATATCAACATAAAAGATGTCATTCCTAAAGTGTGCAGGAATAAAAGACAAATGGTAATAGGTCACTGTGGAATCAGAGTTGTGAATGACAGAAGGAGAGCTCAGAGTGAAAGAAAGGGCAGGTAAATGTCAACAGTTGGGGAACAGAGATTGTGAACTCTCTCAGCTGGATGAAAGAGCTCAGAATATTCAGCAAAAGCTAGTTCAATGGTAAAATAAACTTACTGTCTTCAATCTGACTGCCTGCCAGTAATGTTTTCCAAGTTACTGGGATAGAAGAGCAGCAGAATGAAAGAACCCATTGGATATGAGAGGTCTGGAGAAGGCATGGAGCAAATGACTGTGATACACAGACAGGTAGCTCTGTGAGGTGCAGATGGCCTGCATGAATCACAGGTGCCAGCAGGAAGACAGAAGGCACAATAGGGGAAAAATGTGCAGAAATGGTCAGTGAGACATAAAACAGGGGCTGGAGAGATATTATTGACATTATTGACTTCTGGAGGTGAAGCAACTTCCACTTCTTGGAGAGATGAACAAATGTCCACCAGATGTGAATCTTACCTATTAGTATGTTTCTTGTGCCATGTTCTTGAAGAAGGACAAATTGCCCATAGGAAGTTAGCGTTTGTCCAGAGTTAAATTTTGGCTTTTTTTAAGTATCCTTGAAGAAGACCATAAGCTTTTAGAAGTGGCATTAGGATGTGGAACTTCATTGGTCAAAGCTAGCCTAGATTAGCAAGGCATAGAAGGTGATTGATCCTCTGACAGTTTGTTGGCATGTGTGAAATAAACTGTCAGGATGCAGTCCACCCTGATGGCTGCACTGCTGGCACCAAGTGGTGCTGGTGGTGGCACCAGCTGAGCCAGCGTTGGAGCCATCCGTCAGTGCACCTTGTGAAAACTGAGGCTCTGCACAGTCTGTGCAAACAGCCCATACCTTCAGGCGTGAGAGAAACTGTGTTGGTTTTATATTTTCCACAGATAAAAAATATATATATACACTGTTCCAAAGGTTCTCAGTCCAACACACTATATGTTAAAAAAATAATTCCTAATGTTCAGAGCAAATATGCGGTAAAACACAGCTAGCAAAATATTTTACCTCAGCCCTGAAGCTGTTCATCTTACATGTAATATAGAAGTGCTTGGGTTTATTTGGCTTTAGAAATCAGAGGGCACAAACTTTTCATAAAAAATTATGTTCTACCTTTATTTCCTCTCTTTCTGTTTGTCAGCAATCTGTGAACGGTCTTGTTTTGGCAATGGCATGGTTAGTTAGTCTACAAGATATCTGTTCCCCTTTGACTAATCACCGAGTCCTCATTGTTCCCTAAGATGCTAACAGGGTGCGTTTGCTCAGCTCCATAGAATATTCTTCTTGATCTTCTGTGATCAAATATCTGAAAATATCCAGCAGAAAGGGGGAAAAGGATTTTCAAGATGGGTATGCAAACACTTTCATCTTGAGGTTCCAATCAAATGCGTTCATGTGATTATCAAAAGATTTTAATTTTCCATTAACAGAGAAACAAAATATTTCTTGTGCAATTCCAAAGACAGGTGCAGGAGGTAAAATGCCTGGTGCAACCAAAGTGAACTTCTCTTTTTTAGTTTCAATAATAGCTGTGGAACTACTTTTTTTTTTGTAACAATTGCCCAGATCCACCCGGAGCCTTGCAAACCACAGTAATAAAAAGAATATCCAATGCCACAGCTGGAGAGAGAATCAAATGCTTCTTACCTTTCTGACAAACTGTTTGTCACTATCTTTCCTCTCCCACTGTGACATTGCCTTGCCACGGGTGTAATTTTTTGGCATTTCAAAAGCCTGTTGTTGATCTTCATGCAGAAATTATAGATCTATGCAATACTTTTCCTTCATTATTTGTAATTTACATCTTTCCCTGCGATCTAAATACTGTAATAGTCCCTCTCTCAATGTTTGTCCTGCTGTTACTTTATACTGTCCTTTGGGTCTGGCTGGTGACATTAGTATGATTGGATTCTGATTTTTAATTAGTATAAAAGCTGTATGGACCATACATCTGGTTGGTCTCTACTCAACGTAAAACAAACCTGACCAGAACTCATCGCTGTGTTAGCAGCACGGCAAGTTATTTGGTAGCTGTGACCAGCTGGAGGACGGTCGGTTCCCTTGCTGTCCCCCTGCCCAGCAGTGCCGTTCTGTGGGCCAGGCTCCGCACAGTGCCAGGAGCAGAGTGCAGCCCTGGCAGCACAGACCTCTCTGCAGGGCCACCCCACTGACAGGCAGCTGCACCATGGGCCTTGGAAAGTGAGACTTTTTAAGCACATCATTTTCAACACACGGAAGCTTTGAAAAACTTCTGAATTGGTTTTGTATCTTTTTAATCTCATATTGTTAATCCTTAAATAATAAATAGAATTGTTCTGGCTGGATGCTTTTCTCTGCAGATGTAGAGTATTGCTAAGGCTTCCTTCTGCCCAGAAAGGGCTTCAGGGTTAATTTATATCCATTTAGATAACTGGTGCAATTTTTGTGCTTGTCATCTTTCATGTCAGCCTAAGACTGATTATGTAAATTTAGTTCATGCCTGTAAATTCATCAACACAAATTAAACCAATGTGTGAATACTCCCACGCAAAAGTTGCTCCGGTTTAATTAAATCAGTATCAAACAACACTCTCCGTGCCTTTGTGTGTAGGCTAGGTCTTAGTGGCTTAGGTCGCATAGCCAGAAGTGCAAAAGTCACCTGCTGCCGTGGTAAAATCTTTGGGAGAAGCTCCCTTATTTGCAGTACACAGTTGTGCAGTGCCAGGCACAGCGAGATGCTGCTTTGTATGTATTACCTCACTGCAAACCCTGGAGAGCAACACAAACACTCATTTTATAAATAAATAGGAGCTGTTCCTATTATTACAGTGGTTACATAGCATCCTAATCAGGTTTCTTGGTTTAGGAGGTTTAGTTCTCTATGCTGTAAATAAAATCAGGCTCAAACAGGGGAATGATTTCTAAAATCATCAAAGAAAAAATTCACCCCTTGGCTGAGAGCCAACCTGAGCCCTCAGAAGCACGTGGATGCAGAAACTGCTGCGTTCATGTAGGAACAGAATCTGCCTCTTCCAGAAACCTGACAGAATGTTTAAGGGCAACAAGGAAAATGGTATTTATAAAAGCAGTGCTGACATCACTGGAAATAACAGGGCTCACACTGCTGTGATTTCAAAAGCTGATCCTGAATACTCAGCAGGTGGTGAAGCCCAGTGCTTAACTTCTTCCCATCAAAGAACAGCTCTTGCAGAATTTTCTGGTGAATTGGAGGGATAGAGAAAGCAGCTTAGGGTATCACACTGTTTTCCTTACTCTAATGAACTTCTTTACTAATGATGAGAAGTTGCTTTTCCTGGGTTTCTTTCTGTTGGCACAGCTCAAGCAGTGCTGTCACAGAGTTTCATCCACAGAAAACACGATGCCACTCTTTTTTGTGTTTTATTGTTTCAATATTTGATGCATCCTTCTTTCTCCTCTATCCCCTCCTTTTTGACGAAGATGGAGAACTAAAGGACTTAAATCCTGACGGGTTAGAAACAAAAAAGCATGTAGGAAGATTCCCCAAAGGAACTCATTTTAAGAACTTCACAGCCTTTCAACCCAGCTCATTATTTGTTAGTGCACTCCTCCTTAGTTAGCACTTCTGCAAGCAGAAGGTACTTGCAACCTCAGCCAGCTCTCTTGGTGGAGAAAGACAGCATTTTTTCTTGAAACAAAAGAAGTTGCATGCTTTCTTCAGAGTCCAGCAAGTAGCACTGCTTCCTAATATTTGACCTTCGCTGCAAGATTAAAATCCAGATTTTTATTACTATCAGCATTAGACACAAAAGTAAAAACAAAATACTCTTTGGGGCACTCTCTCTTTATCAGTTATTTGTCCTTTTAAAAAATGTATTGTCTCTTTCAAAGTTAACCACAGCTGATAATGAAACCAACAACAGCTTAAGCCAGCAGTTGTTTCTGAAGCAGGCAGTACCCTCTTAGTTCTATGGTGGGGACAGAAGTCGTGCTCAAGTTATTCTTTGATGTATTGCAAGATATGGCAAGATGCCCTATATCAATTCCATTTTAATCAATGGAGTTACATTGTGTGACATTTCCCAGTACATACATAATTACTTCATAATAAATTGGTAGGTGATTTATGTTACCATTTTAGGGCTTCTAAGCTTGTATTTGGGTGCCAGGTCCCAGAATGGGTGTGTAAAATTCACCCTTGCAAGACTTTGGTCTCCTGGTGAGTGCTTTGCTCTCCCTTACGAAGAGAACATTTCTATGAAATTGGTTGAGATAATTTCCATACTTTCAAAACAGCTACATATTCAACAGCATTACTATTTTGTCTTGATGAAAAATAGACATGGTATTTCTGGTGAGCACTGTTTGAACATGAACACTGCATTCTTGGAGCCATCACTGCAAAACCTAGAAATGAAAACAAAGGAGCTGCCTCCATACGCTGCTCCAGCTAACTGCCTGACCTGAGATTTCTCTGGAGGAATCTAGGGGAAGATGGCTGAGAAAAAGAACAATAGAGTTGGAGAAAGTCTCTCCCCATTCTCTACCTAAAATGAGAACTGCTGAGGCTCCTGAAGAGTCAAGGCATGTGGCAACCAGTGAAGCCAGCTGTATATTTCCAAGGAGGATGCATGGGCTGAGCTGGAGAAGAGTTATGAGAGACAGCTGGGCTAGGGACTGGCTCGAACTTCTGGCTTCCAGGCAGAGGCAATCTTCCCATCATCAGGGAGGCAGTTTAGCAGGGATATCCTAAGTCTCGAAAGGAAAAAATAGCTCATGAGGACAAAGAATAGCCAGGGTCCTGCTACCTACTAGAAATACCAGCAAGTTCCTAAGTAGATGCCTGCTGTTTTCACAGCTGTGAGAACATAAAAAGAGGCAGGTTTCCGTGAATAAGCCTGGTTGCCATCTAATTTGTAATAAAACTTTCCTCCCATGCTACTGAATTGTTTTCTCCCTTGTTTTGCCTGTTATTTTCTCATATCATCTGTATTGCAGTTCAATTTTATTATCGTAAATGGTATGAAATGTTCAGATTGGCACTGGGTTCTGAGGAGAAATTGTGGGGTTTTTTGAGAATTATTTTCTCAGAAGCAAATGTTTCAGGCTTTCACTTAGGAAATGGCTGGACATCTCCTCCTATCATCAACTCTTGTTTATCCCTATTTCAAATCTACATACAGTCAGAAACTAAATGTACAAAACCAGTGTCTGTCCCATGTTCACACATCTACCTTCGTATAGGATTGGTGAAAGAACGCGGATGGAGCACACAAACAACTCTCTTTGCCCTGACATCTGCTTTGGTACATCAGTCCTTCCAGGGTACTCTTTCACTCTTGCCTTCTCTCCCTTTTTTTCTCCTCATTTATTTCCCTCTCATTTTTACTGACCCTCTGTTTGAACAAAGTCAATCTCTGCTTCTGTTTGTTCTTTTCCTGGTTTCCCTATATCATTTCTGATCCTGCCACCCTCATATTGTGCATACACAGGAAGATTGCTCTGTGTCTGAAGAACAAGAAATCGTTTATGGCTGACTTTTGTTCTTCATGAAAGCTAGCTCTAAGCATGACAAGGGGGTGGGCTCCTTGGCCGTACAGTTTGTAGTATCTGAGATGAGAAAGCAAGGGAAAATCTTGTTGGGACCTAGGTGAGGGTTTGGCAGGCCTCGATGGAAAAACAGAGTGAGGTTCCAAAGGAAAAATAGAAGAAATAGTGCTGCTTTGAAGTCAGTGTCGTGAGAGGTCATGGCTACTGTTTTGTATCTCAGCGCTGGGAATGGTTCAGCTACAGCACAGGTAATTGTTTCTAAGACTAACGTGTGGAACTGAATGACAGCTGTTTGATGCCTGATCTTTGCTCCACGCCTGGGTCAGCCCAAGTGTTCTGGGAGACAATCAAGTGTTGCATAACATTATGTTCATATTTGCGTGAACTTTAAGTATAGCCTTTCTAGTCCTCGTTGCTTTTTCTCACGTGGGATTCCACAGCTGTGAGCCTTTGGAAACCGCTGGCAAGCAATACACTTCTACTTCATTTTCTACTTGATCACTGCTGTCTCATTTCAGTGAAGAAAATCCAAATGTACATTGCTATAATACATACAGCATATTTAAGAGAAAATTTTTAGCAGTTCACTTATTACTCTAGGATAGTGAGTGGAAACATATCTTCCATCTCTCCACTGAATGTGTCATTGTTAGCTTTGATTGCAGACATACTGGGACTCTGACCTTCAGTGACATTGCCAGCAGATGTCTGAAGCATGCCACACTGCAACCCCCTGCTGCACATGCCCATCCTCCTAGGAAAACCTCATGTCTCTAGCAATGTTCTTGTGCTCCTGCCTGTAGCCTGCCTATAGTGAGATGCTAAAATAAATGGTAAACTCAACAGACTGTAGTTACTTAAACATATGTTACCAAAAAATAACCAGACAGACATTTTCAGCTTTCCTGTATGGCTCTACTTCTTCTCTGATATTTGAATGCAAATTTTATCTACAGTCTCCAGATTTATAGTACATATCCGTAAGATCTGAAAGCGAATGCTGATGCCATGTGCCATGCATGACTGTGCTCATGTTTCCTTGCTCATGCTTTTCTGCATGGAAAGATACTATTGGCATGGAGCCTTCGTATGTGTACATGTGGATGGATGCATGACTGAGGCTTTCAGGGGCTCTGAGTTCAAGACTAGACTGAGGGCTGGCTGGGATTTGGTGGGGTGGTTTCTGAAGGCTGCTAGAAGCTATTTTAAAAGATTAACAGATTTTAGCCTCCATCACCTAATGTCTCCCGAGGATCAGTGTTCAGTTCATTAACATTTTAATATAGCAGCCATGCTAAGAAATTCAGAGGTAGTCACAAACTGTGCATCATGCCTGGTTTCTGCAGGTCCTATCCTGGTCAGTGTGCACAGCAGGAGGTGCTCTCATGACTGTAAGGCTCAATAACTGTGGTTTCCATTTCAGGACCTTTCTCTACTGTTTGCAGGCTGTTTGGGCACAGGGAATGGTTTCTTTGTGGGTTTCCCTTCAACACCCTGCCTGGCTCTGTGGCACAGTGCCTGGTCTAGCCCAAAGGTGTAAGCCTGAACCAAACCCTGTCTCAGGTGAACCAGAGAGGTTCCAGCGCCTGCTCCTCACATCCTGCCTTGTGCCACAGCCTGTCCTTGGCTGCCAGCAGGGCACCGGCCAGAGCAAAAGTCAGTGGCATTGGTCCTGGTTAGCCCCAACCCCATACCCTGCACCAGTGCAGGGCTGGCCCTGCCACACTCTGTGGCCCTGGCTGCTTTGCCCCACATGCCCTGCTCGCCTCTCCTTCCACTCCCTCAGCCTCTATCTCCCCATTATAACAACATTCAAGAGGTTTTAACTGTGTTTTCAGTTTGGTTGTTACTGACCCCATATGAATAACATCTCTGACCATCTCCCCCCATGCCCCGATTAGTTTTTTATTAAAACTTTCAGACTCTTGTCCTTTAATATATTTTTAATGCATTTTAAGTTATTTCTGGAATTCTGCATGGTGTCTCAAATGCTTGGAGAGCAAGGAGATTTATAAATAAAATGATTTTTATTACGCTATAAAAGAAACTGCAACACTAGTGCTCCAACGATCAAACCAAGTATGTGTGGAATCCCTTTCCCTACATGCCGTGTGCTCCAAGAAATTCTGCTTATATGCAGGATTACAAATGAGCTCAGCTAACCCAGAACAGTATTCCCAGTATCAATCAATAGACTATGAACACATTAGTATATTAGCAGTTTATGACAGTATTTAGGATCATATAGTACAATAATGGAATACGCTATCTTTGCAGATAGCAGGCGGTCGTGCTGTCTGGCGGGGTGAGCCATCCTGCCCAGCTCCTGCTGTTGCCTGGGCAAAGCAAACAACTCTGCGGGCACCGGCTGGAGCTGCAGTAGCAATGCCCCGTGCAAAGGTCTCTGATACAGTCTGTTTGAACAATCACTGCTGTATCTTATCTTTTCTGGGTAACAAAGAAATTCAAATTTAGGGGCACCCCAGAGGACTGTGGCCAGAACTGCTAAACAGAATAACGTCTGTTGTGTCAATTTACTTCAACTTTACAAATGAATTTTCGGGGCCAGAGAATGCCCAGCAACTCATTCCTTTAGTCTCGACTGCGCCCCCATTGACGGTGTGTATTCCAGACATGGGAAGGCTTGGTCAGGGCCTTTACTTACTGAAATTGCTTCTGTGGTGAGCAGCAGAAGAAAAGAAAATGTAAAATTTGTTAATGGGCATGTTTCTGTGATGGAAAGGGGCTTTATTACATGTCACATGGGATCCCAGTATGGCTATCTGGTGAGGACTTGCTGAAAATGGAGATAGATTGTGCAATATTGATGATTCCCCCACTCACAGAAAAAAAATGCCTTTTCCAGCTGCTCCCTTTGCATGTAAGAATGAACAAGACCAGAAAACAACCAGCATGAAGCAAGCACATGTCATGGTAGCAAGGGACAGAGAAGGAAACCTGGTCTGTGGTTGGGCTGCAGTGTCACAAAGATAAGCCTCTAGGGAATGGGGCAGGACAACATACAGGCATCCCCCTGTTCTCATGAGCCCAAAAGGAGACAGAGAGTGGGAAGAAACAGCTTGAGTATTTGTTTGGCCCACGAACCAAAGTCAAGTTCAAGAACACAGCATTGTTGACAAAAGTGAAACCTAAAATAAAACTGCCACCACAAATGTGGGGTGTTTGCTGCCAGAGCCAGAAACCATCCAGAATGCAGGAAGCTGGTTTGTGATGGGAAATGCATTTTGTCTGAAAGAGCTCTCCAGGATGCTTCCAGCCACAAAGAGGATGGGGAGCTGACATTGCTCACTGTGTGAGCATTTACTTGTCATCTGCAAGGTCATCGTGCTCTCTCCATTCAAATCCTTCCTGGAAAGCTCCTTGTGCTTCACTGCCTCCAAGAAGGTGATGGCTGGAAGGGGAAACAAGCCCTTCCACGGTCCCCAGGAGACACAAAACCACGCTGGACCGTGCTTAGCCCTGAGCCTGCACACACAGGCTCCCTTCCCTGCAGCTGGCCCTCAGCTGGCGGGCAGGCTGTGAGCACAGGGCGGGCTGAGAGAGGGAGGCTGATAGCAAAGAACAAAAGAAAGCGCGTTTGGACCTTGAAGGATTAGGGCTCCTGACTTCATGCACGTGACAGAGATCACTAGAAATGGAGAATGACTCCCTGATTAAGTAATAGTGTGGGTGGCTGAAGAAAGGGCAGTAGAGCTTTACAGAGTGGTACTTGTCAGGTCTCTCCAGGACCACGGGTCTGGTGGCCAAAGGGCTGTTTCCTCAAGGAAGAACAATTGGCTCTAGGATCCTCCACATTTTCCCCTCGCACCTCCTGGCTTGCTCCTCTTCCCTGCCAGCAGATCAAAGTGGCAGAACCTGCTGTTCCAGCCCAGGCTGGTACATTCCTGACTGGGTATGAGTGCTCTGCTAATGACATCATCTTCCTAAAATCATTTACTAGGACAAGAATTTTCCCCTGTGTGTATTTAAATACCAGCTACCTGCGTAACAGCTGTCTTACAAAAACTTGTGCAAGCAGGTCTTGTCAGAAAGGTGTTAACATGTTCCAATGCATCTTAAAGGCAGAGCGGAGAAAATATTTTGCACTGGACAATACGATATGTATTTCTTAATTAAATAAACAAAACGATCTTTTCATTAGCTTATTTTAAATTTGCTCAAAAATAAATTCTCAGTAATTCTGCCATGAATCTCGAGGAGATAAACAAGCATACATTCATAGCAATCATTCTATTTAGTATGACAAAAATTTTAACTACTAACACCAGAAATACCTGTGTCTCATTCTGTAAGAGCATGGTGAGGTATGCCATTCTACTCCACTTTGCTCTCCGTTTGTTTACTAATCAGCATACGAGAGCCTTGTGGACCTGATGAATGATTGAAACGTGCAGCATCACATGTCAGACTTTTTTCAAAGCTCATAAATGATCAATATATCTTTGAGAAGGGATCTGATTTCTGATACATTTATGTTAATAAGAATAGAAACACGGGGCACTGGAAATTGAGATATAAATCAATAGAGAGGTTGGACCTTCAAGAAGTTTGGTGAACAATAAAATAGACAGCAAAATATGCTTGCTGCTTCTCTGCAGTGCTTGGAGTGACTACAGCTGACCAACAAGGTAAATCAAATCTGCTGCCAATACATTCTTCTGCTGTCCAGATAAAACAGCGGACTAAGCCGGTGAACTTTCACCCTTCACCCGAGCTCTCTAAGCCAAAGTACAGATTAAAAAAAATCAATAACCCCAATCGATGGGAAAATATTTTTAGTCTCTAACTGAACGATATGTTTTGACAAGGCCAAAGAGGCGCACAAAAGAATGGGAAAAGATAAAAGACAGAAAATTAGGATTTTGTTTTATTGGTTGAGGTAGGATCACTATTCATTCCCCCTTCCTCCAAATCCCATTGACATTGGCTAAAATTATCTCACAGGAAGGAAATAAAATGAAAGGTTATGAATTCATTAAATTGTCTGATTTACTGTGTATCCCTGTAGCATGTTATCTTTTCTGGGTTTTGTTTCCACTACCGGACACTTAACATTGAGAAGATATTTCAGAACATATTAACAAGAAAGTAGGCATTATAAGTATTTTGCAAGGTAAAAAGAAAAAGACAAAAAAAGAAAAAAACAACCAAGAAATGTTAGCAGCTTGTGCCTTTTCACACTGCTGAAAATACAAAATACCTGACACAGAAACACACCAGCAGCCCCCAAGCAGAGCATGAAGCCTGTGGCACTGCCTTGCAGAGCACTGTGTGAGTAGAGGCGGGCAGAGGACTTGCTTGCAGTGCTGTGGGGGTCTTGAACACCAACGAGGGAAGGTATGGGCACTGCTTTCGTTCAGCAGACGCATGTGCCCTGTCTTGCATTGCCTTACATGCCACCCAGAGTGCTACAGCACAGACTGGGGGAGACTCCCAGCCCCTCCCGCAGCCCTCGTAGAAACATAGAATATCCCAAGGTTGAAGTGGCCCATAAGGATCATGGAGTCCAAAGGACCATCCTCACTACCACAGCACAGCCCTGCTGCTGGGGACAGGGCAGCTCAAGGCACTGTCAGTGACAAGATTTTCCTATTATTTCAAATAATAAGGTTTGAGAAGAACATGGAAATTGTTACTTTTCCTGAAAGGATGGCAGCAAACTCTTATACTCATTACATGTTATCTGAGAGGTCTTTGTTGTTTTGTTTGCAAACATACAGACATACCGGGGTTATTATGGGTGAGATAAATGTGATGTTGAAGGGTATGCCCCTCTTCAGAGAGCAGCACTGAGCTTTTATGAGCACTGCTTTTTGCATTGCCTTTGCAATCAGAGTGCTCACGGCTGCCTCTGGCAGGCCTGCATTCGCTGGCAGTGCTGGGTCACTGGGAGCCTCCGGGCTGAACGACACAATGGAAATGGGGGGAACCAAGGGGAGAGTAACCAAACCCCCAGGCAGAGAGGGACAGCAGGGATGGGCTGAGAGCACTGACACAGGCTCACCCTGCGCCTGCTTTTCTGGGGGTTTCTCAGTGTGTGATTGCTGCAGTGCAGTTTGTGAGATGGGGCATAGATGTGTAGGGATGATATTACTGCCTTCTCATTTCCTTGTGTGCTTGCACTTGTATCTACTTTTTGCTTCAAATGTAAATTAGTGTACAACTTTTTCTGGATCATATTTTTGCAGTAGGGAGTGCTGGTCCAGACTCTTTATTCCTAATTATTGCCTCATTTTCATGTAGCATTTAATAGCAATAAAATCAAAAGCCATCTCTCCGAAATACATCCCGGAGGTACTGGCTCATTATTTTCACATTCAGTGGATGTCTTGCCTTTTTTAGTGGTCTGAACACCTCTTCCTGACTTGTCAGAGGAAAACATCCTGAAGCACTCGCAGACTAGTGTTTACAAGACAAACTTCCATGACTGAAATGCTGTAGGTAGCTCTTAGCCTTGAGAGCTTTCAACATATGCAGTGAAGTATGATGACTGCTAGAATTAATTAGAGAAAACAGATGTCAAGCATTTACCAAGAGTTATTTAAAGAAAATCTATTATGTACGGATAGTTGATGGTAGGGTTTGAAATGTTGCTAGCAGCTGAGAAATAGCTGACTGTTTTTCCACTTTGTAGGAATCGTACCTAAAATACACTGAAAAGAACACTTTTGTCACCCATAGAAATAAAAGCAGGATACTGTGATGATGACCATATTTTTTTTCTCATTAATGCTTCTGTGAGACCCTTAAAGATGATGGGCTTGCCAGGGTTGCAAGCAGGAGAAGAATTTGACCCCTGGGACGGCGCCTAATACGTTCATGGACAAGGTGAGACCTGGGATACGGAGCCCATTTCTCCAGCAGAGGCTTTGGGAAATGAATCTTTCAGAAATGACAGGAAGAATTAGGAGGGTGACTTGGCCCTGGCTCACATACCGGCTCCAACAGGAAAATATCTCACTCCTGTTCCTATGCAGATTATACCTATGCTTCTGTCATCAGCATCCACCAGCCCTCTGACAGAGTGACTTTGACTGCTCTTCTCTTTGCGGCAACCAACGCACCCCATGGCCCGCTCAATCCTTTCTGCTCAAATGACTTATGTCCTGGCCTTCATAATTCTGTCAAAGGAAATATACAGCCTTCATCTTTGTTATCTTTCATTGTGCCTAAAGAGGTCAGAAGTTCACAGCAGTTCGCCCAGATAGCCCGACTGAATGTAAATGTGGCCATCAGTTTTGATGCAAAAAGCCTCTGAGACAAAATTGACAATCTTCTTCCCCCAAGTTTTGTGTGTGCAAGCATGAAACTTGCCTTCCACCAGCATTTGTACTGTCATACAGCATTAATGGAAAGCACAAATACCTGAGAATGCAGCCAAAGCCAGTTCGCAGGAGGAGTGGATGAATGCTTGCAGGAAATTCAATGCTTCTCTCATCCATCACTATTCACATTGCCTTCCTTGCCTGCAGGTAGAGGCACAGAGACTTATTGGATGGGATTCATCTTACCTAACTTTAGACATATATAGCACAGATATCTCTATCTCAGCTTGTTGTCTAGACTCTCGTGAAAGTCAATAGAGAGAAGCAAGCAGTTCCAAGCACAATTCATCTGACCTATTTCAGACACCTTCTTTAGGAAAAGATGAAGCTTTCCCTAAAACTGCCTATTTCTCTCTAGTGACTTCAGAAGAATTTAGGCCATTTATTCAGGTGCAGACATGTATTCCGTGCTATCTACATGTGGTGAATTCCACCCCTCTGGTACATTAAATAATATTTTTTCCCACAGTTGAATGAGCTTAATGGGGCCTTTTTGGCCCCAATAAATTACCCAATATTCTCATGGGCTTTTTTTCCTCCCTAAAAGTGAAGCTGGTTACATAAAGCAGTGGCAGAGCACAATCCAGAAGCAGTCAACAGGTCAGTGTTGGCAGGTCAGCGTTGGAAGCCCAGGGATGCTGCTCCCACTCGGGTGTTCCCAAGTCTCCCTTGCTCCCACTTTCTCCCTGCACCTGCCTACTGCTGCCTGCCTCTCTGAGCAGGTCCCCAGGCATTCGTCAGCCCATCTGCCTCCTGCTGAGGGCTGTGGTGCTTCAGCCCACACGCTTCTGCTCAGGCTTCAGATAATGGCTTTTGCTGCTCCTGCTATCGCTATATGAGAGCCATTTAATTGCATCTTCCATTCAGCCTGAATAAAGGGTGAGTAGGACATCTATTTGCTTTGACTAGACTTGTGATTGATGCAACTGTTAATACCTTGCAGCGTAACACAATCTTCCCTCACCTCCCAGGGATGCTTTGCTGGTAACATGTCCCTGTGTAACTTTTTCAAGGACAGTCAGAACATGGTGAAAAAGGAGAGAGATGGCGGTGGAAGTGCCAGTGAGCCTTTGCCCGGTTGCTGCAGGGTTACCTTTTTCCAGCATCTGTCTCACCCGTCGCCACTGCCCTTGGCGTCAGCAGAAAAGGTGCTGTTTCCTTGCTCAGCAATCATTTCTAACAGACCACTGGCAACTTCTCTGAGCAGAGCTGCCTGCAATGTCCTGGGGTCATCTTGCCCCCTGGGAGAAAGCCAGGAGAGACATATTCTGCCGTTAGGTATATAATGAGCTTTCATCCTTTCAGGTAGAGCCTGGGAAAGTCATCGTCCCAGCAGAGCTCTGGTGAGCAGTCATCCATTGCTTGCCTTGATGCGCTGAAGTTGTCAGGGATGACAAGTCCCTGTGTCGTGCCAGAAGAGCACATGGGCAGCTCTGCCCAACCATACGCTGCGTGCTTGTGCCAAGGTGGGCAGGGGGAGCTGCCTGGGAGATCCCAGAGCTAAGCGATGGCTCTTCAGAGGGACCATTTACACCCAGACAACAAAAAGCATGTGACCATAAAGAAATAACTGCACACTCAGATAAATCAATAAAACAAGACCAACTTTTATTATATTTGTGGCACTGTGTAACTGAATTCCAGGTTACTGGAAGTCCCTGAGATACAGCAGCGTGTAAGGAGGGACAGGAATGAGAGGACAAGACCATGACTTTAGCCATCAGGAGAACAACCACGGAGCTGAGATCAACCCTCTCCACCTTCCGCTGCACACAGTTCCACCCTTAAGCCTCCCAGCAGAGCATGGGTAACTCTATTACTCTTTTGAGCAACCTTGATAAAATTGATTACATTCAGAGATTTTCAGTGAAAGCCCACCATGCAGTTCCAGCAGCTTACACTGTGTGTGGGCTTCTTCTCATGTCTCATGCAGCCACGCCAATAAGTGCAGTTCGTACCTAGCAGTCAGGCCACAGCTAGCTGCAAATGTGGGGGTGTCACAACATGTTAAAGTGAGCATGGCAACAGTAAGAACGGTAGGAAATAAGCTACATGACCAAAGTGCTGGCAAACATGGTTGGAGCCCTGCAGCTGTTGGCTGTTACGTGGCTGAGATGCCTTGTCCAGAGCAGCAGGGGAGGAAAAAGTGCTTCCATCAGCTGTACACGGGGGTTCATCTGACTTCCCTTCAGCATGGAAATAATCTCATCACCTCTGCACAGTCAACAAGCAGACTTATCAATAAGAACATATCTCAAACACCCTAATGTGTCGTCAGTCATTCACAAGTCAGTGGCATGTGTGTGCAGGACTGGGCAGTTGCATACCACTGCAGTCAGTGCCCCTGGCTATTGGGCAGGACAGACAAGCTTCCTGAACACTTATGCTTATTTTCTTCTTGGTGTTTGATTTCTGACAAACAACAATGTGGATGTTGTTATACATCTAGCCAATACCTTGCTTTTGGGAGGCACTGCCCAATCTTTCCTTTGAATGCTGAACTTTTCCCCATCCCAATCTGGAGCAGGAGTCAAACCTTCCCATTGTGTCCATTTGTTTCCCTAACACAGTGCCTAGAGGCCGGGATCAGGGCAGGGGGACTGCTCCGTGCACTTACCATCTGGGGCAGGTGGAGGACCGTGGCCAGCAGAACCTCCACCATCTGCCACTGCCTCCTGCAACTGCCTGCAGCTCTGTGCTGTATTTCTGGAGCAGATCGTGCTGCTTTTCCGGACCCCTCCTCAGTATTGCTATTGCTTGAGATGAGACTGGGAAACACTGAAAAATTTCTTTGTGTGAAGTATTTATTTTTCATGGGAAACAACGTAAGAAATAGAGTAAACATTTGGAAAGCCTTTTAAAAATTATTAAAAGAGCTGTGGACCTATGTGGAGTTCTTGCAGGAAAATAGGAAATACAATAACAGCAGGAGACCCCAGGGAGATGAAGTTTTGAAACTCAGAGAAAAATTGTAAAACTATCAATCGTGAGGTACAGAAAGATAATTTAGATACTGTAAGGCCTCATAGCGGCTTTCTGCTATTTGTGTCATAATTTTCTGCCGTGTTATTTTCTGTCAAGCCTTACAGTACTTCTATAATGGCTAACCCATTTGTTTTCCCAAAACTTATCTTTGAAAATTATACACAAGGTCAGAGTTACACATCTGAGCACCCCATTTATTATCAGGAACAAGAAAATCTGTCTGGGCCACATCATGGCTGAGCTGTCCACCTAGCAGGATGAAATAGGTGGCAGGGAGAGTAACCGCATGGTACAGAGAGGCACTGCTGGTGACAGAACAAGAGTGATAGGAGAAACATCAGCAAAACTAAAAGCAGAAGGAGATATATCATTGGCAACAAAACCAAATCAAGCTAATGTCTTCACAGAGCAAAGTGGGTAAAATAGAGTGACTCAGTAAATGAGCTGAAGTCATTTGATGAGACACCTCTATAGCAGATCACTTTGTTCATGAAAGGATCTGACTGACATCCTTTGCGACTGGAGTTCAGCCTGATACGTGTGTTTGTGGAGTGACAGTGGTACAATTCTGCCTATCTAGTAAACAGTATCATTTCTGAAATATGCTCATGCTGCAGATTGCAAATTCTATTTTTAGTGCTTTCCTAGAAGTTTATGCCTCGTCTTCCAGCCTGGGGTGGGAAAGCATCACCGCACCAAACCACTGACTGGGTCTTGCTGCAGAACAGAGCTCAGCTCGGAGCACCTGAGCCACTGAATCTGACAGCAATCAGAGCTGAAATACCTGAAGTTCCGCAGGTCATAAACTCTGCTTTTGGGTGAACTCTGATGCCGTACCAGTGGGGTATGTTGGCTCACACCGGGGGCTAGATTGCACACACAGAAAACCTAAAAATGCCTGTACCTCCCAAAAGCAACAGTGGTGAAAATGTGATGAAGGACATGCTTCAGGGCTCGTTTAGGTGATGTGATGTGCTATGAATCTCATCTCAGCAGAGGGCCTGTCTTCAGAAAAGGTGTAATCGATAAATCATGTGCCAATTGCATTTATTCAGTGTGTCAACTTGCACTCCTGTACCACAGTGCCCAGCTAGCAGAGGAGGCTTTGCTGCACCTTGTTCCCAACGCTGTGCTAGGGCTTGCTGCTTGGTGCTTGCAGCAGCTGATGGAAATCCAGCTTCAATGGCTTTCTTCCATGAAAAGAAAAGGAAAATATTGACATGAAATCCTATAAATGGCAGGCAAACATCCAAGAAATGCCCATGTAGGGCACAACATACTGCTTTCTAGCAGCAAGCTAAGGATGCCCAGCCCTGATAGGTTCCCAGAGAAAGTAGGCAGGCTCTGTCAAGGCTGTCCTGGAGCTGTCAGCATGGTGAATAATCTGAAACTCTGGCTTCTACTGGCAGAGTGGCATGGGACCTGCAGGTGAGCACGAGTTGGGTGCGCAGGCAGAGCAGGAGATCCAGGCACATTACAGCACATCCCAAAACAAGAACTGTGTTGTTGAGAGGTTTCCCCACCTCGTGCTGATGAATTACCGAATTAAAGAGCTGATACAAAGCACACTGAGGCAGACTCGGTGCTCGGTGTGTTTGGGGTCAAGCTTTAAGATCCCTGTCACCAACTCAGAGCTGGCCCGTCCCCCTCCACTCGCAGCCAACTGGCGGCTGCTGGGATCTCCCTGGGATCCTGCAGGTGCATGTTCCCAGAAAGAACCCCGTCCCTCTGCACCACTTCAAACAGCTGCAGATCAAGCAGAAAGCCAGCAGGGCTTGGATGTAGCTGTCTGCAAATTTAAGAGGTCTGAGAGATTTTTCATTAAGAGAAATCAAGTGAAATAAGCCTAGCAGAGACTTACCTTGCATTCAGACCTGGATTATGATTTGTGCTGTTTTTTCTCTCCATTCTCCTGCACACATATGGTGAGAGGGGGAGGGAAATAAGAGCTGTAAGACATGTAATTGATGGCAAAAGAGGTCCAAATGTGTGCACCAGATCCAAACACTCTCCAAAATGTAATCCCTGTTTGTCTATATGATGGGGATAATAGCCTTCATCACAGGGGTACCGAGCAGATCAATAAATAGTTAATGTTTGTCTAGGGAGATGCACAATGCCTGCAGTGTAAATCAGAAGTAGCCCCTTGAAATGCATGCAGTTGTTACATATGGATAGAGCCAACGTAAAAGTGTGCAGACACAATTTCCTAAAAGAACAGTGCTGATTACCATGCATACATGTTTTCTTGTGTGTGGGGCAGCAAGTGGACTTCAGACAAGGTTTTCTGCTGGTGTAAATCTGCATCATTTCATTGACACCACTGGAAATATATCAGCTTAAACAAGAGCAGGCTCCAGCCCCTGACATCTGCCGCTCGCACGGCTGTTACCTCTCCTGCAGCCCTCCTTCCACACACGTTCCCAATTCAGGCAGGCAAATCTACTTCTTAGAGTCCCCATTATCTCATCAGTACTGTATTTTCAACAAATCAGCATCAGCAACACAGGCATGGGTGATGTCTTTTAAACCTACACATGTTTTTCAACACTTGTGCCCACAAGGTCTTGTGTGAGGTGTTGCAGAGCTGCTGTAAAGGCAGTGCCAGCTGCCAGGCCTGCACACCAGTTCTTACAAGCAACACAGGCATGGTGTGGGCACCTCGGCACCTCTCTGAAGCAAGTCCATGAGGCTCTGTATCAGCATTTTTGCCATGAGCAGATCAGTCTCTAAGGAGCTAAAGGAGCAAAAACTCTGATGAATCCATACCTGGACTGGGGCTGTCCCCAGAGCCAACACAAGGAGGCCTGGAGACACCAATGCCAGTTGAGGAGGCCTGTGACCACCAGCAGTGGAGGCTTCCCAGCATCATGGGTCTCAGAGCACCACCTTGGAGCCAGGAGGAAGAGCTGCCTCTCCTCACCAGGGCCTGCCCCTCTGCACACAGCGATAAGCCAGATTGCTTTTTTGCGATGTGGACATCTGTCCACTGGGAGCTGTCTCACAACCACACTAATTTCATGTAAGGCTCTGAACAACCACCAGCTGGGAGCAACTTTCAATCACTGCTGACCTGGGCTGCATTTGGACTGGCAACTAGAAGGTGGAAGGCAGTCTATATCCTTGCCATGATTCAAATCTCCTGAGCTACCCAGTCCTCCGCAAGGCTCTGAAGTTCATAAAGCGCATGTCTATTAAAACATACACAGCTTTGCACTCACAGATGTGCGTGCTGTTGTTTTCTTGATTGACTCAGGAAAGAAGAAATTTCTCTGATCCTGTAGAAATCAAGGACTTGCAGCTACAAGCAGTGCTCACGCACACATCAAACACCTGCTAATGATAAGGAAAAGATCTGGCAGGGAGAAGCAGCCTTAGCTACCAGCAGCCCGATGGATGGTCAGAGGTTTGCCTGCTTCACCAGGGCAAAAGGCACCAGCGGAGAGTGGGTGTGGGGGTGTGTGCCAGGCAGGGAGGGGAGAAAGGCCTGGCACATCCACCAGCAGCAAATTGGGCTCCCGCACGGTCTAATTCCTGCTTCACCACAGACTGCTAGCACAGCTTGGATAAAAAGGGAAAAAGGGAGAAAAAAATCTATGCAGGAGGCTGCAAGAGCACATAGAGTCTGTTCTGAGCTCCTTCCACAGGCAGACAGAAATCAATAAATCAATAGGAAATGTTCGCTGGCTGTAAAATGGGTAGAGAAGCCAGTGTCAAGCTGCTTTAAGATGGATGGACAGTAGGTTTGCAGTTTGCAGAAAGGCTAGAGGTGACGATCACCTTGAGATGGGATCAGCGGCCAGCAGCCCAGCAAGGCTCTGAACCTCGAGCTGATGATTAAGGGCTGGGGCATGGACTGAAGCACCCCTGTGAGGTGCTGCCCGCGCCTCCGGCTCCTCCTCACCACGCGGGGCTGTGGCTGGGCAGCAGCTGCCGGCACGGGCCATGCTGAGCCACTGCATTGAAGTCAGGGCCAGAGAAGACTGAATAAAAATTGACTAGATGCCTGGTGGTGGTGAGGATTGATTGAAGACGGGCAGGGGTTTTTCACCCCAGTCAGATTTTTTCCTTTCTATGAAGGATTTAATAATTATTAGACAACAATTCCTATTCAGAGCATTGTACCTTAGTAAAAGAAGCACAGGGACAGAAAGCGGTGCCAAAGATGCTTAGGAAAAGCTGGCCAGAGTGGTGTTCTTCATTTTTTGTTAAAGGGAGGATACTTATGAGGGGTGGAACAGCTGTACCTGCAGCTGGCCACCTGTGTCCTCCAAGTGCCCGTTCAGAAGGTGGCTGCCACTCAGTCACTGTGTTTCAGAAGCAGAGATGAAAGCCTTTGCTGGGACATGGCTCCTGCACAGTCAGACATGCAGCGTGGCCTCAGGCTCCCCACTGCCACAGCTTCCACTCCAGGACTTGTGTTTCTTTCAGTTTCCATGAACTGCTGCTTATCCTCTTCTCTGAGGAAATACAGCCTCCTAACCTCTTATCCCCAGTATCCTCCTCATCCCCCAAAACAATGGATTTGGACCCTGCTTCTTGCTCTAGCCAACAAGGCCCTCTGCAACACCTATGCTGGTGCACGCAAAGCATCACTGCTGCTCACACAAGGTGTGCTGGCAGAAAGGTCCCTGATTTATTTGCCTGCGTAGTGATCTGACTTCAAGAACTGCTCCCCAAATGCCCACTCATTGTAAGAAATTCATGAAATAATAAAATAAATTCAGATTTACTTAATCTCTGTTGGACTGCCCAGTGCTGCTGTCAAAGTTGTTGATGATGAAGGAATGGAGGGTGCTGGAAATGAAGCTGGCCTTGCCAACACTGAGCCATTGCACTGCAGAGCACTGAACCCCTGCAGAACCCTTCTGCAGTATCTGGACCAGAATCAAACTCCACTGATGTCAATGGGAGCTTTAGATTTGAATGGACTTTAACTCAGTCTCTATAAGGAAATCCCTGGTTGGTCCTTTTTCACTCTCACTTTAGTACCCAGAACAACAGGTACAGCACATTGCAAACCTATTTCACACCAGGTACACCAGTGATGAGAAAAGCCAGAATTTTTCACCTGAATGCCCACTCCTTGCTGCCAGGAGGGCATGGAGCAAACCACAAAGACACTTCAGTACCAATTCCGCTTTGCAGCACCGCCAGAGGCGTCAGCGATGTGCAATAGCTCTGTCAAATACTGAACCTGAAAGTCGTTCATTTACATGAGCTAATTTCACTCTTGTACCATGAAAATTTGGAGATTAAATTGAGAAGAAGAGAAGGTTCAGTTCAAAAAATTACATATATATGTTATATACATACATATATTTGGTGAAGGAGACCAAGACACAGATTAGATGCGTACTACTAGGATCCGATATCAGTTTGGGTTTGCTTTTATTTTTTAAGCTGCTGCCCGTTATGAGAATCAATACACACAGAAGGAGAAATTTAGACCTGTGTGTCTGAACTATCAAACAAAGCTTTGAGCAATGGAATAACTGGCAGGCACCTCAGAGTTCCAGTGCAACCAGTGGGTGACACAGGACTGCACGAGCTGCACTAAGTAAGCAGAGCCTTAATGAGGGCTGCAGCCTTCCCGCTGCTGGGGCTTACCCAGTGCCAGCAGCTGGGAGCAGCTGCTCCTCAGGTAAGGAGGATTTTCTCTCTCTCGAGCACTGCACGACTGTTTTGTAGAGTTTTTAGTTCATCTGTGGCAGAGCAGAGGACCTGTAATGAAAAATTCATTAAATTAGTTACTTTCGTTCTGTTTTCAAATCGCTTGGAAATAGATGTTGACTTTGATTGATTTGTTTGTGCCTTGAAGTGGTGCTGTGTGCTCCGTGTATCCTGGCATCTCCTTCTGCTGGCCCCGTTATTAAGTTTGCTTGGTGAATTCATACTGAAAACTGTAGGCTGTGTTTTCTGGATGACTCGCAAGAATTTCAGTTCCATCGGTACCTCTTACAGCAAAATATTTAATTGATAAGAAACTAAGAAAGAGAGTAAACTTCCATCTGAAAGCCATTCAAATAACCATAGAATCCTGCCTTTCCTCACCCAGACATAGGTGCTGCTCAGATTTGCTACAAACATTACAGCTTTGGGCTTAGGTCTTGTGCTGAGCCTGCAAGGGGAGCACTGCTAGGAGCTCGGTGAGTAGTTCTGTCACTGGTGGAATCCACCCACAAAATCCATTAGAATTTTTCCGTTTGTTGCAAATTAGCTGTAAATCCCTATAAGGCACGCTTTGTCTCAATTTGACTAGAGCCTGATGCCTTTATATTCTTAGGTTAAATTTGAGTAAGTTGGGCCTCTTTCACCAACCCTTCATTCATAAATCTCATCAGGAAATTGGTTTTCCTCCTCAACCATCAGAAAATACTGAATGGGGTGGAGGGGAGAATTTTAGATTATTATATAAGTTATTGTTACGACCTAGAGGTTCTTTTTTAAAATCTCTTTTTTTTTTTTTGGTAGAACACAGTTGCTTCCAAATGCTTCTGCTCTGTTTAAAAATATTGCTCGTTTCAATGATAGCTATAACAAATGAAACATTTCAGTTGTTTCCTGTTAGTTGCTAGCTGTCTGGCATGAGAAAACGAGGTCATGTCTCTGACTTCACAGTGGCCTGGGCACCACCTTCAAGTGGAAACAGATTCATAACACAGACATAGGTAGCATCCCTCCCCAGCTCTTCCTGCCATCTCAATGCCTTTAGTGCCTGAGCCCTGTAAGCAGCAGCTCCAGGCTCGGCACCAAAGCCCTGATCAGGCTCTGCACTGAGCACAGTGTGCCGCTTGCTCGTCCTTGCCCATCTGCACTGTGCCTACGTGCCTGCAGACAGAAGCAGGGCCTGGCCAAGCACTGCCATAACCATAGAGAGGTGATCTTATCGGGCACCTCTTGCTGATAAGTGCCCGCTTCTGTCTTACAAGCAGACCGGCATGATGTGGGCACACAGCCAGGCAACAGCAACCTGCCCACACTGCTTGGGCCAGCAGTGCTCAGAGCAGCAGAGCTCAGAATGGCAGCACAGGCCCTGCCTTGCCCCCGCCACCTCCCTCCCTCTGCCATTTGCTGACGCCATTTGCCTGGGACTGGAAGTGTCTGCAAGCTCTGAAAATTGGATCACAGGGAGAGCTCTTTGCCGGCCCCGGTCACGCTGACGGCAAGACTTGATCGATCAATACTCTGTGTGACACTTTCAGAATTCATTGGAAATGATGTCCTTTTTGAATGACACCCACATTTTATCGAGGGCAGCTCCACCGGAAAAGCACCAAGTGTGTTTTTGCAAGATATGTTTTGTTAGTAGTAAACTTCACTTTATTTGTACAGTTCTCTGTATTTGGGATTTCTCCTTCCCTCCCTTCAACCTCCCTTTTGAAGAGGGCAGAGATTTAATCTTTAAAGGTAGCTTTGTAGGTTGACATTTAGAGTGTGAGCCACTCCTGAGCCTGATGTTTATTATGACATATGGCCTCTTCATGTAAAAAACACTGAGCTTTCGGGGAGAATTTAAAAAGTGGCCTGAGGCTCACCACGCACAGCTAAAACTGATTCACAATTTTAGCCAAAATATTATGACCTCTGGGTAAAACTGCTGCTCTGTTCTGGGTCCCCACAGGACTGCTTGGCGCTGCTGTATTTGAGCCTGGTTGTGGGGTGGCTTGGGGCATCCTGAGCAGCGTGGCAGGGCAAACATTACTCCTATTGACAGGCTGCAGGAAGGATGGTGCTTGCAGCTGGATGCTTTTGGAGAGATATGGCGAGAAAAGGGGAAATGGTTGGGAACCTGCTTGGAAGGGTTCACAGAGCGCTAGGTAATGTTTCCATTGAATGTACATGCCGAGGAAGGGATGTTCAACCCTTGTATTTTGTTACTGAGAAGTTAATAGCTCTGGTTGCTTGCTAATGGGGCCCAAATGCTGCATCCTTGGGGTTCTATCTGGGGTACATCTGGGACTCGGAGGACTCAGAATGGCTTGTCATTAAAAACTTAGAGGCCAGGTGTATCACTCAGATATTACTAGTCAAACTAACAAACAGGCACAGGAGATCAGCCCCAATCCTTTTCTCAAATTCAGTGAGAGAAAAAAAAAGAAAAGCAATTTCCCAAACAAAATCCTGTATAATTTGGGACTGGCTACATGGTGTCTGCAACAGGGTGAGGCTGTAGCTGCTGTAGTATGAGGGTAGTCCCACAAAGGCAGTGTTTATGGACCCAAGACACATCTATGGAGTGTAGGTACAGAACTGATGGTACAAAGGCAGCTAACAGAGAAAGATCATTCCCAAAGGCATTTGGGGCATCACTCCGTGTGCACACAGAGTTCACCCTACTTTGCTGGCAGTACTGCTCCAACATAGGCCTCTGGCTGTGCTTGGGTGCAGCCTCCCTGCCCCGCAGCCCCGTGCTGTCTGTGCTACCTGAGCTGCCCCAGAGAGCAACTGAATGTTGCAAGGTCCAAATCTGGTGATAGGAAGAAAGAGAATATCAGAGGAGAACTATGGACTTATTAATCTGCCTGTATGGTTGCCAGGAAACTATCAAACCTGTCATAAATTATTAGATAGCCATTTACAGGGAAGTTTTCAGTTGCTAATCTTGCCCTCGTAATAATACCTAATAGTTTCATTTACTTTCTTCTTAAGGAATCTGACCTGGCAAATTGGATAACTACTACCCTGAATTTTAATATGAGGCTTAAGTGAGAGATAGCAGATATAGAGATCAGAGTGACTCCAGCCTGTTTTACTGCTCCTGTGGCTGGGTGTGCAGCAACGACATGATTCCTGGCAGGTGTGTCGTGTGAGTCCTGCAGAGGGATAGCTTGCTAAGCTAAAAAGTCTGGGCTTGTAATGCAAGGCATAGAGGCTAGTGCTTCTAGTTCTGGTGGCTGCCAAGCAAATTGAATTTGTCCAGGTGAGGATTTCATTTGCTCCTGGACAAGCGTCCTCTGGCCAGAGGCAGCATCACCCTTCCTGGGCAGGAAGCTGGAGCTCGTTTCTCAGAACACAGCCATGAGAGTGAGCTTAAGGCATCCCTGTCCTTAGCCGTCACCTTTACTTCCAGGTCAAATTTTGCTGTTAGTAACTGCAGAAAGCATTTGCAGAGTAGGGACTCATGAGCCATTAGAGCTTCTCAACAGAAAAGTATTTCTGTTGTGGCAATAGCTCCTGCATCTCCCTTAATTGAATGTTCAGTTTCTGCTGTGACTTCCTTACTATTTTTGCTTTGATTTCTTACCAGTTTAATTTAAAGCAATCTAAACCCCTGAAAAATAAAAGCTTAAAAACATTCTCATGTAAGAAGTCTGTCCTGCAAGCCAGCTTATAAACGAGCCCGGAGACTGGTGCTTTCCTTGTGGGCAGACAGACAGCACTGCACTGTGCCAACACCCGGTGCCAAAGTCCTGCTGAAGTCCTGTTCTGCAACGTCTTGCTGAAGATCTGGTGAGAAACTCGGTAGCAGGAAATGATGGTGGTGTGCTTCAGGATTAGATAAGGCTGTCAGGGTTACAGATTTGTATTCCAACTTTTCTTTACAGAGAATTCAGAGTGATCTGTGGCATTCCTCTCTAATTGCGCAAATGGCCTGAATGCTGGTCATGGAGGCACCTGATACCCACGCTTTTTATGAGGGGATTAATGAGCATAAGTCTACAAAGGTCCCAGATGGGCCATAAAAGCGTGGGAGAGAAAAAGCATCTCACAAGCATCCTGCAACCTCCAGCTCCCACATAATGGTTGGGCAAGAGGCACCATGCTGTTTGCGGGAAACGAAGGGGCTCTACTACTACTATGTCACTGGGCTGGCAGCAGTTTTTTTATTGGTATGTTGTTGATCTTATCTCACTAATTCTTGTTTATGGCTTTCTGATTAAAAAAAAAAAAAAGCACCTCTTAAATGGTGGACGAGTCCTACATTTGTGACAGTGGCTTGGTTCTGGTGCTCACTGCCTCAGGTGATTGGTCAGAAAAAGTTAAGCTGGAAGCACATGGGGTCAACAGGCTGACTGCAGTGCAGGGGCTGATATAAAGCAAAGCTGAGCTAGCAAGCAAAGCTAGCTAGTGTGCTTTGAGTTTTTTGTCCAGTAACACTGAGAGGAGCACAAATCACCTAGAAGAAACACTGTGCAGAGCAGGAAGAAAGCAAGATACTGAAGAAGCTATCATACTCTGTGTGCTTTAAAAATATCCAGGAGTCTTGGAAAAGCCTGGTTACTGGAAGTAAGCTTTAGTACTTGGGGAGATGGGTATGGCATCGTGTTCTGTGAGCAGTGGCACAGCCTCTGCAGGCACTGAGCCTGCATTTCAAAGCACATCCTCAGACATGGGCATGTCTATGCTCAGGTTGGCTGAACTAGCAAAGCAATCTGAGTGGGATCTAAACAGGACTGAGATCCCTTATATGGAGGCTCCTTGGTTACGCCTTCCTAGATCTCAGATAAAAAACCTATATTCTAATTGATTCCTGATTTACTACATAGCCTACAGATACAGTGTGGTGTGCTGATGGCTCTTACACCTCAAATGCTTGAGGTACATCCATGCTGCACAGAGGGTGCCTGTACCATCCACATTTCCATACCCTGAAGCATAAACCCAGACTGCTTTCCAAAAGACCCTCCTGCCTGCTGTGGCTCAGGCTTTGCTGTGCTGTGCTGGTTGGTTTGGTAGGGTTTTTTTGCTCTTTTGTTTGCTTGGGTTTTGTTTTTATATTAAAATAAAAATAAAAACGAAAATTAAAAAATGAAAGGTTTATAAAGAAGCTGTCAGTGAGGAGCTAATGGACTTGTCGGGCCCCTCCTGCAGATGCCGAGTCTTGCTGCAGGTTCCTAAATCCCTTATCCATGATCAGCTCTAACAGCACAGCAAAATGCAAAGCTGGCAGAAGGAAAGGATGTTTATGGAGGTTCTAAAGCAAATATCTTAGGTCACTCAAAGTGTATCAAAGGTAAAAGGTTAATGAATGTTCCTGATCGAACACACTGGGTGTTGAGAAGTAACAGAAGATCTCTAGAAAATGTGCCCACAGGAGAAACTGCTCAGGGGAGAGCTGTGCCAGTGCCCCCAGGGTCTGGAGGCAGCAGCTTTCTGCCTGCTGCAGGGAGGAGCAGAGGCAATGGGATTGCAGTGACCAGCATGTGCCACCTGCCCAGCGCACGCAGAGCTGCCCTGTTCCAGCACCTACACAGGGGCTGTGGGGGTTACTTCTCATACCTAAGGACAGCATCAGGAATTTTGTTCTCAAGCCATAACTGATGAAGCAACGGAAAGAAATCCTGAAGGAATGTTCCTAAAGGATGTTCCTAAAGCAGAGATGTAGGGGTGCCATACTTTGTACCAAACCAGCTAATTTCAAGAAAACTAATGGATTTGGTCTGTGACTGATGTAAATTGGAGCACAGCACAGACACCACTGTGGGCTCTGCAGACAGACAGGCTCACAGAAACGCTGTCCTTCCATATCTTCTGTTGACTTCGGCTTCTATTAAGATCAAGAGCAGTTTTACTGTTAGCTTAAGCAGATGCAAGGAAAGGTTCAGCATGACAAAGCAGGTGCTGCAGAGACAATCAGGCTGGCTGTGTGCATGTTACATACCTCTAAGTATTTAGACACCTGGGTGCACTAGAAGCCTTAAGAGCTCCAGAAGTGCTTTTAGTGAAAAGTGCCTTAAATCTCCCCTTGGTGTGTCCTGTACAACTGCCCAGAACATTGTCAGCAAGGTGAAGCTTTTAGCTTCAAAGTGCAAGGAATCTTTTAGTCCTGCTGAGGTTTAATGAGTTGGGATTCTGAGCTGATTCAGCTCTTAAACAGTCTGATCATTAGTGCTGTATCATCTGTCACCTTTGGGTGATAATTAGAAAAAGAAAGTCAATAACAATAGTACATAACACTACTTTACCAAGATTTAAACAAGTTGTAATATTGTTGAACATCTATTGATGAGTCCAAATGTGCCACAGGCTATTGAGCACAAAGAGTGCTTTGATGTGATGTTTTCCATTATTAATTTGATGTGGTAGAGTTTATAGAAGTGAGAACATTTGTTTTCATTTTATTACACGTGGGAAGGGACTGAGATACTTTACATATTCATTTTCCTTTTTTTCTTTTCTATTGTTTACTCCACTAAGGCTGTTGAGGAACAAGCACAGAAGAAAAAAGTAGGAAAGTGATCAATTTGACTCAGTTAATAACATAAGGCAGTCCATTTACCATATCTCTGGTTTGTTTCAATTTTTATTGATCCTATCTGACCTCCAAAAGGTAAGTCCTATACATATATATGATAGCAGCTCCTGTATGACAGGGAAAAATTTAAGCGGAACTGTTTTTACCCAGAATAGAACAAGACATCAGAAACTTGCCGCAGCGATAGCAGCGTGGGTCAGGATTCATTATTGCAGTACTTTAGCCATCCGGATATGGGCCTGATGTGTGCGAGATACCCCAGTAATGCAGTGGTCACTTATTGTTTCTCATTGACCACTTCCTCATCTGCTAGTTGGTTCTTCCTTTAGGTGATTAAACTCATTTGTAAGGAGCACAATTATGGAAATCTCTAAAGAGCAAGCGTTTTGGAGTCTCTTTTATTGCCTTCTTTTGTCTAATTAATCCCTTAATGAAAATTCTTTCTCTTCCTCTAGTCTGTCCTTTTATGCTTTCTGCGACCACAATATGTTAACACTTTGTCTATGGATCTGCAAAATGCAATTCTGCTTAGCTGATATTTTGCAGCGATATAAACAGGAAAGTTGTTAAGCCAAAAATAGAGCAATGTGCACAAAATATCCAAGAGTAATGCCTTTGCAGATTGACTTAGGTCTTTTCAAAGAAACACAGCTGAGACGAGCTGTTTTCATCTCAGAAGTATCTGTATGCAGCACACTTGAAAGAGGCTTTAAATCACTCAAAACTGCGAGGCATGTTTTTCCTTAACAGTTAAATGAAGATATTCTGCTCCTCCTTCCTCCTTTTTGGAAAGAGCAGTATCAGCGCTGTTGGGGACGTGGCACATCCCCAGATAGTCCTGGCCAAGTCTCACTGATGTGGGGTGCAGAGCAGGCAGCAGCTGGGACCATGCGGGTGGATGCACTGGCAGCCACACCACAGCTCACACTCTGAAACAGGGAACCAGACTGGGGTGTGTGAAATCCAGTCTGCATTTTGGACACCAGCCATGCCATGCTTCACCTCTGTTTCAGGGCTGTGCAGTACAAGAGCAACTGCAGCTAAGCAATTAAACAGTAACACATGATGTCTCAGGCTAACATTAATAAAACATTAAAAACAGGAATTGCTCATATAAAATATTGAGGCCCTACATGCTGCCATTCTCAGCATGAGGTAGAAGCACTTTACACGGATCAATTACTTCACTATAAAATATAAAGGGGAGCCCAAGATGCAAGTTAAAACTCAAGTTTGGCCCTGGCTTTAGAATATTTGGGAGTTTTCAGCCCAAATGTTTTGAATGATTAAAATGGAAGTTCCCTTACAGTTGCATCCCTGCTGTAAACACAGCGCAGATTATAGGCACTTGGATGGAGGTGAAAGATGGAGGTAAAAGCTACTCGGCTTATTCCAGTCGCCAATGTCCGGATTTAGTGAATGGAGATCAATGAAAAGCAGGAACTTGCATTGGTAAAATACAAACCATACACTTCAGGCTTTGGTCACCTACAAATCTCTGTGACACTCGGCCCGTTCACCTGTGCCCCTGCACTCACTGCCTCCCAGCACTCAGCTCGAGGAGCCGCATTCATTACTTGTCCTGCTGAGATGTTTCCTAGCTGAGGTACCCACTGCTGAATGAGGCTGCAAAGTCCACTGTGGAGGCAACGGGCAGAGGAAGGTAACTGGGTTCTCCCTTTGATCAGTGAATTCTACATAATCCTCAGAGGAGATAAAATTTGTCTAAAGTCCAGAATCTGGGTCAGATTCCTGTCTGCCTCTGCAGCAGTCACACCGGTAATACAGTTGGACCTCAGACTTGAGAACTTCAGATATTCTTTGACATACATTACTTAATTTTGACTGGCACATTGAAAAGAAATCAACTCGACCACCAAAGGTCTGTGAAAATACACAGCAAACCTTTCAATAACCTGAAGCACTTCCATGCAAACCAGACTTAACCATCTAAAAATAAATGGAACCATACTTTAAAATAATAACGTGGTAAGAACTCTGCAGAAGAACTGGTCAAGGTGTGTGCCATTAGTTCATGTAATGTAGCAGTCTTCTGAAGAATTGGTTAGAAAAAAGCTTTGCTGTTCCGTATCTTGGATTTGGGCCTCTGTGTCAATCAGCCGTGCAGAACGGCTGACCCATCTATTATTCTGAACTCTGAACAAATTATTTGGGGCTCTCCTGTGTACCAGCCTGTCAACTTGCTGTTGGATGGCTTTGCCAGCAAAGGCTGTAGAGCTGTGTGGTGTGAGAGCGTGACAGTGCCTGGCCGTGCCTCACTGACCTCCTGCTCCCCACAGCTTGGCTGAGAAACAGCCACATCCACCTGCAGCTGCTCCTAGTGCTGCTTTTCCAGCACATCCTGCAGTGTGAAAGCTGAGCCAGCTTGTAGGACAACCAAGCCCTGGTGCAGCAGTGCAAAATGTCCCTCACCTGGCTGTGGGTGGGCCAGCACCCTTGGAAAGCTGCTGCTGGATTTGCAGTATGCACAGCAGCTCCATTGCCCTTCCCAGAGAGATGGAGAGCTGGGCTGGGCAGGGCAGAACCTAACTGCCCCATCTCAGGCTGCTGAACAGCACTGTGCAGCACAGGGCTGAGCACCTGGAGCACATAAGCTCTCACCACTCTGCTTGTGGGAGTGCAGCCTGTAGCACTGGCTGGCAAAGCAGCAATACCCACGTAATGTGAAGTAGCTTGCTAGATAAACCGGAGTATATCTCATTAAGCAAACGTCTCGTGCATATATTTAGTGTCATTAAGATAAGAGTGGCTCTGCTTGTGTTTCTTA
Source organism: Lagopus muta (assembly GCF_023343835.1). Classification (NCBI taxonomy): domain Eukaryota; kingdom Metazoa; phylum Chordata; class Aves; order Galliformes; family Phasianidae; genus Lagopus; species Lagopus muta. The sequence continues at coordinate 11,791,993 of NC_064442.1, read as the reverse complement.
ACTCCTACTGCTTTTGCACATTGCAAACTTGCAAAAGGAACTGCCTGGAGCCTGGTCAGTACTGTAAACTCATTGCATGATGGTTCACAAGGCTGCAGGTGCCATGTGGTGCTCCAGGACAGGCGCTGCTCGCAGGGTGCCGCCTGAAGCCCTGCAGCTGCACAGTTCCAGCACTGCCTCAGCCCACTGCTGATTTGGGATCTTGAATCATTAATTAGATCATTGATTAGTTAGCGCTTGTACAGCACGCTCTATTTTGTGTTGCGTAAGAGCTAGGAATTGCTGTCATTAGTAATAAACAACTTGTTTATTGATGGCTGTACTGGAGCTGTTGGAGCCATCCCCACATCCCACTGCATGCCCGTCTCCCTCCCTCAGCCCTCCATGAGGCATGGTGTGTCCAAGTGGCAGCTGAGCATCACTGCTGATAGTGGGAAGTTGGGATTCGATCTGCGTGTGGCTGCCAGACTGCTCCTCACCCAGGAGCTGGGCCGGGACACCAGAAGGCACAAGCCAACATTAACTGTGCCTTCTGATCTCTGCACAAATTGTTTGGTATCTCTACAGACACAGCCTAAAAGTGAATCTCTGCAAGATTTTCTCTTCCTTTTATTCAAAACAGGTCTGTGTCAGTGCATGACAAACAGCAGCCCAGGTCAGAGTGTTTTGGGCTTTGCACAGCTCTGTGTGCAGCAGGAGGAATTTCTTTCCTTTCCTTGTTCCTGGTGTCCTTTTTGTTGCAGATTTTTCTTTTAGAACTTTGTGGGATTGCAGGTTGTGTTGTTTTTGTAGTTTTCCTTGTAGTTCATTGATCTGCTCAAACCTAAACCCCGGAGCCAACCTGTGTGGCTTGTCAACCTCTGGCTGAGGAAGGAAGTCTGCCAAGCTGAGCAGACAGAGCAGACAAAGATGGGCACAGCAAGACTGGGCACTACCTCCAGGCTCCCCAGTGTTCTGCCACAGCGCAGGGCTGCCCCTAGAACTGCCACAACCTGCCCCATGCATTGCACTGGGCAGCCATTTACACCACATGGTGGGGTGGTCCCAGACCCTCACCTCCTCTTGCTGCAAGCTCTGAAGGATTCCTGGGATTGATCCACCTTAAAATCTGACAGCTTAAAACAAAGCCACTGGCCAGTATTTGCACTTTGATCCTTTTTTTTTTTTTTTGGAAAGTAAGTATGGTTAGAAACACCAAAACAAGATTTGATTGATGAGTTGGTTGTTCCAGCGCTCAGAAGATCCTGGACTAACAGGGAAGCAACAAAGCTGCTTCGCAGAGTTGGCCTCATAACAGTAATCATTTCTGCTCTGTGGCTCAGGCTGCCTGTGGCACAGAGGAAAGCAGCTGGTGGAGTGCCCCGCTCTTTGTGTCTGTTCTCACCGACAGCCCTCGCAAAGGCTCCCAGCGCAGACCTGAGACCCAGTGCAGGGCTGGGGGCTGCCCACACAGCAGCCACTATGCTTCATTTCCCACTTGTGCCACTTCAGAGCCTTTCTTCTTGCCATTAGCAAGCTCACAAACCCCAACCGCAGCCAAAATGCCTGCAGCAGATGAAAGGAGGTAGATCCATTTTCTCTAAACTGGCTTCGTGACATTTTATGAAGAGCCTCTTAACAGGTCCAACACTAAGAATATTTTCATCTCTTCTGCTCAAGAATACCTTTTGAAGGCCAGCAGGGTCTGTAAGTGGGACTGGGATTAATGTAATCCCCTCCTCGCCCCATCTGGGAGCTCTCCTGGAGCAGCCTTATCTGCTACCTCGATTGCCTCCTGCCCAGCCCGTGGCTCCATGCAGCCACTGGGCAGAGCTGCCCCTTCCCCCTGCACAGAGCTGCCCCTTCCCCCTGCACTGGGGTTTCTACAACAGCCAACACTCACACATGTCTACAGGAGAAACACGGGGCTTTGTGCATCTGTTGGAAAAACAATGCTTTGTGATAGATCATCCTTACGTGAAGAGTGGCTTAAAACTCAGGAGAAATCTCTATGCTTACTTCCCAATCTTTACATTGATAACTGAGGTTTCTATGACTACCACATAGCGATATTCTGCTTTATTCCTCTGTGCTAGTGCATCACAAGGCAGAGAATGAAGATGTCTGTGATCCGTTCTGTTATGCACGAGCTGTAGCCATTAAAACACAGGGAAGACCGTCAGCTTATAAAGCCATAGGTGATGCTGCTGTCTTGTCCTCATCCCCGAGCAGGCAGGTTCTAGAGGTAACCAAGTGGGGAGGCTTTTTACACATTATAAATAATGTATATCCCTGCGCTTTGTATATAACTGTTTTTCTTAGAATGCCTTTTTCCTGGACTGCCTTTGCTGCAAATAAAAAAATGGGGAATTTGAACAGATCTCAGGACAGCTCCTACTGTGGATTTTATTTCTCTTCTTCTGTAGAGGCAAAATAAATTCTTTAAAAAAATGATGTATACTTTCTAATACCAAATATGAAACATTTGTCAGCAACCTCACTTTTTTCAAGGCAGTGTACACATGTCTGGGAATGGCAAAAGAAAGGAAGGGTTTCTCATGTTGAGACATCTCGACTGAGACATGCGGGCTGCAGGCACAGAGAGGCTGATGCTGGCAGCTCCCAGGTTCCCAGCAGCAGACAGGACACAACCTGCTCAGCTGGCCATCAACCTTCCCACCCAAACCAGAGCTCTGAAGGGACCCAAGTGGGATCAGGGTTCCATTTGCACCTGGGACCACAGGGGCTGGCTCCAGCACCAACATGTTTCTAATCTCCTGGCTGATCTTCTGATCGCTTTTGGATGGAAAAGGGTTCTTTCTCACAGGTAATTATTATGTGGCAAACTGAATGCAAACAATTTTTGTTCATTACATCTTTGTAGGAAGAAAAGGAACCTGTAGCAACAGAAATGGCCCCACAGCACCTTCATACTTCATGGCAAAATCCCATATGTATAACCCCTTAGGATATATTCATCCAGCTGCTTTAAGTCATTCTCAATGTCTCTTTCAGTTATCTCAGTTTACTTAAGAAACTTAGCCAAAAGATTCACAAAGATGGTCTACGTGGAGGATATCTACATGAAATCTGCTTTTAAAAGTTGTTTGATATTTGATAAATGTAGTCATATTTCCAGCTTTACCAGCTTATTTCCTTGGCTTCAAGAAATAAGTTAACTTCACATTCTTGATATGCCTAAGCAAGATAAAAATAGGTTTGTTATTTTTTCTTTGCATCTCATAGAGAAGTTAAAATCTGCACAGACTGTTTCTCTGTAATCCTTGAAATTGCATCTGCGACAGCTGAGGAGTAAAGTTCAGTGTGAATGCAGGGAGCGGATGGGAAGCACATGTCACAGCCCTAGGGAAGCAGCTGTGCAGCCAGGCCCTGGCACAGGGCAGCAGTGCAGTGTATACCTGCGGGTGGCTCTCCCAGTGGCCCCCAGATCCTCTGTATACATCTGGGTGCCCACCAGCCCTGCTGCCCTCAGGAGGTGCCCTGCTGCCCTCAGGAGGTGCCCTGCTGGGACCAACCTCCAGCCATGCCCAGCTGAGGGCTCTGATCCCACCTCCACCTTCCCAGGGGCATCCAGGGATAATTCAGGAGGGAGGCACGGAAGAGAAGGGACAAAAGCTAACATCTTCTCAGAGCTGGAATTGGTATCTGATGACAACTGTCTTCATTTAAAACTAAATGGTGGTAATTTTATGGGTATACATCTGTGCTACATTGCTTTCAATTCCTGTTCTGTGTTAATGCACGCAAGCTTGGCTGCATTTGCATTCTGCAAAAACATGCTGCCAGAAGGTGGAGTTGGATTGGGCTCCTGTTCATCCTATTTGATATTTAACATAACACCCTGTTGTGAGGAATATTCCCAATTCCACGGGAATCCCGATGAATGGTTGCGTTTACCTGGAGTGAAATGCATCCTAGGAGCATCATTTGTACCAAATGTAGATAAAGACCAGAGAAACTACTCTCAGGATCATTCAGATTTCAGGTTTCTCCATGGCTCCTTCGGCCAGGAAAAGTACAAGATCCAAAGGGTGGGCTTCTCCTCCTGCCCCTCTGCTCCTCCCTACTGGGGTGGGAACTGGGTGCCACACAAACTCACTGGTTGGCACTGCAGTGCAAGGACCCAGGGCTTTGCTTACCTCTCACCCCAGAGGTAACTGCCCTAAGCAATGCTCTCAGTCCTTCATGCAGCGTCTGGCCCGCCATGACACAGCTTCATGCCCTCCTCTTGGTTCTGAAGCAGAGTATGAAAAGGAGGTGGTCAGATCTCAAATGAAGGGAAAAAAATTAAAGGGGGATGAATCAATTTATAGGTGTTCTTTTGATACTCTTCCCCTCCATTTCCTCACTTCTCTTTCCAAGCTCTCTGCAGCAATTTCAATGGGGGAGCTGCTAGCCACATGGTTAAGATTCAGCTTGCAAAAATGTATGCTTGCAGCAAGGAAGATTTACCCTTTAACCTTTAGCAGCCATTTCCTCTGGAAAGCACAGGTTTCATTTTCACTTACAATGAAAATGTGTGGAGGGGAAAGGCGGGGAGAACCTCATCTCTTTATAAAGCAGCTGAATGGCCCCATTTTCATCCTCCACACCAAACTTTGCACATAGCTCTTTTTGCATTATGCAGTGTGCCCTCAGGAAAGAGATCTGGCAGCAAAAGCAAATGCAAACTCTCTCGTTAGTCTTGAAAGACCTGTTCATGAGCATTTGGGGTCAATCCCCTTCAGCAGGTTCATTTTTCTTCATTGTAGTTTCATGAATTTGGCCATAAGCAAAAAACAGCCATATATATATATATGGTATTTGTTAAACAAAGGTGGAAATTTCGTGGTGAGTGGAAGAGTCAGGAAGGTGGAAGAAATTCCACATCCCTGCAATTTATCCTGAAGTCTTAGAATGAACACTTGCATCACCAGCAAACGGGGCCATGCTTTCACCTGGGTAGATCCATGTAACTGATGCTAGCAGTTCTGAAAACAGGACAAAAGATATATTTTCACTTGAATTTCTCTCGCTTCGGTGCCTTCCTGCCTGGAAAACATGCTCTTTTTCAGGTTTGACATGACTTGAAAGATGGTTAATAACGTACCAGAACTATCAGCTTTATTGCAAGTCAGTGATTTTGAATTCAGCTTGTCTTTCTAATGGTCAGAAATTGTGTCCAGAAGAGAAAGTGCAGTTGCCTGTTTGCTGTGCATGCAAGGGATGGCCCAAAGCTGCCCTGCTGCCTCCTGAGCAATGTTCTTCAGCCCTGAAGGCTCCCAAGACCACCACAGTGGCATCTTAGAAGCTTCTGTATGTTTTTAAGATGAGTTACTAGATGCCTTCTTTCCTCCAAAAGTTTTACAAATGAGTTCCATGTGCGAAGTCCATGGTCATATAAAATTTTCAAGTTTCTTTCTCAAGTCATCACCACATCTTCTCACTGAAGGATGGTCTGAACAGAACCCTGTTCCCCTGGCTCTCAGGATGCAGCTTGGTCCCCAGCCTCATCCCACATGCCCGTGCTGGGGACAGCAGCTCTCCAGTGCTATCTCCAGTGCCTTTCACAAGTGGTCATTTCATGCCTAAATGGAAGAAATAGCAAGGTATTACAGTAAACAAGATGAAGAACTTTAAAAGTGAAAAGGTAATACATGAGTGCTGGTAATGTAGGGATATTAGGGAAATTCCCTTGGTGTTCTGTGAACTGAGAGATAAATGTTAATTCTTGCAAATTTGTTTCTAAAGGAAAATGCAATGGGTCAACTCTTGTCAAGGATAATGTAACTGAGGCAACTGTGTAGGGTAAAGATACCAGGGAGGGGGCCCAGTGCGTTGGAACGATGCGTGACATGCTGGCAGCAGCACACAGCCAGATGGGTGGGGGCTCGTGCACCACCTCTGTACTGATGGGTGCTTCAGCCAGCAGTAAAAAACTGCTCTTGACACTCATCTGCAGGGAAAAATATCCATGCAGCCCTTGCTGCAGGACCAATTAGCCTGTGAAAGCCATGTGGGGGAGGGGGAGGTGCGGGATATGAATGCGGGATGCATCCACACTTGATTACTCTAATGAAATGTCCATTGATTCCTATAGATTAATGTGAGAAGAACGGCAGCTGCGGAGTGGCTAACACCTCTAGGTCAGCAGCTGCGCGTGTGGACGTGGGCGATGGAGGGGCAGCACCAAGGTGGGAGGAGAGGGGCGGCCCGGCTACGGGTTGAGGTGGTCGAGGTGCAGGGATGGGAGGGGATCTGCGGGGTGGCTTTGCTGCAGGGCAGCGTGGCTGTGGGGCAGCATTGCTGCAGGGCCACTACCACTGCTCCCTGCCTCGCTCGCCGCCACGGCCCCTCGCTCCCATTTGACTTTGCTGTAAGGCAGGCTGAGCTCACAGGTCATCTGTTTTTGTTAGATTAATTTGATTCAGCATGTAGGAATAGAGGGCTGAGTGGGCTAATGGCTCTCCGCAGGTGACATTGGGAATGGGCAGTGCTCTCATCTTCCTCCCCCATTTCCCCAGCTGGAAAGAGAAGGCAGCAGCCAGGACTGCCCCCACACCCCATTCGCTAGCATCATCAGAGCCTTTCCCACTCCTCATGCCTTTTCTTTTGCCATGCCATGTAGGAGGAATTAATTCTGGTAGGGATGGAGGGATGTGCTAAGTGAATGCAGTGTTCAACACGAGGTTGTTTTCATCACATAGAAAATGGGTTTATAAGGCACCACAATCATCACAGATGACACTGCGCATCCCATTGTGGGGTGGTCCTTGGACCCATAGCCACATCACATTTTGAGAAGAGTTTGATGTCTTTGGCTAAGGACATGTAACAGTTGAACTTATTGCAGTTGCTGTTTCGGTTGTTCTCAGCACATGCTTTACTGCTACTTTGGTACTTGGTCTTTGAATGTTAGCTGAAAATGGAAGACACAGTGTTCCTTAGCAATGTGTACAAAGGGCTCAGACAGTTCTAGGGCCTCTACAGTGCTGGAGTACCACAGTCCCTGGAAAGGGCAGGGTCAGAGCTCTGGGTATTAACATTACTGCTGTGCCTCACTAACTGGGGGAGCTGGGTCCTACCCCTAAAGTCACTGCTCTGAGCAACTTATCACTGTTTGGACAATATCTGTGTCAAATCCCTGAAAGCAATGCTGAGGGATGTCTGTGCTGAAATTTTCCAGAGGTTTCCTTTAACTGTGCAATTATACAGCACAGGCAGGAGCTGCCCAGCCTACTCCTCAAACAAGCACAAACACCAGGGTGTGGGTCGCATACTCCCAGGCATGGCCATGAGTCGCTGACATGACCAACACTGGCTCTCAGAGCCGCAGACGCAGCATCCATAAATAATCACTCTCTTTAGTTCCAGATTTTCTGTTGTTTTGACTACCTCTTAATTTGCTGTGTTCTCTGTGGAAGCACCATGCCTAAACACAGGTTTTGCCGCGCCAGTCCCTCAGAAGGACACTCCATCAGCCCATGCTGGCTGTGCCTTTCAGCCTTCCTGCTGTACTTCCAGCCAGCACAAATGGGCTGTGTTCTTCTTGCTTGCTGTCCAAGACACAAAAAGGAAGGGCTTTCTGCTTTCTTCAAGCCTCCTTCCCCTGCTGGCACCATATATGTCTGTCTTTTAAGCAGTACAGGTCCACAGCTCTTTTTTTTATTGAGGAGCAGCAGAACTCTAACTGGTGGTTCAATAAATTGTATTACATCCCCTTCGTACTGAATGCCCTACAAGCTTTGGCTTTCCATGTGTAATTGCAAGCTGTTATTAGCCCAGAGCTTTGTCCGTTACTGTGCCACACTATTGCTGAGCGGTCAATTTTTTTCCCCTGCCATTTCCTTTGCTCACACCATGCTGACCACGTTGGCCAGGGGCTGCCCGAGGTTTATAGTGCAGCATTGATTTTTCTTTTCTCTCAATACTGACAGAATCATAGATCCAAGGCAAATAAAGAAATGCATTCTGTGGTGATGAAATGTCTTTCGTTCAGCCTGGATTGAATCAAAGGCCATCACAGAAATGTTCTACTCTAAAATGCTAGTGAAGCTTAAGGCATTGTTGGAAAATGAATTTTCCATTTTCTTAGCTGTAATTTGGATTCTCAAACCGCTGTGCTAAAAATAATCAGATAAAAATGAATATAGACTGCAAGCCTATGTAAAATGTTATTTGTTGGGTTTTGCAAGCTGCTGCTGATATGAAAGGAATCTGGCAATAGATCAGAAAAGTAATTGCTTAGGTGGGTTTCTAGTAACTACATTGGATTACTCTGAATACCAATGTGTAAGATGACTACTCTGTAATTTGTAAAACCATAATAATACCATATAATTTGGTAAATAACCAAACCAGAAAGACACATTTTGCATGTCTACCAGAGGTAGAAACCCCAGTGAAAATAACCCCGTGGTATCACCTGCACCTCAGTGACAACGTTTCTGCTTTCTGACCACGGCTGTTCTGGACAGGCAAGGGTCACCATCCCTGCCGCACAGACGGAGGCAGAGCTGTGCCAGGTCGGGGACAGAGGGCAGCCAGGTGAGTCCTGGCAGAGCCTGGAGGAGAACTTTGATCCCCAGAAGCTAAACGCCATTTGCAGCGCAAAAGGAAAGTAGCCGTGATTTCCCTGGTGTGCATGAACAGGGCTCGTTCCGTACTCCCACTGCCACAGGCTGCTGCGGAACAGAGACTGTCTGCAGGCTGCTGCAGGCACCTTCACTAATTTTTAGGCTTGGGCGTTTGTTTTGTTGTGGTAATTTTTCCCTCCGTGTTACTGCAATTCGTGGCCTAACATCCTGGCCTATGTGGGTACTAGAAGCCTAACACAAATCAACATCAAGGGCTTCGATACTGCCTTCCCTGAAATACTCTGTCAGCCGTGCAGAAAGACAGAGCAGGGAATGCTGGTGTCCTCTCCCCCACAGCCCCCTCTGTGGCCCTGCGAAGGTGAAGCTCAACTTCTGTGGGTCCCACCACTCACACCGGAGCTCCCCTGGCTCCACGCCTCAGGGAGGCGCCGCGTGTTTTGGTGAGGTACCAGCAAAGACGTGGCAGCACAATGGAGCCCGGAGGATGGAGAGAGCGAAGTATTTATGAATGAAAATAACAGATGGGTTCAACGAAGTTAAAACTACAAATTGAAAAAATGAATGTATCTGAACATAGCCCTTGGGCAATACTGCATTAATTCCCAAGCTTTGGACCTTCCTTTTCCCTCCTTCTTAATGACTACATATCCAATATCAATATACGCTGTTTGCAGCTATTCTTTCAGCATCACATTCCCAGCAATGCACAATAGGTCTTTACACTGCATAATAAATCAGATTGTTTTTCTTCACTGATGAAAAAAAAAGAGAAAATCTGAAACAAACATAAAGCCTTTTGGGATCAAATTCATGTTTTACTCAATCTGAAATGCTTTCAAATAAGACTTTTTTATGCAAAAATCTGCTGAAAAATTGAATATGTTAAAATAGGAAATATTTCAAACTTCGAAAGGCTTCCAGAACCCCAACTGTTGCAGGAACTTTCCCCACTAAAACTCTCAGAAAGTTAAGGTGTGAATGAATTCACATGGCTTACTGTGAAAGACTTTGTTGTACCAACTGCTATGGAGCATTTGTTTGTAATTTTTAAGAACACTTCTCAGTGGAAACACAATCAGAGTTATCTTCCTCCTGTTTGTCTTCCCTGTGTGATTTCTCCCCTGAGGTTTAGAAACATTCAAGAAACTCCTTACTTTCCCCCATTCTGTCTCACTGCAGACTCATGGCATTCAGTTTTACGTAAACTATAGCAAAGGCTCTGCAGAGTGACCTGAAATCTGCTGCAGACTGGATTAAGTCTTGCAAAATGTAGATCCATCTGATGGCCTCCACATGGGGCCTGCAGGGATTTCCAGGGTGCTTGCACCAGCAGTGATAGCAGTCATTATAGCTGCTTCCTTTTTCTGGTCAGATCCTTTGCTTGCTGGTATTCCTGCTACAGGTAAAGGCAGACCTTGGCAGCAGCCAGAATGAGGAAAATTAACTGCTATTTAAGTGTGCTGAGACCTTTTAAAACAATGCTGCTCTGGTGCGTCTATCGTTCGATGGAAAAAGCTCTTAACCAGAGGGCTGGCGGACTCTGGAACAGGCTCACCGGGGCAGTGGTCATGGCCCCAAGCATGTGGGTGTTCAAGGAGTGTTTGGACAGCACTCTTAGGTAAATGGTTTAACTCTTAGGTCGTGCTTTGTGGAGTCAGAAGTTGGACTTGGTGACCCTCATGTGTCCCATCCAACTCAGGGTATTATACGACAGTGTGGATTTGCAACATCACTTACAGCCAAACCCTTCCCAGTTGTGCCAAGTGTGCCAAAGCCACTGCTCTGTACACAGTGCAGGCAGGAACCTCCACAATGACTCCCAGGAAGAGAGAAGCAAAGAGAATCCACAGAGAGGATTAGTGTCAGGCAGTGCAAGCATGGTGAATACTTCGTATATTACCAAGTCACAGATAATAGCCTAAGTGTGTAACAAGTCACTGTCAGGGAAAAAAACCTGTTAATTGGATCACATATGAAATGTGCTGTTTTCTTAACGTCTCAGCTGGTGAATAAGTGCTTGTTGACTGATGCGTGATCTCTGTTTATATCAAAAACCCATCCTAGCAGGCAGCTTTGGTAATTAATTTTTAAGGTGGATGAAAAATATCAGCTCTGCTTGCAGTCCCAAATGGGTGCCTTCTCTCTGATTCACTGGATTCACAGTCTTAAGTGTAACAGGCAGAAATGGTTGAGCAAGCAAAGAGCAGAGAAGACTAAGTGGCATCAAAATACAAATCAGCTCCGTCGTACAAAGCAGTTTGGAGTAGGGGGGAAGCCATTTGCACAAAGGCCATCTGCTATTCCACACAGAAAGCATCCATCTATCTGTCTGACCTGTTCTGTCCTGAGCCCACTGTTCTGGCATCTGCTGCAGGTGTTCAGGAGCTGCCCTGCAAACCCAGCCTGCAGAAGCTGTGGCAGCAGTATTTAAGCATTTGGCGGAATAGAAGGTTGTTTGTTTGGTGAAGCACTTTATTTGGGAAAGAAGAGCACTGCAAGTGTAGAGCCAGCTCTCCTCTGAGGAGCTCATCTTCCTTGGCCTCTTTGAATGTCAGCTTTCAGCCAAAGATCAATGAGGATTCCTTGGCTTATTTGTGTTCTTTTGCAGTCATCACCCTACGAATATTGAACCTGTACAGGGGGGCTGATGTCTGTTGCCCTCAGCTCTGGGCTGGGACATCCCTCGGCACCTTGCCCGGCCTGATGGGTGCGTGGCTCTGAGCAGCCACCTGTGACCTCCGTGTGCATGGAACTTACAGAACACTCCCGACTTTAGGATGTTCCTTGGTATGTTCTGTCTAAATTGAGACTTTTAAGCACTAATAATAATTAACTACTTTCTTAGCAACGAAAAAGTCTTAAATGCCTATTTACTTAACGGTCCCCTAGGGTGTCTTTGTTCTGAATGGGCTAAAAAATCTTAGCTGCAAAATAAGCAGGCGATTCCAATCAATAGAGCCAGAGGACTATATTGATTACCAGAACTCCATTCTTTAGTCATTAACCCTGTGAATTCTTTACAAAAGCTGTACAGGACAATCCCTAAGCACTGCATGGATGGAGGAGCCATTCAGGTATTTAAATGTCGTTAAACTTTCATGGCTTGTTTGCAGCCCCTTCAGCCACGCCTGAAGGATTGTGCCGCATGACTCAGCCACGCCACGCTCAGCCCAGCAGAGCTGACAAACAGCATTAATCAAGCTGGGGAATTTGTCCTGTGGATATGCTCTTCTTTTTGGTTATTGCTAATATTGCTAGGGAGGCAGATCACAGGAGGGGTGAAATAATATCCTTAATTTTTCCACATTTCAGCTCCAAGCCAGAAGGCGCTCGCTGGTGGTAAAGGTGTCTTTTGCTCATCTTTGTATGGAAAACTACCCCGCATCCTATAGGTCCCTGCCTCCATGCCAGTAGGGAAGGGTATGCCACTAAGCGAGGCTATGGGAAGGGCCCTCAGTGAGAGGTGGGAGGAGGAAGAAGAGGCAGGGATATTAGGAGAGCTGCAGGTCTCCCCAGCTCCCTCCCCTTGCTGAGTCCTGTGGGACCTGCCCTGCAACACCTCCTGCTCAGCAGCCCCGTATTTAAGAGAAGATTCTCACATTTCAGATTAAGAAAGTTCATGACACACTGTAATGGCTCTAAATGGTAAATTGAATCACGCTGCCACCAATTGAATCGCAGTGGCACAAATGAGCCAAGCACCAGCAATTGCAGGGGATGCTGAAGGAACTCTGGTCGTCGTGGGCGCACTGCCAAGACAGCAAAGTTTGCATGGTTCTAAGAGTGTAAAACATGCAGTAAGCGCAGCTCTGTCTTTGCTATGGAAACTGCTAACTGGTCAGGTCTTTGTAAATACATGGAATGGGAATGGTTATTTCTGAATATTTTCAAAGTGTTTTATACAACTTTCAGCCCCTGCTCATGCCTGGGTTATTTGCTCCAACTGTTCTGTATTGCTGATGGCTCTGACCCAATGCCTGGTGGATATGGGGCTTTGGCTTGCACTGCTTTGTGCTGGTTACACAATACACACATGGGATTGTTCCTTGCCCCCCACTGTACAATGGGGATTTTAGCCACAATGCAGCAGATCAACACTGAGCAAACAATGGCATGAATTGAAACTGGGAATGCTTTAAAATTAAGGAACGCTTTGAGAAATACTCAAGAATCTGCCTGAACACTTCCAAACAGGGGATGTAATGTCACAGTTATAACTGAGCAATATTCCTGCCTTTAGTTGCAAAAATTGCCCTGTGTCTTTTTTACAATTAGTACTTGATCCACTCCAGTTTCAGTGTTCTTTGCTTACCCTTATCTATTTGAAAACTCCCCAAGAGAGCTATAATGAGCCAGGACCATTCTCATGACTATCGATTTCATGGCTAAAATTATAGCATTTGATTGTTATTTGACCAAACTGAGATTATTGCATGTTTTGAAAACAAGAGCAGTGACAGCAAAACTCATGTCCCCAGAAAAGAGAGGTGTTGAGAGTCACAGAACAGCAGAGCTTGGATCCCGGTGCTCCAACAGATGCAAGCAGAAGGTGCACAGAGCTTCAGGAAACTTCCAGAATTGCCCCATATATTGCAGGGCAGCTCTGAGCCTTCTGGACGTCTCCTCGCCTCCAGCTGATGCTTGGCTTCATGCAAAACTGGTGAAGACTCTCTTAGGGCTGGAATGCCTGAATTGTGTTATAGCTTGTGGCTAAATAACTATCCACTGGACAGCCATGTACATAGTTTATATTTCACTGCCATGGGATATTTAGAAAGCATCCCTAAACCTGAAGGCTCTTGCTCCGGCTTCTCACCAGAATAAACTGATGGCAATTAGTAATGGATTTCAGGAAATCCAGGAATGCTTTAAGCAAGTTCCTAAATGTGATGAGAATTCTGGGTGCCCTTCTGAAAAGAATATTTCAAAGGACTGTTTGGACAAAATGGTGCTGGTGTATCGTGTGGCCAAATCCACTGTTTCTGTTTAATTTTTTCAGGATGAGACCTCTCTGTATTTTATGCCACTGGGGACAGATCCCACCACCCTTCCCTTTATGAGCAGAATGGCACAGCTGTTGATCTTCAGACTGTGCTGAGCCGTGTGGGAGCTGATGAGGCTGTGAGCACTGCATAGAATGGGCACCGTGGGGGCCAGGCAAGCACTGAGCCATTGCAAAGAGAATGAAGCAGATACTGCAGAACTGCAGACTGCAAGATTTTATCTTTTTCTATCAATGCAGTGGAAATAATCACCAGTTTAACAAGTAAACTTAAACATCTTGACTGCAATAAGCACTGCTCTCTGCATCTGCTGCCCACTGACGTGCCCAAGCAAAGGGGGGGAAAGGACACAACCTTCTCTGTGCTGTATGGTTGACCCTACTGCTTCTGTTGGCAGAAATGCTCCAATATTTGGTAAGGGGGGATGGAGGAATGTATGCCTGGTGCTGTGCACACAGCTCAGCAAGGCACAGGGATGCTCCATCTGCTTGCAAAGCACCTGTGCTGCCAGCCCAGGGAAACCTCCCCTCCCGAAGCACCCTGTCCTGCTCTCCGCTCCAACCCGCAGGGCTGTTCAGCCACCCCAAGGCACTGCCACCTCCTGAGCTCCCAGCCCCGCAGGAGGAGCAGGGCTTAGCGCCCGATTACATCTCCGCGCACAAAGCACGGCGGCGCAGCTCCAGCCAGCAGTCACCCGGCACAGACAGGGCCGTGGCAGATCAGAAGCCGGGTTGTAATCCTCTCATTGCCCCAGAGTACATTTTCTTCCTGGCATCAGGGCTTAGTGTTAAACGTTCAATCTCAACTCACGCTCAGCTTAGGAGCGCACGTGCAGCACTGTGAGGGCTGCCTGGCACTGGGCAGTGGCCGTCCTTCCACACGTCCCCACAGCCAGAGCCAATGATAACTGCATTCCAGAGGCTTCATGCTGGCTCCCATGCTGGCTCCCAGCTGCTGGCCATGCCATGCTGAAGGGAGTGGGACAAAGCAGCTCCCCTGGAAGGGATGGCTCCACAGTGGGTTTCTCCATCACTGTCACATCTATCTCTGATAATATTTGTTTACTGTTTGAAAAGAAAATGGCTTTCTGCAGCCATTATTTCTTTCCCCCGTCTGCTGTCACAAAGATCTTTATGATGGAATGGTGGAGGATCCCTGTACTAAACTGAGCAGAGCTGGAAAACATACCAGGACATAATGATATCTCAGTGTAGGGTAACGTAAAATCACCATGTCTGTAAGCAGCGGTCACTCCCATTGTATCTGCAAAGACAAAAAATATGACCTAAAAGAAGACAGGGAAGATAACACTGATAGCTGAAGGAGTTGGAAACTGCGTTTTAGCTTCAATGGAAACTGGGTTTTAGCGGTTTTTATTCTTTTAATGTTGATGTTTTATCTCACCCCTTTTCCTCTCTTCCTTGCTGTCAAGTCTGAACCCCAGCCTTAACTCAGCACTCCCTGTTTGTCGCTGGTGGAGGCAGTGTTAAGGCAGCAGCAGCACTAAGTCAGTCACTGTGTACATCACAAGTTACAGAGAAAATAGGGATCCTGTTTTACCATGCTGAAGCTATAAAGCTTACGCTAATACAAAATATTGCTGGCAGTTACCTTGTTTTATTCTTCTTTTAACGACTTACTAACAGCGTGTAAATATTAAAGCAAACTTTGATTTTTCCATCCGGATACACTGAGAACTCTTTCAATAAAAATGCTCGGGTGCATTTAACACTGTGACCAGAAATATTGAAATTTGACAGTTAGGAGGTTAAAGGTTTCAAATTTATACACAGAGGTGTTTTGCTCCTGTCATGGTCACAGCAGCTTGCTCAGGATAACCCCTTTTGCTTACTGAACCTTTGAAAAGCAGAGAACATTAAGCAATACATCTTGGCAGATGCCCTGGGATTTCATACCACCAGCAGCAGCCCAGATGCACACAGAAGTGAACCTGTCAGGGGGAAGCTGGTCGAGAATTTCTCCCTCTTTCTGTTCCTGCACTGCATCTCAGCAACACAGCTTTCCTGCACCGCTGCCAGCACTGTCCTTGCACTCAAATTAAGGCAGAGCATCTACAACATTTTTCAGCTGCAAGGTGCTGCTGCTTTAATTTTGATGTAGTTTGCTCAAAAGGGTGGCATCGAGAGCATGTGTACAAAAGCTGCTCCTGGGAGAGCTGAAATGAAACAAATAGGTCATCTGTGTTCCTGCCATGAAATAGTCACATAAGAGGTAAAATAAACCTTAAATGCACCTAAAATGCAAGGGATTTAGGTATCTTCTTGTCTTTATTTTGGGAATTTTAGCCTGTGGTGTATGTGAGTAATCCAACATTTGCTTCTTTATTCCCATCTGAGGTAAGAGATGCAGCACAGAAGAGCAGGCAAAGTATCATGGTACATCCAAGCGGGTTTTTTAATGATATTACTCAAACTCTATTAGAAATAAAAAATAGAAAAAAGTGTTGATTTTCTAAGAATTCATCACACATCGACCTACTTGAAACATCACAGCTGTTCACATCAAAGCACAGTGAGGTTGGGGTGCACCTTGTCAGCCTCTCACAGTGGGACTGTCCACTGAGGCTGGCGCCCAGGAGCACAGCTTTCCACACCACTGGCACAAACATAGCGCATGTCCTGTACGGCTCCTCGGAGCGACCGCTGAGTTGCAGCACTTGTACCACTGGTCACAGTTGAGCCATTTGCCTTCAGAAACTTCAGACCAGATCAGAAATGTCAGTTAATGACATCAGAAACGTTAAACTCCTCTATTAAGGCCTCCATTGGTCCCAAAGGCTTTTGTTGTGCCATTTGAGTATGAGAACGAGCCTGCTGTAAGCTTCCTGCACTGGGTGAATCCCCCAGGCTGTCTTCAGGACACGTATCATCCAGGCCTCCAGAAATTCAAATTGAATACTGTGAGGTAAATAAATGTATTCTCCTGTCTCTAGTCTTGTTATAGCTGGTTTGTTTGCTTTCTTCTGATGCTTCTTTATCAGCGTGTTTACCTCTCTGACACAGAGACCAGTCTGCACAGCCAGCAGCCTTCGGGGTCCTGGCTCACCACTGGTACAATCATGCAAAAGAAGCAATTTTTCATTATTGATAAAATGTAATGTCATAATGTCATGGCCTTTCAGGTCATCATCTTTGTAAGTCAGCCATGACATTATCACAATTTATAATGATAACAAATGACCATAATGTTTGCATGTAATTTTCATTGGCTATTGCGGAATTTTAAAATCACTCCTTCACAGGATGGATTTCATTAACAAGCAACTGCTATTAGAGGGCACTAACTGCTTCTACTGGATTTTCTTTGCTAATGTGAACCCCATTCTCTCCAATATACAAGATTTGAGGAGTTAGTAGAAAGTTAGTAGAAAGGTTTGGAGGTTTTGTTAGTTAAGTACTGATGCAAATTCAGAGAACGTTTTTGCCTTTTTATCTAAATAAGTGTTTTATAGTATTCCTGAAGGCTAATGATTTTAAAGGATTGATGTAAATATGTACCCCATGAAGAATGCTGGCTGTGAGGGCTGGTGAGTGTCATTCCTTCCTGAGTCTACTGTTGGCTCTACTCATTTAATATTTCATGATAAACTTAAAAGATTTACAGCTTCAGGAACTGGTGAGAATCATAGGACATTCATTTTCATGTGATATTTAGAACTCCAATCCCCAAACACTTCAGCCATATTCTCAGCTTTAACGCCTGGACCCAGAACATCAGTGTGCAGGTTCCCCTCGCTCTGTAGGATCAGGACCTCGGTGTAAGTGCATCAAGTTCAATAGAGCTGAACCCAGAGCACTTGCAGGGAGCACTCTGTCAATCTAATCCATAAATAAATACTCTGCTATTTCTGAAGCCCTCCGAAGCTAATGCATGAAAAGCAATGAAACGCCTGGGCACTCCAGGGCTCTTGAAGGAGCAGAGCTGGGCTTTGTGTCTGTGCGTGCACATGTGCATAAAAAAATTAAAAGAACTAAAAAACATGAATGTTTCTGAAGGAGCAGCTGTGAGTTATATTCCAGCAGCCTCCACGATGGGCCACCAGGCAGAGGGACTTGAGCTGCACAATTGGTCCCCAAGGGACGCCATGCCTCAGCGAGGACAAAGCATGTGCGGGGACTCGGCCGTGCTTTGTCTTGGCCTACGAGGCCATCAGACCCGTGCCGGGGTTCATTTGTCACCTGCAGCAGGAAGCTCGCAGGAACGTTTTCCCTTTTCTTTCATTTCTTGAAGCTGTTCCTGTTTTCACTGAGAAGCATAAAATGGCTGCCTTGGCCAGATTTGCTAATTCACATGGCAGGAGATACCCAATCTTCTGTGCCATTGTCTATATGATAAACGAAGATAACTTCTCCATCCGCTTTTATGGCGTGGTCATCAGCAGAGTATGCAGAAGTGAGAAGGAATTGATGTTCTGTCTTGTGTGTATTCTGAATTCATGGAGGTTTTCTTATGGGAAATAATAGACTAAGTTTCTTCCTTCATCAGCATGACACCAAGAGTGTCTGGGGCATTTTGTATTGTTTTAATATATGTAAATAGCAGATTCGCTTTTCTTTGAAATGGGTTGCATATAAAATATCTCACCATTTGGGGGGTTACACTTTGTGGGATGTTGCCCAATTATATTCATGGCCATTCATTTTGTAGTGCTTCAACATCTGTCACATGGGGATCTCCTTGTTACTGTCTTGAAATCTCTGCCACGAAGACTGGTTTCATCAATTTTCCAAGCTTACTGGTCTACAAATGACCCGAGAAGGTCATCCTTAGCAGTTCAGTCTCCATATTGTAATTGCTTGGATAGACCACAGACAATCATTTTGTATGCTTAAAAGAGTGTCTTCATTCTTGGCAGCAGAGGAGGCTGAGCGCTCATGGCAGTGTGCAGGCACACTTGAGTGGAAAACTGCTTGAGCTAAGAAACTTAATGCATGCTGCAAGCAGCCAACACTAACTGAGCCTTGGGAGGCACTGAAAGCAATCCAGGTGTCCGTGTTTAATTGCCCTTCCTGAAATACCTTTTTATTACTCTTCCTTTCTATTCACTTAATTTCCTCAAATTGTTTTGGGTTTTATTTTCTTTCTTGGATCTGTTGGAAGCTCAAAGGCTTGCTCAAGCTTAGAGCTTAGGGAGATGGGGCAGGTTACCAGCACAGCTCAGGTTCTCACAATGTTCCCAAAGATCAGACATACAGGGGGGCAAGGATGTTTGGATGAGTTCCTGTTAAATTCTTTATTACCCCAAAATACTGTTCCTTCATATTTCGAAAATTATGGATACATCACACCACTTAATTGGTGCTTTAATGATATTTTATTTGATGACACGTTAGTGAGGTGTCCGTGAGCTCACGTGACCCCACTGCAGTGGTCCACGTAACTCCCCAGGTGATTTCCAGTCCTCCATCACTCTGTGCTTTCTGGCAGCACCGCCTCAGGTCAGTGCTCACCACATAACGAGCTCCCTGATCAAGCCTCCTTATCAGCTGTTTGCAAAGGCACCCCACCCTGGGTTTCCTCCTGGTGCTGTTCTAGCCAGCTCTTGTAGGTCTCCTCCCAGCAGGTGCTCGTGCCAGGGCAGAGCAGGCACCGAGATGCTGGAGCCTCCCGAGGCACACTGCCTGCCTTCCTGACAGCTCGGTAAGGAGTGTTGGAATGTGTAGAATTAGCCCAGCTTTGCTGCGCTGTCATTAACACGGTTCTGCCGAAGCAGCAGCCCTGCTGCCGGGGGAATGGCTGTTTGTACTGCTGGGCCTCGAGCCACGCTGCGCTAAAGCAACCGAAAGGGGAATTATACAATATTGAATGTGGAGCTGTCTCTAAATGCATTGAAAATGTAGGTTATTGTCTTTTGGCATTTCCTAAAAAGCCTCTTGAGCTCCTGTTGGCAACCGCTGATATTGAGGGTACTTTTAGCTGTTTAAGTCTTCCTGTTCTAACAGGGGTCAAAGGGCTGTAAAGATCTTCTCAAAAGGATATAGAAGGAATCATTAAAAGGGAGGAGGAAGAAAGTGACAGAAGGTCAGCCTTTTTTTTTCTAATGGGTGCATCCCCGAGGGGGTCAGACACAGTTGTGCATTATACTCCAGCTCCAGTACCTGACTTTTAGAAACCTACAGCAAATCTTATTAGCGCTTCCATAAGCATAAAATACAGGGCAGAGCCCGATGTTCCAGGCAGAAGCAAAAGACAAAAACCGTGAAATAAATCAATTTAGTCTTTCGGATGAATTTACATCAACATAGTGCGAGGACATGACCAAGATGCGGGCAAATACTCAAATATGTGCAAGGCATTTTATGGTCCCTGGAAGCACATGCGTGTGTCTGTGCGTGTTTAATTCTCTTGTTGATCTTCTTTTCCTTAGAGACAAATTTGCTGTATGCTCATTGCTACAGCGTGTCATGTAGCTTTTTGTAAGGACTGGCGTAGGGCAAAAAATTTACCTTTTTATGTGACACAGCCAAACAGAATTGTGAAGGTTTTCAGTGATTTCTAGACAGCAAGCAATAAACTGCGTTTGCACCCACACACTTACTGCCTAACACCCCATCTGGTAACATTTCCACGTCTCCAGGAAAGAAATCAATAGCAATAATCTGTGAGGGCCTCATAGGGTGTATATTTTTTTATCGCACTGCTATTTGGAATTTTTTTCCTATCTGCTTACAACACTAGATTGTTCTTTTTTGTTAGCTAACGTTGAGATCTTGGAATTATTATTACATTTAATAAGAAGCGGTAACTAACACAGGGGTTGGAATAGTATGTTCTAAACATTCATATTCAACAATATCACGGTGTTCAGACAGCAAAGTGCTGTTCAGTAAAGGCACCGCAAAATCCCGTACGGTAAGAACGTGTGCATTTAAAATGATATGCTAGCACACTTCAAAGGCTGGCGTCCTAAAAATTCATGATTACTTAAAGGTAGTTTATATTAAAAGGGAACATACCTCCAGCTTTCATTTAGCTCCAATGCAGAGGAGAAATTGTCCTTATATTCTGAAATTTAGAACAGTGTCACTGTTGGTTTTCTGTGTAAGGAGGAAATATGATGCTTTGTTACTGGTCTTATTTATTGCAGACCTTGTCTGGAATCTAGTATTGAAGCTGTGCTTGATGAGTTGCTGCCTTGAACTTTTCCACTGATCAATGCTGGTGCTATGGCTGCATGAAAGAATAGCTTTCCTGAGGAGAAGCTATCACATGGGAAACACGCTACACAGTAAGCTAAGAAATCTGCTATAATCTTGTATGCTTAAGCTTAGAAACGTGTTTCCCAGAAGAAATGGTGATAGTGAATGACCATTTAAAAACTGAGATGTTACACAAGCAAGAGGTCAGGTCAAGAACAGTGAGGTATTAAAAAAAATGAGAGAGAAAGAAAGGAAGATGGGGGGGGGAAGAAAGAAAGGAGCAGAAACCCTCCTCTCACTAACGTGATAAGACACAACTGGACAAAATGCATGGCTGGAGAAGAGGGCATTACAGAGCCAGAGCCAGGAATCGTATTTCTTCCTCTTTCTGCAGTGACAAATAATAGGTTGTTTTGATTTTTGCTGTACAAATAATAAGCTTTACTCAGAAACTGTAGCTGCTGAGTTCTTCTCCCCAAAATATTTTTCTCTTTCTGTATTAATGGTAACATTAGAAGAAAAAAAAGGGAGCTACTCTGCCATCAGCATCTACTGTACTTACTCCAGTGTTGACCTATGCATCTGCTAGTATGGGTGGGAGTGACAGTCTGAACACAAGGCACAAGGCATGTCCTTTTGAAATGGATTTTCAGCAGCTTTCAGCCAGGGCAAATCTGGATCGGCGCCTACCCAGCCTTTTCCTTTGTGCCAACAAGGCTGTCAGTGGTGTAGCGCTTCATTTTCTGGTGTTGTGCTGCACCCACTGAGCTCCTGTCTTTTAAGTCTCCAAATCTCTTTCTCATTTGGTTACCAACAGGGCACACAGTGGGTCCTTCGCAGGGCAGAAGATTCTGTTTCTGCCTCCCTCTTAAAAAAAACAATTGGAGTGTGTTTACAGCTCTGGAGCACTGTTGAAATACAGATCTTGTAAAGACTAATTAGGTAGATGTGCAGGGTGCCTTTACTAGCAAGCAAAGATTTAGATATCATTTTATTTTGGAAGTTAGCTCTTCTAAGCACCAAACCTAAACTGTCTAGGTGTGCCAAGCTTGCTATTGCTATAACTGACTGCTCAGACCTTGTGCCTGCCCCAGCAAGTCACACCTTGCATCTGCCTTCACTTGCACTGGGAGAAGTTGGGAAGCCAAGTCTCAGTATTGAACAAATGATTATGAGCACTGTGCATAAGGATTCAGCAGGTTGCATCCTTGGTGGAAAGGATAAATGGTTGAGAATCCTGGTCAGCCTATAATAGCGCAAACAAGAGCTGCTGGTAGGTTCACACAGATAGATTTGGGCAGCTTGTCTTTAATTTCTATTTGCTTGATTTTTAAAATCTTACCCTCGCTGTCTTTGCTCTTGAGTTAGGTGGAAGGAGAAAAGTAGTGCTCTTCTAATTCACGTTGCTGTGATAAAAATAAATCCACGGTGACTGGGGTATTCAGGTACCATGGGAATGAGGGCTATGTAAATATCTCCAACTGTTTTTTTACCTGTGGTGCAAGGACTGTGAATGAGGGCACTATAAAAGATAAACAGGAATAGCAAACCTATTGTCAATTGGCTTGTTTGGAGTATAAAGGTCCCTACCTCCAGAAGTAGATTTTAGGTGTATAAACATTAAAGATATTGAAAACCACACACGTAAATAGGCAATCAGGACATTGGAGGCATGGAGAACAGTATGTTCAGTCATCATTATCTCAGTTTGAACATTTGAACCTATTTTTCTAATACGACTGAATTTAATTTGGCAGTCTAAATTAAAACACAGGAGTGAAAACGTTTTCAATAAAGTTATATCTGAGCTCAGGCTTTGATGATAAATAAGCCATTCACTTATGTACATCTGCCAGAGCATTCATAAGAAGCACTGGGCTTAAATGAGTTGTGACCTTATGAGACAGTCTACTGTTTGGAGACTATATAGGTGACTGCTGGGTTTTGAGTCTTGACCTTTCTGTTTATATTCATCATGAATGTGCAGATACTTTTATTCTTTCCGGAAAAAGGCTGTCAATCTTCACACTAATTTTAATGCCTGTGCAATGCAGAGCAGTGGTGGATCTTAGCAATAACAATCACCAACTGACTAAAATTAACTAATTCAGACCGCTATGCTAAATTGAGTATGAGCTGGTTTGTTTCAGGCTCGGCATGGAAGCACAGGTGCAGTCAATAAATAGGGACACATACGGTGCCTAAATACACTCTCCCTCATAGTGACCTCCCAGCAAAAAAGCTCTGACAAATCACTTGTGACTTTCCGGAGCTTGTCGAGCTGCTGTTCAGTTGATTCGTGTTTCTCTAGACTGGAAGTGACAAGAAGAGGCACTGATATTTGTGAGCTACGAAGCAGACTTAAATTCCTATCCCAAATGGTGGTGCCCTCCAAGGAGCCACTATGCGAGCAGCCTCTGTCCTTCATCGCAGCCTCTGTCCTTCATCACGTCTCCTTCCTTCTGTCCCCAGTTCTCCATTGCTGAGCTTCCATCTAGAGAGCACTTAGGCTATCAGCCCCACTGGGTGGTGAGAGCCTTCCCTCCACCGCTTGTCTCCTCGGGGACACGTGGGGGCAGACAGCCCCTTCCTCTGCCCGGAGCTGCTGAGTGGTCCCATTACCAGGGGATCCCATGCGGAGCCACCCGAATGGTACAGCAGAAAACTGCCTCGAGCTATGATGATCCTGTGGCAGGAAGGGGGTGTGGAGCTGCCCTCGAGGCTCTGCAGCTGCTGCCCCCTGCCCTGCTGGGGTAGGGGTAGGGAGAGGAATGTTGGTTTGTAATTTTAACCCAGCCTAGTGCTGAATCAAGTAGGAAACTGCTACTGGGGGTTTGGTACCACGAGCAGAAGTGCTTTTCACAAGGCAGATGCAGATTCTGCAAGGCAGAGCTGTCCTAGGCACTCATTTCCCTGTGGTCATGGGTACTGCTTTGGCATCAGCTGCTCTTCCCCTAAATCCTCCCTCTTTTTGCCACCCCTCTGGCATTTTCACCCTCATTCTCATCCTCCCCAGGTGTTTTCCTCACAAGTGGTATCTTCACATTTAGCTTCTCTATCAGAAAAGTCTCTCCATTGTTCTTCAGAGAAAGTTCAGCTGGAGAAATTTTTTATTTTTTTTTTTTAAAGAAGGAATTTTCATTGGCTGACAACTTTGCAGGGGCCAGGTCAGCCCTAGCCAGGATACACAAAGGTATTTTTCAAGCAAATATTACAGTGCTCTTTCACTAAAGGCATATTGGCTTAAAAGAACTCCAACCCTACTGATGTCTGAGCTTTGTTCCCCCAGAATTGCTCAAATCGATGCAAGTTATATTGTTCCCTTCTCCCACGCTAACCCAAGTGAGCTCTTATTGCTTTCCCTGCCCTGCCAAATCACGGTGATCCCAGCCCATAACCAGGCTCTCACTGCTGGCAGTGCTTCCCTACCTGGTGTGCCCTGGATGGAGAATCATGTACAAGCAGTTTCTTAAGCAGGGTGAGAAAAACACCACCACGAGGCAGCTTCAAACCACTTTGATCACTTGTTTCTGCCAATATCCTTGTCCTTGTTTGGTTTACCAATGGAAAAGGGTAAATTAAATTATAGTAATATCTTCCTAAATATGCTTCCTCACTCCTCCTCCACATATACAAGCACCGCAGACATGGCGAAAGATTATGTATCCCAAAGGAATTTGGTGCAATATTTTGTAATTCTGATTGAAATGTGTTCTGTCTGGTCCCCATAGTTTAATTTAGAACAATTAAGGTTCAAAGTACATGAGCTTGCAAAGCACATTACAAACAATGGCTGCAGAATAAACTGCAAATCAATCCACACTAAATCACCCTGAAAATCCCTGCAAACACAACAAAGAGAGCTAGATTCACAGTCCTTTCATACAATCTGCTCCCTCTTTGTAGCCATAAGTAGTTCAGCTTCCTCCTTTACGGAAAAAAATGCCATCAAATTATTTCAGGTTTGGCTTTTTATTTGGTTGCTCCCTGAAATAAAACAATTAAGAATTGTCTATGCGTGCTTATGCCAGCATGTCAAATCGAGCTGGGAGAGAGGAGCTGAGCTCCATTCCCTGCTCTGCCTTGCGACGCCTCTGTGCAGTGATTGCCTCACTGCTTTTATACAGGATATAGATGAGCAGTGGGCACTAATGCAATTAAACCTGATAAGAGGGTGTGCTGAATATCACGCATGTGCGTGCGCAGCCTGTGTAATAGGGCTGGTACCTGCCACGCGTCAACTTCCCATGATTTTTACATTACTTTTATTGCACTGGCTAACACCCACGTTCTCTGCTTTTATGACAGTCGCTTTTCATTAACGCTGTACCTGAAAGATTATTTTAAGTGGGGTGAAGCCAGGTTAAAAAAAAAAATAAAAAAAAAAAACAATAAAGCTCCTCTGATTTTTGGAAAAGTACGATTTTATACCAGATTAAGTCTCAGCAGCAGGGGACAACATGATGTTTGCGCAGCGTATTCCCGTGTTCAGATGCACACATAGGTGACACTGCCATCACACACAGCCCTGGGGAGACAAGTGTGGTTGTGTCAGTTCCGAGCACCAAGAGAGCTGATGGGGACGCACGCAGGGTCTCCCTGCCAAGACAATAGCCTGCTCCTCACAATCAAAGTTCAGTGAAGGGAAATGGCTTCCAGGAGAGCGCAGCAGCCCCGCCAGCCCCAGAGCAATCGCCCGGCGTGACAGAAGGCGAGGCAGCAGCCATCAGGGTAATTGCCTCTGGAAATGACCGCGGGGGAGGGCCTGGTCCGAACCCCCGCCGGTCAATAAGAGGCTGTGCTGATGTGGGCTCACATCGTCACCGCTACAGCCAAAAGATTTTTTTTCCAGAACAATGTTTCTGATGGGAATGTGCTTTGTGGCAAACCACGGCCATGGATAGCTAGGGTGCAGAGGTGCTGGGCTGGCATACATGCCTGACCGGTTCATCAGCACCGCCTTGGGGCGCACATCCCTCTGCACAGCCCCAGGACTCTCCGCACTCACCCTGGCCATCACAATACTCAACACTGCTGCCCACACAGCACGGCCATGTTGGGCACTCAGGTGCAGTCGTGACACCTCGGTGCGCCCTGCACAGAGCACAGCCCTCAGCCCCAAACCCCTCAGCATATTGGGCACATCCCTGTGCTCAGCTCAGTCTGGGTTTCATGTTTTGCAGTGAGGGCAATGCACAGCCTCGCTGAGGCCAATCAATACGCTCCAGGACCATTATCCTACAAAATGCCCACTTATTTAAAAAGAGGGTGGGGGGCGCGGACCTTCCGAGCTCATCCAGCGCTGTTAAAGTGAATGGCCAAACTTCCATTGATTTTCAGATGCAAAGAGTTGGCACGAGCTTTAAAATATTCACAACCCAGGAATAATAGCAACAAGCAGAAAAAATAGAGGAACAGCGTCCTCAATCCATATGCCATGGTCCGCATGATACTGCTGTCATTAGAAATAAACAGTCCAGTGCTTGGCAGAAAATAAGGGTGCATACGCAATTGTGCAGCTCAGAATCCCTCTGAGCACAGGCGGAGATTATAAGGGCACGGCACAAAACCTGGCAGGTGCTTTATTTGCATGTGCTCACACTGCTTTCTGAACCACTTTTTCCTTCCCCTCAGCTCATCCTCGCTGTTGTGCTCATTAGCTTGGTTAAGCTGCTCTGCAGGACTCGGGTTGTTATTTTAAGTGAAATAATTGAATTAATCTGGGATTCCATAATTACTCCCTTTTTGGAGATAAACATATTTAATTTGGGTATTTGTTCCTTAGCCTGGGAGCCCTGTCTTTTACCCAGAGCTTGCAGATGATGTCCAGAGAAGTGTGAGCCCCGTCTGTGCCGGGCCTTAATCCCACACTGCTGCTGCGCAGGAGAAGCAGCAAGCACTCAGTTCTGCAGGCCTTTAGGAATTATGCAGCTTCCTCTTTATGGGGTCATTACGAGGTGATGGGCATTATAAGGTGCTGGACATAGCATGTGCTGGGCATGTCCTTGGGAATGCATGGTGGTGATAGGATGTGCAAGCTCCAGATAGAGAAAACTTGTCTCTTTTGCTCTGCAGCCGTTCCTATAGATGTTTCTCCTTGCTCCACTCTCCAAGCACTGCTCCCTCTGCGTTCTGCCTCCCTTCGCTGCATCTTTCTGGGGCTCTGCTGCAAGGAAACATTTCTGTCTTAACAGCCAGTGACCCGGGAGGTTTATATCTATATGGGAGGACACTAACCTTTGGTCTAAATATTTCATCCTTGTTCTCAGCTTGGAGAGGGATTTTTATTTCCTCTAAACATCTGTGAAATACTTCTTGGCTGTTATAGAGCCCTTCACATGTGGGACTTGAAAAGGCACTTCCTCCTCTTCCAGTAGCATTTCAGACACTTCACCCAAGCGTTGTCAGCAGACGATGACTTGCATGTGTCCTCTTTAATTACACAGCCCTGGATGGAGCACACAGTCAGAATTTGGTGGAGCTTCCACATGGTCTGAGAGTGTTGTTGTGTGAGAATGGACAACAACATGTGCCTAAAACATGAGCATAGGCACAGATGCTCCTTTGAACAAGGGGCCCAAGAACACATCGAGGCACTTCTGGCCAGGCCTGCACCAGCAGAAGGGGCACGGGGCGGGCAGCAGGTTGGGATCTCCCTACGAGGCACGGGGCTTCTAGCAGAACGCAGCGTTCATGAGGGATTGATTGGAAACAAGGCTTGGGATTGAATTATGAGGTAATTATGAACTGTTTTCTTGTGCTACAAGGCTGGGCAGCTTGCCACCGGGCAAAGCCGCTGCACATCGAGCAACCGCGGGAGGAGCTGCCAGTGCTGCCAGCCCTCCCCCTTCAGTTAAACCCTCCTGACCGCCCGTTACACAAATTAAACTGTTTTAGCCTCATTTACAATATCAGAAGTGAAGAGCGACAGGCTGAAACCATCAAACACCCTCTGCTTTCAGCAGCCTTA
Source organism: Lagopus muta (assembly GCF_023343835.1). Classification (NCBI taxonomy): domain Eukaryota; kingdom Metazoa; phylum Chordata; class Aves; order Galliformes; family Phasianidae; genus Lagopus; species Lagopus muta. Next base: position 11,764,284 of record NC_064442.1, on the reverse strand, counting down.
CTCCTGCAATGACCATATGCTTGCACACTGTTGTCTTTCTCAGCTGATTTGATACAGAATTAATTGACACTCCGATTTTAGCCTTAACATACCAGCTGTTAGCTGCAAAACAGCAATCAGGGCCACTCCTTAACCACAAACTGTACGGTTCCTTAAGCATCTCCTATTTTTGACTGCTCTGAGCAATGCCTTATGCCTACATCCAGCCATGATTCTAGACAAAGTTAAATACTGCTAAAGGCGCTGCTTGGAAGGCGCATCCCCCCTCCCTTCCCCTTGGATGGATGATGTTTGGCAGTTGGCAGAGAGGCAGAGGTGGAGCCGGAGGATAAAGGCTGAGCCACACGGCAGGGCTGGGCTCTCAGCAGGAAGCCCCGCGCAGCCCTTGCCGGCCCTGGTCCTGCCAACAGGCGCCCGCCAGCCCGGTGTTTCCGTGCACATTTGGGAAACCTCCTTGGACCGATTCTCAGCTGGTATAATTGAGCACGAGTGATTTCCCCCAGCTGGAAGGCTGGGCTCGGATTTGGCAAATGCGTTTAACAAAGAATGACTGCTCTTAAAAAGCAATTGTATCACAGGATAAACTAAGCCGCAAGGGCACAGATTGGATGGCAATATGGAGTTTTGCGCTACTTGGACATCTCACGTGGGCAGCTGATTGCTGAACTTGGGCATCTACATCTCAATGTATTTAGAAATATGATATTTCTTGTCTCCTTTCATTTTTGCTTATCTTTCATTCCGCTCAGAATTATATCTTTCCTCGAGTTCTAATAAAATGAGTTAAATAATTAATGCTACAATCCAATAACTGATTATAGAATTTTTTTTCAAAATTGCATGTGGTGCTGTTCACATACTAAATCTTTTTGATTAATGATTTTTAAAGAAGGCTTGTTGCATCCATAATGTAAAAAAAGTCTAGGGATGTAAGCTGCTGGAGTAACATTCTGAATTTCTTTCGTGAACAGCAATTAATTTTAAAAACTTGATTCTGATGTGTAGATAGGAAATATTACCAAGGAAAAAATATTCTAAAGAAACTGGAAATAGAAGCTCTCTCTTCCTTACCCCCCTGAAATCTAGTTTATGTCCATAGGTGAATTGCTGCTGTGAAGCCACTGCAATTTGACTTTGTACAAAAAGGGTCATTGAACAGAAGGTCAGGCAGCTGGCCATTTCCATTTCAAAGATGCTATCAAAAGGGCAAGAGGCAGTTCATCCAGCAGCCCTTTAGCAAACAAGATTTTCTGCTTTCTCATTTATGATATTTTTTATGCTAAAATAGTTTATAGGCTACCGAGAGAGGATCCTTGATTCATTTTCTTTGGAAGGAAAGTGGGCTAAGAGGAGCTTGGGAAGGACTTTGGTTCAAGAAATCAGAAGATCTTTTGAGTAATGAGGAGCCATTTGGTGTCCACTTATCAAGAGCCTGGCAGTAAGGCAATAAATCATCATGGAGAATCCCGGTTTCAGCTGAAGACAATTGGAAAAGGTAGCTCTTTTATTACAAATTATGGCTTATCGGCTCCTTAATGGCAGGCCTCAGCCTCGTGAATACTTGCTTTTATTAATGAAGATAAACCCAGCGAATTTGGAAAAGTTTGGGGATGCTGCACGCCAGTGTGCAATTGTAGAGGAAATTCCACGGCGAGGTCTGCAGCAGAGCCGCCAGAGGCACCATCCATCCCTGCTGCTGACAGCTGCGATGATGCCGCTTCTGCTGGGACTGGAGAATTGCCTCTCGCCAAGGAGCAGCTCCCATTCGCCCACTGCAGCAGTTAAAAACAGGCTCTTCATCCCCACATATTTAGTGGGCTTCCATAGCAGGAAACACAGAGTGCGAGGTTCTCAGCAATGCTTCACCCAGGCTGGAGATTTCCACACAAGTGTCCCAGTTCAGGGAAACTTGGCTGCTAGCTGACAAAAATGTATTTTGCCCCACGCCCGGCCCCCAGGAGAATTTAAGCTCAAATATTAAAACCTGTGGAAAGAAAATGAAAGAACCTCTCTGTAGAAACTGCAGAGAGAATTTAGTGTTTCGGTGACTCATTGTTTATCAGCGGAATGAAGGATGATGCATAGGGCAAATTTTGAAAGTGGGTCCCCACTGCAAACAGAGTCCTGACCTGTGCTTGGGCTCATACATGCAAAACAACTGATAACAGCCCAAGCTTCAGTGAATCTCTCATTGTCCTCCCAGCCCTTGCCATGTCAGAGATAACCCAGTGAGCTCCCAGCTTCCTCACCAGTGCAAATATTTTCAGAAGCGTGTCAGTGAAAGTCCAAAATATGTCATTGTAAAATGTTTATAAAACATGGAGCTGAACACCTATCGATGGCTCTGTGCTATACCAATACATTCTGATAATAACAATGCTTCGTCACAGTGGGTCAATATTTATTGGAGTAAATCAACCCCTTGCCAATGTGGAAATTGAGGTTTCCGTTAGTGAAACTGGAAGGGTCATATATTCAGTTATAAAAACTAACAAGCAAAGGCTGTGGCTGCCATGCAATGCCATCACTCCATTGACTTGACAGAGCTTACGGGAGATGAGACTGGTCTTAAAAGCCTTCCCAGAGCATTGGGGAAGGGCAGAGAGGGTCTATGTGCCATGTGATCACAGGAAGCCCAACATGCAACACATGATGGAGGAGGTGGCACTGCTGCTGTGTGAGCACTGCTCCTGCCTGGCTGCTGGTACAGGGAGCACCCTGTGCTCCTTGGATGCACACCAGAGAGTGGGACTGGGGATACAGAAAGGGAAGGCTGGGAGAGACTGCACTAGGAGGAATTGGAATCATCCCTCCATAGCTTTCGCCCTGTTAAAGGTATTGAGTGTGGAAAGTGAAGGTGAAATATAGAATTTTAATACAGCTGTTGCAAGTCATGATTCAAATACGAAAATTTCAAAAGTGTCTTAAGTATGGCAGCAACCATCAGCAGCATGGGGCCACTTGAAAATATGGCTAACAGTCTTCTGAAAATCTTAAGGTAAATTGCCAGCTAAAGGAGAACAGCTGGAGTGCTACAGACTGGCATGCTTCTAAGCAACGAGTGTGATCACAGAGCCATAGAAGTACGGCAAGATGAGGGGAAATGGTTTTAAGTTAAAGGACGGAAGATTTAGGTTGCATATCAGGGGGAAGTTCTTCACTATGAGAGTGGTGAGGTGCTGGAACAGGCTGCCCAGAGAGGCTGTGGATGCCCCATCCCTGGAGGTGTTCAAGGCCAGATTGGATGGGGCCCTGGGCAGCCTGATCTAGTATTAGATATGGAGGTTGGTGGCCCTGCGTGTGGAAGGGGGTTTGGAGCTTCATGATCCTTGAGGTCCCTTCCAACACAAGCCATTCTATGATTCCATTATTCAATAGAATGGATTCAATTGGAAGGAATGATTCAAGGCCTTCTATCCCAACTCCTCTGCACTGAACAGGGACACCTACAGATCCATCAGGCACTCAGAGCCCCTCCTGCCTGACCTTGGGTCTCCAGGGACAGGGCACCTACTCCTCTCTGGCAACCTGTGCCAGTGCCTCACTGCCCTTATCCTAAAACCTTTTCCTTATTTGCCATCTAAATCTCCCCTCGTTTAGTTTGAAATCATTTCCCCTTGACCTGTCACAACAGACCCCACTAAAATGTCTGTCCCTTTATCTGTCCCATTTATTGTGGTGCTCTTTGGGGAAGGAGCAGTGCTTCCCACTGCCCAGGTCCTCCCAGACAACTGCTCACAAGCCACTGCCTCCAGGGACACGTGCTTGGCATTTAGGTTATCCCCAGCCCCATCAGATCTGAAGGTGCTGTGAACATCAAACTGTCACCTTCAATGCTTAATAGCGTCTTCTCCTTAAAGTTCACCTGTGGTTTTTGTACCCATCAAAGTCAAGGCGAGGTCTGTCTGCTGGACCGAGCTTATGTAAAAATACTACTGAAGGGGAGATCATTTTGAGGTTTTGTATTTAAAAGGTGTAAAACAGAAAGACCTTCCTCTCTACAAAGCAGTAACATGTCAGAGAACTGTAGACTTATAACCGAGGATCTATACCAAAACCTGTAAAGGGAAAAGATAACAAGAGGCTGTAAGAAAAGGTCGATGAAGCTGCACAAAAGGGTAAATATTCTGATGGTTTCCCCTCTCAGATGCATTGGTATTAGGTTCAGAAAGAATTCTCCAGATATGTCTGGTGCTCAGTTTTCCAAGTAAATACTGCTTATCTCTGCTTTTAATCCAACGTAACACACTGGCTGAAGGTCTGAGCAGTTTCTTAAATTCCACCTAAAATTTTCAATCTTTTTCAGCATGAATTCATTCAGCCGCAGAGATGGAACAATTGCTATTTCGTTACATAAAATGAGAACATTAAACTTGACAGCAATTCCAGGGCATACAATTTCATTGGAGCCATGGAAGTGCTGGAGCAGCTATCTTCAACCTTTGGTCCATCATAAATGGGAAAAGAGATGTTTGTCTGAAGGGGAGCAGCATGCCCCATCACTGTAGGGGAGAGTGGGGGAAGCTGGCTGAAGTGAATTTAGGGCTGGCTTTGCCACCAGACCTACAAAAGGAGGAGTCGTGATCCAGTTCCTCACCTTTGTGCCAGTTGTGTCAACTCTGAAACAGTTGAATTTGGCCCTTCCTGGTAACGCATCACATATTTCATGCAGCTCTAATGACAGATGGAATATCACAGTTAAAATAAATAATTGGCACTTCTAAAAGCACTATGTTATTTCAACCGTGTGCTTATGGCTCAGGTACTTCTATGGAATAGCCGTATTTCCTTCTGACACCTTTACAAGTTGGGTTCAAAATGTATCACTACAAAATATGGTCGGATGCATTAAAATTATAATTAAAAAATTGCTTTTCACCCTGACATAAAAAATTTAAAGCTGGTACCAAGGAACAAAGTACTTTAACCTACTAGATAAAAGGAAAGCAATGTATTATTTTTTAAATGAATTATTTTTCAGGAGTTTATTTTATAATGGTATAACGACATCTGTGGACCCTGAAACAGAAATATTAATCTCAGCGGTTAATTAGCTCTTAGTGGGAGTTTTGCCCACCTACACTGTGAGTTATGGCTCCAGGTTTGCTGTGAGGGCACCAAGAAGAGGGGAGCAGCTCCCAGACCCATCCGGAGCTCCTGTGGGGGCACCCCAGGGCAGGGCTGGTTTGGGGCCCTGCCTGCTGTGCTGCGGCCATCCTGCTGCTCTGTGCACACACACCAACAGCCTCGGTTCTACCTCTGGAGAGCCATGGCCGAGGCCACGTAACATGTGCAAAGTCAGGTTTCTTTTTTCCGTGATCACCCACTGAAAAATAAGAAAAGGAATTTTGCTGAAAAAAGGTTGCACATAAAGGTTAATTGTGAAGGGGCTCGGTGTGGGCAGGAGGAATGGCTGGATCCCAAGCACAGCATGAGGCCGCAGACAGAGACAGAGCCACCTGTCTCTGGCGGGAGCTGCTCCATGCACCCGCCATGGTGGGCTCGTGGGAGAGACGGCCGCAGCCAGGGGGAAGCCAGAAGAGGGTGCTCTGGGATCTGACAATGTGGGAACTTATTTTGGTAATTGAATTTTTCCTGGGCAGAGCTGAGGAGCCCTCATCCCCTGTGCACGCAGCACCACGGCTCCCAGCTGGCTGCTGGGCAGAATTTGGTGCACTGGGATCGGACCCAGTGGGGCAGTGTGTTATGGGCCAATGTGCTTCATGATCCACTTAAACTCATCCAACTTAAAGCCTCACCTGACCACGAATGCCATCAGATGTACCTTAAGAGATGTTGTTCATTGCTTAGAAAATAGTTGATCACAGGAAGGTGGGATGGTCCCCTTCGCAGCTCAGAAACTGTCTGTGCCTGCTGCCTGCTGGGAGGGCACAAGAAAGGATATGGCACAGGTCTGACGTGCTCCTCTGCTCGGACCTGGCATGGGGCTCAGTTGTCTTCCAGGAGAGGAAATCTGTCGTCATTTCGCAGAGATAATTCTGGTGGTGCAGAGGGCCAGCTGAGAACAGTGCACTGCACAGTATTTCTGGGCTGATGGTGTATAAGTGGATGATTTGGAGATAAGGTGAGATAAGCTCTTCTTGCAGGACATCATGATGGTAACCCTGTCTGATACAGTTCACCCTCAGATAAATGTGGTCTGATGCATACTACCTTGTGAGGATGGTGTGTTACACCATATGCTCAGACACCTGAGCAGAGGCATTGCAGGCTCTGAGGCACCCAATGTGCTATGTGTGGAGGTGAGGCAACCTGCAGCCACAGCCACAGAGTAGCACTTGTTGCTGGCAGATGCAGATGGACAGATATGTAAAGATGATGCATCATGAGCTCCACCGAGGAGCTTCCAGCAGAAGCCTCTGCGTTCACATCAAACTTGTCAGAGGGTGACAGAACCGCATCACACAAACTCTGGCAGTTTAATTTGGTGTCAGCTATTAGTGTTGACTTTCAGCACTGTTGCCGCTCGGTGTTTCTGCCAGCAAGGTGACACAGCCTCGCAGATTGCTAAATTTCTTTGTTGTAAGAAATAGGGTTTGCTCACTGCGCAGCACTCCGCTAATAGAGGGAATGCAGAAGGTCAGAACACTGATTTTCCAGGCTGCAGCACTCCATTGCGTGACCCAGGTTTTCATTACATTATTTTTGGTTAAGTATTTGATTGTGTTGCTACAGAGAGAAAATATCTTGTGGGGTTTTTAATTACTCTTCATTGGTTGGAAAGGTCCTGTTGGCATGAGAGGCTCTGCTCAGCCTTAAGGGAATTCACAGCTGTATGGTAGGGCTGCAGAAGTGGGGAGGACCCAGGGAATTGTATTTTCCATTCAGAACATTTTCAAGGCAAAGCAGTGTTTGTAATATGTTTTGCTCATCAGTGGGCGCTGCGGACATGGTTTGGGGAATAGGATCCAAGATAGAAACATTGTAGCCCTCCTTTTCCCTATCCCTTATTTGCTTTTGATGAGCCTTGCAAATGGTTGAAAAAACAAAGAGCAAAGCAGAGTGAAAGGGGCTGAGGTGGGAGTACTGGAGAACAAACTCTCACCAGACATACCTGGAAAATTCATCTGAATCTGATGCTGTTGGGTCTCTTGCTTGTGCTGCGGTTGAAAACTGGGAGAATTCCAAACACCAGTACTGTGACCATCAGTCAGCTGGGCTCCAAGACACTCCTCCATGAGTTATACCTAGAGCCAACTTACTTCCAGCCTAAGGCTTCCCCTCTCAGCACCATCTCTCTGGCAGCACCGTGCCCAGGCCTGGCGGGCTGCAGCAGCCCTGGCACAAGGATTGCTGTTGGGCCACACGGGGCCGCACTGTGCTCCCAGAGCTGGAGGTGAGAAATACAGCTGCAGCCACAATGAGGTTGTTTAATACATACTCTCTATCATTCACCAGTGCAAGTTTAAGCAGCACATAAGCCACTTTGACACAGCAATATATCACTCAAAAACAAAACCTGTGCACTCTGCACCAGGCATGGGCAGATGGATAGCTCATCAGAGGGAGAGAGAGTCTTTCATCAGCTGCCTTTCACCGAGTGATGACAATAATCATTTCAACATAGAGTACACAACCTAGAGTGATGAAGGCAGCAGAACACATCTGGCCTGATCTCTTTAATAGCGAATATTTTAAAAACCTGAGAACATTTGTCGGCACGGTTCAACACAATGCCTAAGCCATAGGAGAAAAGGTTACATTTATTAAAAGAGCCAAGAAAAAAAGAAGACGGACTGCCCACAGCAGGGAAGAGTGGCCCACACTGCTTCCAGCTCAGAGTGTGCCTGTAAGTCCACTCCAGGGGTGCCCAATGGCAAAAAGGATTTCATAGTTGTTAGCATCCGATCCAAAACCGGCTGTAGTCGATTCAGCACTCCCACCCATTTCAACAAGCTTTGGCTCTGCTCACCATAGCTACAGCAGCCAACTGCTGCTCTGCACAGCAGCGCTCAGCCTCCAGGTATGCTCATCCTCAGGGTGCAGCAAAGTGCTTCACGGAGGCAGTCAGCAGCGTGACCACAAGTCACTGAGCAGAGCAGTGAGTGTGCTTGGCCACCAAGGTCACCCAGGACACATTCATGCCTGGAAACAGGAAAGCCGAGCCCCGAGGCAACAGCCAGGTGCCTTTGGGCAGTTTCAGACCACAGGCAGGCGGCCAGGTGCTGCAGGGCTCTGCCAAGCAGTGTTTGATGCCAGCGGCTCCGGGCCCTACAGGTGTGTGATCCCACGCGTCACAGCACAGGGACAGCCCCCAGCCACTGCCGTGATCAGCATTTGGAGGCCCCAAGGCCAGCTCCCTGCCTGTCCCCTGTGTTCAGACCACACACAGGAAAAGTGGGGCAGAGACACAGTCCTTCTGCACCAGCCTGCGGTGATGGAGCAAACGCTGCCTGGGGGGCACGGCATGAGCTTCCGCTCCCCGAACTGTGTGAGGCAGGAGGGGCAGCCTGCCAGCAGCTGCTCTTGGCCTCCAAAGGGACAGGACAGCTCTTCTTGCACATGAGGTAAAATATTGCCCCAAAGAAGCTCATTTGTGTGCAATTAAGTGGCAGTGGGCATCAATCAGGGTGCTGAGGGCCTGCTGGCAAGCAGGAGAACCTCAGCAAGTCCAGAGATGAAACACTAAAATAGAGTAAAATGACCTCCTTGAGTTTCTCGACAGAATTCTTTAAAGCATCATCTACAGACCTGCTCTGCCCATTCATTTTCCGTGTTCAATATAAAGCTTTTCCTAAAAATCCTCTGCTATAAGTCTCCTAAAAGCACAGTTAAAATTGATTAAAAATGACTTAGTGTATTAACATGTTGCTCAGAAAGAGGAAAAAGGGATGGAGAAGGGCACAATAAACAGGACAATACGAGCAAAGGCAGCTAATTGCCAGCCTGGGAGAGCTGGGCGGCACACTGCTAGTAAGCTGTCTGTCTTAAACCCTCTGGATCAAAAAGTGATTAATCCTACAGACAAATGTAGCCTTGATGGTAGAGATACACCAAATCCCCTACACAGGGTGGTGCAGTGTTCTACTTACTGCTCTGAAGGCCTCAATTAAGGGAGGTTTAGCTCAGCCTTCCTGCTAGGATCCCTGATGCCCCCGGATGGGCACAGCTCCTCACCCATCAGCACACATCCCCCACAGCCCAGCAGTGAGGGGAAGAGCAGTAACATGGGGCTCCAGGCACTGTGTGGGTTTCAGAAAATTAGCTCTTTTCTAGAGAAGAATCCTTTAAACAAAGCATGGCTATTTCCCTCTTTAAAAAATACTGAGTTTATCAATGGACGCTGCTGGGTTTTTACTCAGGGCATCTCCTGTCTAGCTTATTAGCCATTGTGTTAAGTGAATCCTTTTAGACTCATCAGTACATCGCTGGTGCAGTGCACTAAAAGGCTTTGCAAAACGTATTGCACTAAAAATACGGGTGCCAGAAAATGCTCGAGGCACTGTATGGCAAAGCGCAGCCCTGAGAGAAGCCCGAGCAGAAGGAGCCCTGAGTTCAGCTGCTGTTGCTTTGCCTGGCTGCTGCTGCAGGCATAGCACTGATGGAAATCCTGAAGGGAAGATGTAGACTGTGTATAAGGAAGAAGTTTTTACAATAAGGGCAGTGAGGCACTGGCACAGGTTGCTCAGAGAGATGGTGGTGCCCCATCCCTGGAGACACCCAGGGTCAGGCTCTAGAGGGACTCTGAGCATCTGATGGAGCTGTAGGGGTCCCTATTCAGTGCAAAGGAGTTGGACTGGATGGCCTTTAAAGGCCCCCTCCAAGTCGAATGAATCTATGATTCTATGTTAAAGCAATTCACACAGAAGGTATGGGGTCATGCCAGAAATATGGGGCTCTTGTGTCCAAGGAAACAGCCCTAAAATATGGGACAAGTGCATCCCATGTACCCAGTGCCAGGGCTGGGGATGATCAGGGTGAAGTAAGCATATTGTTCCACTCCACGTGACAACCAAAGCAGGAATTTCCATGTGTATAAATAAGGCCCTGGGTTTGCATGAGACCCCAGTCTGTCCCACAGCACTGTGTGGCCACACACCCCAGCCCCACTCAGCTGCTGTGACACTGGAAGGCGGCTCCTGGGGGAGGAGGGCAGGCAGGCAGGCAGCCTCCCTGACCCCTGCAGTTGCTCGTTTTATGCCGTGAAACATGAAATTTGATTACTCTTATCATTAGCTTAGCTCACATAGCTACAAATGTTATTAGTAGCCATAAAATTATTGAGGCCCTTTTAAAATCCATTTTTAAAGAGTGTGTGACATGTATTAGCAGATCTGAAATCCTGATTTCAAATACCCTCACTCAGACTTCAGAAACAAAATGTGGAGCTAAGCAACAGTGACAGGGCTGGAGAGCACTAATGAAGAGCAGTGTCATTGCCTAAGAGAAACATTACACATTATTAACACATTAGCCCACTAAGGCACTGTGCCAGCTGTAATAAGCAATGGATTTGGCATGTGAGCGTAGATACACAGGGCCATTCAGAAAACCTCCCTCCGTTTTTTCCTCCTTGGTGGACAAACACGCAGTGCAACCCACTCCCTGCTACAGCCAGAGCATCGTCGTGAAGCGGGCCTCAATTCTGGGCACGGCACAGCAGCGCGCTCACACCTCCACACCCAGCTGTACGCTGCGAGGCCTGGCCTGCAAATTGGCCACATGCATTACCCCTGCGTGGGAGCGTGGGAGGGATAAATCATATTCATTATTCACATTCATGAAATTCCAAACGCATGGGAAGTACTGATGGCGTCCTTGGGGAACGAGAAACAGCTTGTCAGAGATACCCAAGTAAAAGGGGTGCAAAATCAATTATGAAAGGAGGTGTTTCCTGCTCTAACAAGCTAATTACTGTACATCAAGTCAAAAGGGAAAACTGATGCTCTTTATTTTTTTAATGGAGGCGCTGTCAGATTAAATCAACTCGGCAGGACCACGGGGTTTAATGCATTCCCTCAGCTGATGCTCAGTTTAACACATTTACATATGCAAACACATTAATATTCTGTCTGAATCCATGAAATAAGGCCGACGGGGCAGAACCTAACAAAATGCTTATATGACCCTGCCCCTGCGGCTTACTTACAGCATTTACATACACGGCAACTGCAGCTGGAGCCTAGTGATTGCCTGGGAGCCACTGCAGTGAGAGCAGGAGCATCTCAACAGGGAATTGACACATCCTTACTGCTGGAAGGATCCATTTTAGGAGGCAAACCAAACGTATAAATTGCTAATGAACTCTCCCTTCCTGTGCATCCCAGGCAGTAGAGCTGCAGATGGCTGATTGCCCCTGGGATGGGAAGCAGGTGAAGCTGGGACTTACTCAATCCTCCCAGCTTGCTGCAGGAGCACAGCATGCAGCTCGCTGCCTTTGGCCGAGCAGGGGTTTCTCCCTCAGCACACACCCAGCTCAGCTCAGCAGTGCAGCCAGCCAGCTCAGCGTATCAAGGAAAGTACATGTTGTTCTGCGTGCCTGCAGGACAGCCAGCCCTGATCTTGGGTCTCTATTGCTCAGGAAGCAGCTGTAGCACTTTGCCTGGTCTCCCAAAGCTGGAGGACAAACCCCCATGGACAAAGAACTTGAAAGGGAATGGTGCAGGCAGTGCTGAGCCCAGCACGGCTCTGCCTGGCAGCATGGCAGGCGACGGCGGGATGGCAGCACCCAGCTGTGCCGACCTGCTTCCACCTCCCGTTGCCTGCAGCTGAAAGACAGATGACCTGCTAAGTATTCTCTTACCTTTAACTATTCCCACATGATTGGAGTGTTTCTAGGATATAGATAATAGGTCCAGTCTTGAAGTCTTTATCAGGGCCAGGTTGTCACTGGTCCCTGCAACGCCAGGTGTATGGGGGAAGATTAGAAGGAGCGGTCAGATTTCCCTTTCTTCAAAGCAGAGGCAGGAGGAATTTCTATGCTTGGAGAAGGTGGCGAGCTACTTTCTGCAGTACTCACAGGAACTACTTTGCTCCAAAGGAGCTACAGCATCTCCCACTGCCCCTCATCATCCTGCAGGGCAAGGCAGGGGGGAATGTCGCATTTTCCAGGAGGTGTTCCCACTTGGACACACTTCTCACATTGCTCCTTCTGAAGAACACCAAGATCTCTGCTATTCCTTATTCAAGCAAAACTCCCAGCATAGCTCCACCTAATTGCAAAAGTGCTAAAGGTTCAAAACCTGGTCCAAGAGGAGCCAAACATCTGTTTATCTGCCTGTTGCCTTCTCTCCTACTGTGTAAGCATGGGCAGCACTAAGGAAACCATGTCGTTCGTAGAGTGATGGCCTTGGAGCTGTTCAGTGTGTTCCTGGGAAACAAACAACCTGTGTCTTACACTCAGATGGATTCACTCACTTGTGGAATTTATCCCTTGATACCGTTGTCTGACACAGGCTTTCCTTCACACACATCTGCAGACAGCAATTTCCTATTACAGATGCTGCCCATCACCTCCATGTTCTTTTCTTCCACTCACAAGGCATTCAGATGTGGGCACTTCAGTGCAAACCAGGGCAGTCAAGGGAACCAGGACAGGGGCCACTGGTGGCTCGGCAGCGAGCAGGGGACATGTCCTGTGGCCTGGGACAACGCACATGGTGCTGTTGAGCCCAGCCCTCAAGGCTCCACTCTGTGGTGCTCCCTGCTGCCCCAGCACAGACCCAAATGAGGAACAGAGGTGGTGGTGCTGGGCAGTGCTCACAGTGAGGTGTGATGACTGAGGCCTCCTGAAGCGGCAGCCCTGCACATGTAGTCAGATGGGAGCCAGTGTTGTCCGGGGAACTGCCCGAGGGCAAGTGGGAGAAGAGAAAATGAAGGACAAGTGGTCTGCAGGGCATTCCAACCCCTGCTGCAGTGGGCAATGCCCACTTGCTCCTCCACAGACACCAGAGATGAGTTTGGCCTCTGGCAGCACTCTGTAGAGCTGTGTTGGCCCCACACACTAAGATGCTCTCCAGTGAAGTCCGACTTCTCAATAAAGGAGAAAATGGAGAAAATGGAGACATCTGCTGGGAAGCTGTCAGCTTTATTAGATACATGCGGGCTTGGGGACGGAACAGCAATAGAATCTCAAGGAATCTGAGCTCAAAGAAATAAAGGCAACTTCAAAAGGCACAAGCAGACTAGAAGAATCACTTAACAACAATAATTTTTTGCTGGCAATACAATTGAAAACACCTGAGAATCGAATCAGGATTCGGCTTATCCTCCTCCCTGGAATTGCAGCTGCTATCAATTCTGGGCGCTAGATCTTAAGCAAGCTCCTCTGTAAACTCCTGACACTGATCATTGCAAGCGGTCCCAGATGTGGAAGGATTTATGGGATCCCCACACTTTAAAATATGCACGGATTGGAGACCACATTAATAGTAAAGCTGGAGGGCACCAGCGCCCGGTGCCAGAGCTCAGTGTGGGCACTGCAGGGCCACGGCAACTCCTGGGTTGCCTCCAAGCATCCTGGAAGGGGACTGGGACAGATCAGTCTGTAAGTGCTGTACTGCAGTCCACCTGAAATGGCTGCACACCTCCTCCAGGGCAGCTGGAGCCATTCACAGCGCACCTGCAGCCAGTAGGCCCTCCTCTGCGGAGCTCTTCCCAACAGCTCACACCACATCACCGTGGCACAAGGAGGGCTTCGTCACTGCGCTCTGTGGGCATCACTGCAGTGTCACCACAGGCAGACCAACATTATGTAGTTTCCTCATCATTTGTCTTAAACAAAGCTGCTGTGTTTAAAGCAAAGCAAAGACAAGCTGCCTGCCTGGGAAGCGACGTATGCAACCACTCAGTGAGGCCTGGTTTTGGGCAGTGAGCACAGCCAAGCTTGCTTGTGCTCACAAACATCTCTGAATTGTCTGTGAGGCCTCAAAACTGAGGATCAATACGTTGTCTGTCACAGCAAACAGAATTTTTTTAACAGATTCCTGCTTCATAGTCCACAGAAGTATTTGATTTCCATGCCTATTGAATAATGATAGATTTTATGACAGCAAATGTAAGATCTGTCATGTGACTGAGATTAACTTTTGTTGATAATCCAATATCTGACCCTATAGCAAAGTAACTGCTGCCACACGCCTCCTCTGTAGTACTCAGTCCCTTCTGCTGGCTCCTCCCTTCCCTGCAGCCTCTCCAGCCTGCCTCTTCCCCGCTGGGCAAAGGAGGAACGAGCACAGCATGCGCCAGTGCTTCCACATATATGGAATGGCTACAGGAGGGCAGCTGGCCTTCCAGTGGGCAACATCGTCTTGCATCCATGTGTTTTTTGACATAGGGATCAGCATCAAGCTTGTGCTATGCTCAGGTAGTAGGGCTCAAAGTTATTGCCACAGCACACACAGCCACCCAAGCTCCAGGGCCCTTCTCCTCAGGGCAAGGAGAGAAAGACTACATAGCAGGCACCACAAGCTTCTCATTAGCAAATTACCAGAGCTCATAATAGAAAGGCAGCTTCCTAATGCCTACTTCCCAGCGTGAGTGGCACAGCTGCCATACCAATACTGTAAAACTGCCAGGCTGACTCCTCCTGAACTGGTTGAAACCCAAACGTTACTGCACAAGTAACGTTTTATTAGTAATTTAATGATTTTATTATTTTATTTATTATTAACATTTATGCTGCCTTCTAAGTTGAATAGCTTGTAAACCTGTCATGGCCAACACAATCCAATAGCTGCTCCACAATTGCAATCAAATACCTGTGGTGTGCTACCACACTGATGGAGAAAACCCCTCCCCTTCAGCAGGGGACATCAAGGAAACCAAACAACAGGGTGTATCAGGTGCTGCCGAGTGAGAGCTGTGCCATCTGTCCCCAAAACAAAGGCCATGGGGTTCTCTCACTATGTGCAGCCCTGATGCAGTGTCACTCGTTGCAGGCTCACTCAGAGTAGAACAGCTGTGGGGTTGGGCTGCTGGCACTGTCACTGGAGCATGGCACCTCCGGCCAGCTCACAGCTCCCCATAGCTCTGCAGTGTGAAGGAAGGCAAGAGCCAATTCCCCTGGAAAGGAGCAGAATGCTTCTTCCTCCTGGCCTGAACCCCAAGTCAGGAACCTCTCCTTTACCAAACAGAGGTGAGATTTGCCACTGGCAGCCAAGCAGCCTGGAGGCTTGGAGCATAGTGTGTTTGTGTCCTCTGGGATGCACCACATCTCTGCCTCCATTTGGCCTCTCTGCACAGTGAAGGCGAGGAAGCATCAGGGAGGCTCTCAGGAAGTAGTCTGATGCAATGACCCCCCTCTTCTGGACCCCCCGGGGCTCCCCTGGGAGAGGACAAGGCAAAGAAGGGGATGCTAAGATTGCCCCGGCCACTTCTGGGGCAAACATTTACTTTAGATTAAGTGGCACGTAAAGCAGAGAGGAGCCCTCTCTGGCTGGCTGCTAGGGCAGGTAGTTAAATATTTATAGTGTCCAAATTAGCATAGTGAAAGCTCAATTAATCAATTTGCTCTGCTCCAGCAGTGGCAGGGGAGGGTGGCACAGAGCCCCACAGGACCACAGCTGCGAGCGGGCTTGGGCTGGGGCTGGGGCAGGTCTCCCCAGCACTGGGATGTGCCCGTTGCAGCAGGGCTGGGGATGATGTGGGGGTAGAGATATGGAGATGGGCCTCCCCACCCCAGGGGCCACCCCAGGCCCAAGGATACTGAGGGCAGTGGGAGCAACCTGGGGCTGCTCGCCTGGGGGTGCTGTGAGGGTGTGGGCTTCCCAGGAAGGGTTAAGGCTTTTCAGGCCAAAATCCTCCAACAGAAGGCAGGGTCAGCCTCAGAGCTGAAATCTAAGCGCTAATGACTGATGCCCTTCACCCCTCCATCGCCTCCAAAGGCGACTGCCCTGGATGAGCCGGGGCCGGAGAGCATTTAACATTTGAACTTCTTCACGTCTGTGAGGCAGCAGGCCGTTGTGCACGGGGTCGCTGACCCCCAGCCCCACTCCCCAGCCCCTCAGCTGCCTCCCAGCCCTAATTGAATGACAGATGGTCAGCGGCAGCGAGAGGGCAGGAGCCAGCCCCGCGCCCCCCGCACTGCTGCCCACGCGCCCCCAGGGCCGCCTCGGCCGCCCACTAAGGGACGGGGCCTGGGGCAGCGCAGGCCAAGAGCCCGACGGCCCTGCCCATCTCTGCCATGCAGCAAAACACCACGGAAATCACGGCACAGGGCTGCCAAAGCGTCCTGTCCGGGCTGGCAGAGCAGGCAGGGGAGGCAAGGAGCTGGCTGGGGCAAGAGGCCTGCTGAGCCTCTAGGCCCCATGTGCCACCTGGGCAGGGGCAGCAGCGTCGTGCTCTGCTCCGAAGGAGAATGCGAAGGGAGGGCATTTACGCCCAGGGTTGGGGACATGAGGTGACAGGAGGGCCGTGGTGCAGCCTCAGAGGGGCACCCCATGGTAGGGCAAGGTCCTGCCTCGGCCTCCTGCCCGCTTCCATGCAGACAAAGCCGTGGCCCGTGGTGCCGCTCCACACCCCGCTGCAGCCCGCTGTCCCTTTAACAGCGAGCCGTGATTCCCACAATTACCGGGATTACAAGGAAGGGGTTATCGATTGGCAGCCTGTGCCGTGTGATCAGCACCCACACAACCCCCCCCCCCCACAGCCCACCTCTCCTACTGTAAGCACGGAACCATTTATAAATGTTTTATTTCGCTGATCGCCTCACCCTTGCTGCATAATAACAACCCGGCAGCACGGCGATATATCCCTGCGCTCCCCCTTCGCTTCCCAGCCCGCAGCCAGCAAAAGGCACCGACGTGCCGCGCAGCAGCCCCTGATTTGTGTGTGTGTGTTAATTACCGCCGCAGAAACCTGTACACAAGCATAAAAAAGGGCGAGGGAAGGGGAGAGCAGGCCCAGCGATGGCAGCCTAATGCGGCGCTGCCTGACAGCGACTTCCGCTCAGGCACCTTCTCCAGATCGAACCCTTCGATTGTAACCGAAACAATTTGCATACTGATTCCTCTGTAGCCTCCCGATCCATAACCAGGCAGCAGCTATTCAAATGCAAGTAGCATCCCTAAATGCAGGGCTACACTGACCAAAATGCGCTGTCCAACGCGCAGAAGGAGAAGAAAAAAGCCCTTGATTATGATTTCTCTTTTTGCTCCTTTTACCCGTTAGGAGATGCAGCTGGAGGCTGTTTGTTTATGGCCGGGGATGGAAGGGAGAGCACTGACCCCGCACTGGACTTAAGGATGGAGCAGAATGGGGCACTGTGGAGATTTTTGGCTGTTTTTTTTTTTTTTTTTTTTTTTTGATGTTTTTTTTTTTCCTGTTTTTGCTTTTGCCCAAGCTACAAACTGAGGCTCTTTGGGGGTGAGAGGCTCCGTCCTCTCCCACTGCCGCCTCCGCCAAAAGCAGCTCCTGCGGAGCCGGGAACACGCAGCCCAAGGCTGATGAGGAACGTGTAATTCTGGCTGTAAATTCTTGCATTAAGTTGGTCCAATAAAAGATGTCTCCTACACCTTGCGAGGGTTCGGTGCTTTATTTTTGAACGGGACTGGCGCGGCAGCCACGGCGCTCGCCTTTTTTTCTTCTTCTTTTTCTTCTTTTCGTTCTCCTTTGCAATTATGCAGATAGAGTTTGATTTTGATTCTCTCCTCCTAGGGGGCCAGGCCAGGAGGCGCCCGCAGCGGATGCCCGTCCCGGCGGCGTGCGGCGGACGCGGGGTAAGCGTGCCCCGGGCCACGGGGCCGGGGCGGGGCGGGGCGGGGCGCGCAGGGGCCGCGGGCGCGCAACGGAGGGCGGAGGGGCGGAGGGGCGGCGGCCGCCCCGGGGGGAGCGGCAATGGAGGGCCCCGTGCGGCACTGCGGCCTCTCCGCGCCCGCGGAGCGAACTGCGCGCCGAGGGGCCCCGCCCGGCGGCTCCGCGTTGCGCGGCCCGGGGGTCCCCGCTGCCGGACCGGCCCTCGGCCCCGCCGCCTCCCGCGGAGCTGCGGCCGCGGAGCGGGGATCCCGCCGACACCCGCAGGTCTGCCCGCGGCCGCGGCTCGGGCCGCTCCTCTCTGAATTCTGTGCGGGTGGCCCCGAAATCGATGCCGACGGTTTTCGTGCAATACGGGCACGCTTTTGTTTTAGGTCGGGCAAACGGCGGTAACGCGCATATCGCGGGTCCCCCCCCGATCGATCGCGGGCGGTTCCTCCGCAGGTCCGCGCGGGGCAACGAGCGGTGGCACCGTTGCGTGAGCTGTGCCCGCAGGGCCGCCGCCCGGGGAACGAACGATGCCGGTCCGCAGAGACCGTATTATTTAGCGGCGGCCGAGAAGAAGCGTTCAGGGCTCTGAGGAGCCGCCTGGCCCTCCGTCTCCCTGAAATTCCCACTTGCCCTGAGCTACGACCCGCGCGGTGACCTCTGGACACCCGAAGGGCAGAGCTCTGCTCTCCGGCACCTACAGCCCCAGCGGTCGGTCCGCTCCGCGCTGCGCGGCCCAGCTCCAACCCAACCCCATCCTTATCCCCAGCTTCATCCCATCCTCATGCCATCCCCACCCCACCCTATCCCAGCCTCCTCTCTCCCTCCCGGCCGCTCTCGGCCCCACGTGTGCGCGGAGCCCCGGGGCAGGGATGGGGCGCGCACGGCGCCGCGCGTTCATTTTGGTTTCATTCGAAGCCGTTCGCTGGTTGTAGATCTTTCTCTGGTTTGTTGCATCACCACAGCTCACCCCTTAAAACAGTAATTCAAGATGTAAGTAAAAGTGTTTTCATTTTTATTGATCCTGCTAACATCTTTCATTACCCAACGTGTAACCACAACAAATGATTGCTCATTTGATACGCACAATTATATCGACGCTCTCCCTCCCGGTCGGGGCGCGGATCCCAAATCCCGGCGGCACGGGGCAGGGCTACGGGGGCAGCTCGTCCAGGGCCGGGGCCGTCCCAACCGACGGAGCCCGACGGGGCGCACACGGGTGCGGGAGCGGAGCCTGTGGGGCCGGGCTGCGGCTGCTGCGTTCGTTCCCTCGCAGCGAAACTCAGAGAGGAGCGGGGACGAAGCCGCCGGCCCGACACCGCTTGGGCCACCGCGAGCCTGGGGCCGGCTGCTTCGAGTGCCTTACAGAGCGGGGCTCCCCTCGCTTCTCTTTCTCTCTTTCAGTTTTCATTTTACTTCGTTTCAGTACGTTAAAGTGACGCCGAAATAACAATAATAGGAATAATAATGGTAACAGCTAAAATATTTTATTTAATTAAAGAGAAAAAGAAAAAGAAAAATGAAAGGAAAAAAAAAATAGAGCGAACCAAGTAGCAACAAACGAGCCGTTCGAATTAATGAGGCCGCTGCACAATTCGAGGGTTCCAGGCGATGGGGACCGGCGGGCCCGTTCCGTGTCCGTGTCACCTCCCGGCTGACGGCGGGGTTCCCCTCCGAAGCCCCGCACCTCTCGCTGGGAGCCGTGCTTCTGCCCTCGCGGAGAGAACGCCGGGAAGGGCGGCCGAGCGGTTAGGTTCGGTGCTGAAGGCCGACGGCGAAATTAAACCGGGCGGATTCTTTATTAAATGATTTTCGTCTTCTGTGTTTTTATGAAAATAAAAGGCAGCACTTTGTCATTTTTAACAATGTAAGGAGCCAATAAATCTAATTTTCACATTGATTTCTGTAGGAATTAAGTGATATCCGCACTATCTGCTGTGAATTGGTTTTGGAAACAAGTGCGACTTTCTCCCGGAGGAAGCTGGTTTAAAATTCGTAATTACAAATATATTTTCAAATTAAGAAGGAAAGAAGGAAAGAAGGAAAGAAGGAAAGAAGGAAAGAAAGAAGGAAAGAAAGAAGGAAAGAAAGAAGGAAAGAAAGAAAGAAAGAAAGAAAGAAAGAAAGAAAGAAAGAAAGAAAGAAAGAAAGAAAGAAAGAAAGAAAGAAAGAAAGAAAGAAAGAAAGAAAGAAAGAAAGAAAGAAAGAAAGAAAGAAAGGATAAGAAAGAAAGAAAGAAAGGATAAGAAAGAAAGAAAGAAAAGATAAGAAAGAAAGAAAAGAAAGAAAGAAAAGAAAGAAAAGATAAGAAAGAAAAGATAAGAAAAGATAGATAAGAAAGAAAGAAAGAAAAGAAAGAAAAGAAAAGAAAAGAAAAGAAAAGTGCTTACAGCCGGCAGATTTTTAGAGCGATAAATAGTTCTACCTACGAGGTCTCTCCGCGCATAGCGGCTGCACCTCCGCCCCGCGCCTGCAGCCGCTCCGGCCGGGCAGCACCGCGCTGTTCGCAGCCGCCGGGCCGAGGTGCTTCTCCTGCAGCCCCCCCAGCCGCTCACCGCAGCCCCCTCCTCCCCCTGCAGGGCTCCGGCTCCGGGCCCTGGCTCAGAGCGGGGGGGGATCGGCCCTGAGCGAGCGGGGCCGGGAGCGTCCGTCTCTGAATAATAAACCTGAGTAACAGCGCTCGCACGAGCGCCGTTGATCCCCGTCGTAGCGCAGCCGGGGTAGGCTCGTGTGTTCCAACGCGCACGGCTCCGCGGGCGGATGGACGCAGTCCGGCCCGGGCCCGGCTCACGGCTCCGCGGGAGGAGAGCAGAGCCGCGGGGCAGAACCGGGACAACCGCAGCCCGGAGTACGAGTGGGGCCGGACGGGACGAAACGGGACGGGGCGGGCGGCCCCGCGTGTTCGCGGTCCGGTGGAGTCGCGCTGCGGAGTGAGGGCTCGGGCCGCTCCCGGCCACCCCTCGGTTCTGCCCGGGCCGGACTCCGCGGGAGAGAGAGGGGCTGCGGGGGGTTGCGGAGCGGCGGCCGTCGGGGCCCCTGCGAGGGTCCGCGCGTGCCTCTGGGCGGCCGGGAGCGCGGAGTTAAAAGCGGCACGCTGGCAGCGCTCGTTTATCCGGTTTCGTAAATAACGTCCTTATTAGCTGCGGCCCCCTTAACTCACGCTCCCGTCCGCCCGATTGCGGGGTTTCGGCAGATAAAAAGTTTATAAGTCTGTCGGGCTCTTGTTTTCCTTTTTCCATCATTAACATCATTAATATCAGCTATCAATAACGCTGTCGTTGGGAGCATAGCTTCACAGTATTGATCCGCGCGGCTATTCATCTCTGCCATGGAAGACACGGAATAATTTTCGCATTACAGTAGCTCGGATTTGCTTTTAATTCATATTTAAAGCTGCAACTGGCTCTGCGGAGCTCTCTGCGAAAGACTGGAGGCGCCTAATTAATAATAAGTTAGAAACGAAGGAAGGCACCGGCGGATAAATAATTAATACAGACATCTCTGTCTCTTTGAATATTGCTACTTTAAAAATTCAGACTTACCAGGGCCATACTGTAAGGCTGCAAGTTATATTGAGGAGATGATTTAAGAAAGCTGTTTTTTTTTTTGGGTTTTTTTTTTTTTTTTTCCTGAAATACGCCGCTAAATTATTTACGGTGTTTTGCAAAGCTTCTCTAAGTCCCTTCATTACCAGCACTGCGGTCGGCGCGGGGCGCGGCGCGGAGCCGGCTCGGGGCGGTGGGGCCGGGCAGCTCCCGCAGCCCCTCCCGGTGCCCCCCCTCGCCCTCTGCGGGTCTCCGGACCCGGGGCTCACACCCAGCCGTGGGGACTCACACCCAGCCGAAGCTCACACTCAGCCCGGGGCGCTCACCCAGCCCGGGGCAGCCCCTCTGCCAGAACATTCCGTTCGGTGCACGGGGCGTCCGGCAGCGGGAGCGGCCTTCCTCGGCTCGACGGCAGCGAGCGGCGGCAGCCTGGCACGTGGTGGAGGGTCTGGGGGGTGAGCCCTGCCCTGTGCCCGGGTGGACCTCGGGCAGCACCGTGGGCCGGGCCGGGCCGCCGAGCGCCGTTCTCCCCGTCGGGGCCGAGTGCGTGGCTGCGGCCCAGAGATGCGGGGGCCCGGATCCACGGCCCGGCCCTGCTCTCTCCTGAGGGCACGGCGGCCATCCCCCCAACCCTGCGGCCCCCTTAATGCCGCCCCCCCGCGTGCCCCAGCCGCTAAAGCCCTCTTTTCTCTGCCTGCCCCGCGACAGATGTATATGTTTTTGTCGCCGAGCAAGTTTCCAAGAAGCTCAACAGGGGAAAGTCTGGAAAAGTTAATCCCCCCCTGGCAGCTGTTGGCTTCGGGAGCCTCCGAGCGTCACCTTTGACACCGTCCCCGTGCGGGGGGACCCGGGTGTCGCGGCCGCCGCAAGCTGTCACCGCGAGGGGGGGGGACGGGAGATCTGCGCCGAGGTGGCGGCGCGTGCGGGGCAGCGGCACACGGTAAAAGGAAAGGAGGAGGGGGGAAGGAAAAGAGTGGAAAGAAAAAAAGAAAAAAAGAGAGAGAAGAAAAGAAGAAGTAGGGGGGGGGGGGGGGGAAAGAAAGAAAAAGAAAAGGAATGAATAAGGGGAAAAATAAAGAAGAAAAAGGAGGGGGAAGGAAAAGTAAAGAGGAAAAAAGTAAAAAAGAAGAGGAAGGGAAAAAAAAGAGAAGAGAAAAAGGAAAAGAAAATGAAACGGGGGAAAAGACGGAAAAGAATGAAAAAAAAAAAAGACAGCCGCACAGCCGCGGCCCCGCCGCCGGACACCCCCAGTTGTCCCAAGCCCGGCCGCCCCGTCGGGGCTGCGCCGTCGCAGGGCCCGGTGCCCGCTTGTGTTGCTGTCAGCGGGAGCCGGCGGCCGTTCCGTCTGTCGTCGCACGGATTTAAAAAGCACAACACGCGGCGCAATTCAAACAACCGAAGTTGCGTTTTAAGTCCGCGCTGAGTATCTGCTGATCAAATAAAGACTTAAGGGCGGTAACGATTATTCTGTTAAATATATGGTACTTGACTGCAAAGCGGTAATTGATTAAAACACCGAAATGATGCGTCCCCGGCACTCCCCCTCCGCCGGCAGTGCGGGAGGCTCTGCGCCCGGGGGGGCCGGTACTGGGCCACCCCGACGGCTCCGCAGTGTGCGGGCAGTGCGGACTACGTGCGGGGTGCGGTCCCCGGACCGTTCCGGGGCGCCCAGAGGGAGTCGTCGAAGAGCCACATCCTCCCCGCACCGGGAGCGTACCGTTGCCAAGATCTCCCCGGGAGCTACGGGAAAATATTGTTACGAAAAAGCGGCGGACGGGCGGGGTGCAGGGCCCGTGACCCGCGGCCGTTACTCCCCGAGCCCCGAGCCGCCCCGGGCCGCGGTCCCGACGTGGGGTGTGCGGGGACCGCGTTCCTTTCTCGAAGAAAAATCGGATGCTGTGATTTTCCCCAAACTCGAGCAGGTGACTTCCGCGTGGCCGAGTTCGCGTTGGCAGCTGCTCGCCCAGTGTTGTACAGAGGAACTTTTGATTAATTTAAATTTAAATATTTAAATTGTACACAGATACGGTTATCGAGAAGCTGAGCGTCCCCATCAGATCCGGAATTCCTCGCGTTGGCCCGAAGAGCGACCGCAGCCGCTCGTCTCGCTCTAGAAATGCTTCGATGATTTCATTTTATTTTTTTGCCCGAGGCCACGAGCAGCTTTGGGTGCTCCTTTCCCGTTCTATAAGGAATGGGGCAGCGCCGTTCGGGCCGCGCAGATTCGGGCGTTGGGACGGCGCTGCGCTGCGCGGAGTTCGGTGAAGGGACAGCGGAAGGGCTTCAGGAAACACTCGGCGGTGGGCAGCGGCCGTCCCTCGGAGGCGCGATTCAGCGACTCTGAGTTTTGCCGTAAACGCACGCAGAGGTGCGTGGGGTTTTCATTTCAGGGAATCGTGTTTTTTTAGGGATAAAGACCCAAAGGCATCACCTTGGAGGGCCGCGCACGCAGCTCTGGGCACGCAGCGGCAGCGAACTCGAAGTCCCCGCACCCGCCTGGGGCACGAGGTCAGTGCCCCGCTAACGCCGCAGCGCGACGCGGGGCCGGGCCCGAGCGCGGGATGCGCCGAAGCGCCCCGTCGGGCTCCGCTCTGCGCCGTGCCTCGGCCCGGTGCTCCGTGACGGGGCGACGCAGGAGCGGCCCAGGGTTCCCCGTGCCACGCACCGCGCTGACAGCGCCCCGCAGCGCGGCCGGGGCTGCTCGTGGAGGCAGAGCCCCCCGCCTCCTCTCAGGGCTGCCCCGTGCCGGAGTGCTGAGCCCGTCCCCACGCGCCGGCTCTGCCCCGACCCTCCCGGCCGCGGCCCCGCGGCTCTCCCGCAGCGCGCCCGCCCCGCGCCGCCGGCGGGGTCCGTTATTGTTAATGGGCGGACAATGGGCACATCTGCCCGTTCTGCCGGGATAAAGGCACCTCCGCTTACGAGGGGCCGGCGGGGGGGGCCGCTTTTCTCTCTCTCCTCCTCCCTCTATTCTTTATTTCGGGGGGAAAAAAGGACCCAGCGGCCGCGCTGGGGCAGCTGCTCTCCGGGCACGGGCACGGCCCCGCAGCGCCTGGGGGAGGGGGGCGGTCACCGCAGGGAGGTGGGGTGGGTGGGCTGCTGCAGAGTGGGGGCACGGCTCACGGGGCGGGATCCGGGGGGAAGCGGGAAACCCCGCCCGGGCGGCGACTGCGGGGCTCCGGGTGGCCGCGCGGTACCGCGGCTGTGAGCGCCGCGCGCGGGGCTGGCCCCCTTAATAGGAGTGGTGACGTCACGGGGCGGGGCGCGCGGAGGCGGGGCGCGGGCGGGCGCGGGGCGGGGTGGGGCGGGGCGCGCATGCGCCGCGCGGAGCGCCGCGGCGCTGCAGCAGCGGAGCGGCGGCCAAACGGCGGAGCGCAGAGAGAGCCATGGCTAGAGATGGCGAGGGGCGCGGGCGGACGGCCGCCGCGGCTGCGGAGCCTGGCCTGAGGGAGCGGGGGCCCTAGGACCGAGCCGGCGTCGTCCCGCAAAAAATAAGAAAAACTCAGTTAACCACCAAAAAAAAAAAAAAAAAAAATCAAACCCAAGCGCCACCAACCCAGCGGCGACGGCACCGAGACCCCTCCAGAGCCGCCGCGTCCCGCGGGAGGAGCCGGCCCGCGCCCGCCGCACCACACGGATGTGCGCGGCCCGCGATGAACGCGCAGCTGGCGATGGAGAGCATGGGCGACCTGCACGCGGTGAGCCATGAGCCGGGCGCCGAGCTGCTGGGCGGCCCCGCGCACCCCCGCGCCGCCGCCGTGCCGCCCCGCGGGCACCTGGGCGGCCCCGCGCGGCCCGCGGGCATGGCGCTGCTGGACGGCGGCGACTTCCACCACCACCACCGCGCCGCCGAGCACGGGCTGGGGGGGCCGCTGCATCCCGCCATGAGCATGGGCTGCGAGACGCCCCCCGGCATGGGCATGAGCGGCACCTACACCACGCTGACTCCGCTGCAGCCGCTGCCGCCCATCTCCACGGTGTCGGACAAGTTTCCGCACCACCACCACCACCATCACCACCATCCGCACCAGCGCCTCCCGGGCAACGTCAGCGGCAGCTTCACGCTCATGCGGGACGAGCGGGGCCTGGCGCCCATGAACAACCTCTACGCGCCGTACCACAAGGACGTGGCCGGCATGGGGCAGAGCCTGTCGCCGCTGTCGGGCTCGGGGCTGGGCTCGGTGCACGGCTCGCAGCAGGCGCTGCCGCACTACGCGCACCCCGGCGCCGCCATGCCCGCCGACAAGATGCTGACGCCCACCGGCTTCGAGGCGCCGCACCCCGCCATGCTGGGCCGGCACGGCGAGCAGCACCTGAGCGCCCCGCCCGCCGGCATGGTGCCCCTGGGCGGCATCCCGCACCCCCCGCACGGCCACCTGGGCGCGCAGGGCCATGGGCAGCTGCTGGGCCCCGGCCGGGAGCAGAACCCTGCGGTGGCGGGCTCGCAGGCGGGCGGCGGGAGCAATTCAGGGCAAATGGAAGAAATCAATACCAAAGAAGTCGCTCAGAGGATCACCACCGAGCTCAAGCGATACAGCATCCCCCAGGCCATCTTCGCCCAGCGGGTGCTGTGCCGCTCCCAGGGGACCCTCTCGGACCTGCTGAGGAACCCCAAGCCCTGGAGCAAGCTCAAGTCCGGCCGGGAGACCTTCCGCAGGATGTGGAAGTGGCTCCAGGAGCCCGAGTTCCAGCGGATGTCTGCTCTGCGGCTGGCAGGTGAGCGGAGCCGCGGCGGGACGGGACGGGCCCCGCGCCTGTGCCCGGCCGTGCGGGGGCGGCTTGGGCCCCGTTCGGGCCGCGCTCGGCCCCGCGTCCCCGCGCGGTGCCCGCAGTGCCCGCGGGTTGCGGAGCTCACGCCGGGCGCCGACGCACGCGGTGGCCGCAGGTGCGGAGAAGCGCCTCCGGGAGGGCCGCAGTGCAGCTCCGGGCAGTGCCGCTGCCGGTTCCGCTTTGTCCCGCCGTGACTCGGGCCTCCCGCAGCGGAGGAATCGGCGGCGTTGCGCGGCCGGAACGGGGCCCGGGCTCTGCGCTGCCCAACGCCGCGCCCACGGGCTCGGGGACCGCAGCGAGGCCGGAGCTCGGAGCGGGTCGGGGCTCTATGTCCGCCCGTGCCCGGCGGGTGCTGCGGAATGAGAGTCGCGCACAGACGTGCGGGCCCGGCGTGCAGGAGCAACGCCGTCGACTGGAGTCGTTCGGTTTTTAACGGATTGCTGTGGTGATCGTCGCGCGGAGCGTGGTGGCTTTGGTGTGGGGATGAAAGGAGCGCCCCGCGGCCGTCCGGGCAGGTCCGGGCCGCGGACAGGGCCCGGCCGGGCGCCGTGTGCGGCGAACGAAGCGGAACGCGTCTCCTTTCCCGTGGCCTCCCCGCGCCTTCCCACCCCCGGCTTGTGCGGGACACGGGTTTAATATGCCGTGAGCAAGGGGCTGTTAATTAAGTGATAGGTCTCCACTAATTTGTCCCTGGAGAACGCGAGACAGTCGATCCGCCGGGGTCACCAATCCGTTCCGGAGAAAACAACGAGGGAAGCCGCTCGTCTCCCCACTCGCAAACGCACCGACGCGCGGTGCCGGCAACCGGGGGACCCCCGGGGTGCGCTCGGCCCGGCTCTGCGCTCGGGGCGGGGGGCGGAGCGGCACCTCTGAGACGCGGCGCGGATCCCTGTTCCTCCCGCGCCACCCCGGCTTCGGCCGCGCTCGGCGTCCAAGGTCCGAGCTCGGCAGCGCCCTTTCCGCCTCCTGCGCTCGTTGGGAGCCGCGCAGCCCCGTCCCGCGGGCGCTGAAGAGAGGCGGATGGGGGCCGCTTCCGACGTCTCCCAACGACCTCGGGGCCGAACCGTACGAACCGTGTCGTACGCCCCGAGCCCCGCTCGTGTGCGCGGATCGCTGAGGAGCGGCTCCCCGCGGGGCCGCGCGGCCCTTTGTTCGCTCCCGGTGCGCCCCTGCACCCGGGCGGCAGAGCGGGGCGGTCCCGGCAGAAGGACAAAGCCTCGTCGTTTCGCGTCCCCTTTCCGACTCTACTGGACGGCCGGCACCGCGGAGAAGCGGCCTGCCGGGGTCGAGCCGTTCCGGCTGCCCGGGGCCGAGGGGACGCGGGGAGCAGCGCCCGCCCCGCCCCGCCCCGCCCGGCCCCACCTGGGCCGCCCGCCGCACGTGCTCATTTGCATAGCGGCGTATCGCAGCCAATGGGGGCGGTCCTCGCAGCGCTCCTCCGGCCCGCAGGATTTGGCCCGCGCGCTGAGCGCCGCTGGCAGGAAGGGATGCAGGCGGGCGTAAGAGAGGCGGGCGGCGGGCGACCTCTGCGAGTGCGTCAGCTATCGATCTCATCTCGTGCAGGTTTTACATGTGTGATGACCTTACCGAATGGTAAAAACCTGCCCGGACTGATAATGATGTATGAACGTCAATTCAGAATATCATAAATTACTCCAGTCGGCGGCAATTAAATTTCACGTCCCAATTATAGCTCACTCCCGGGCGTTTACGGACAGTTGGCGGCGGAAAAACGCCCGGCTTCTTCCCGCCGGTGTCCCAGGGCCGCAGGCGGTGGGGGGATTCGGGGGGGACCCTCCCTGTGTCTCCGCCTCACACTCCAGCAGTCAGAGGGCTCGGGGTCTGCGTGGAAGCTGCTCTGGGGCCCCGGCGCTTCCCCGGGCTGCGTCTCGCAGCGTGAGCAGCGCTGACCTCTTTCAGCCTCCATCTTATTCACCCTATGTCCCCTCTCCTCTCCATTCTCTCTTTGTCTGCCCTTCCACTCCCCCCCATATCGCTCAGTATGTCTCCGCTCGGCTGTTTCTCGCTTGCTCTTCCTTCGGCCCCACACCGCCACCGCTGACACCTGGAGGGCAGCGAAGGGGCTCCAAGAAGAAACGCGGTTCGAAGGAAGCACCCGGCACCGCCGCGGCCCGTCGGCATTTCCGAGCGGTTCTCCTCCGCAGTATTTCCCAGTGGTGCGGGCCGTCGGGAGGGGTTCGGGGGTGGCCTCTGCTCCGGGGGTGCTGAGCGCGGCGGTACCCTCTCTTCTCCTTCTTCTCCCCACCCGCTGCATTCCGGTGACCGGGCTGTTGCTGTCTGTACCTACGCATCTTTTCTCTCCTCCCCGTCTCCTTTCTCTCTCCCAAACGAAATCTCGGCCAAGCCAAGCTCTGGGCAGCCTGCGAGGGTTTCTCACCAAATTAACTCTAAAGAAATCAATACCATAATCAGAGCGTTCTCCGCATTTATATGGAATCTGACGAGGGCCGCCCGCCCCGCTCCGGAGCCCGGTGCCGCTGTGGGCCCCGTGTTCTCCAGCCACGTCACTGTGGCGGGACCGACTCCCAGCCGCTTGCACGCACCGCATTCGCCCTTCGTTAGTGTCGGCCCGGCGGCTCCCGCCTCTCCCTTGTTCGTCCGTTCGTTCATTCCGATCCGCTGCGATTTTGACGAAACGGCTTCGGAACCGCTCCGTCCCTTCTGCTCGCGCCGCCCGGGGGCTGCCGTCGAACTGCCCCGGCCAAGTGCCTCCCGCCGTTCCCGTCGGCTTTGCGCCCTCTACTGACCGCCTCCGCGCCGGGCGGCGGTTGCCCGGGCCGGGACACCCCGACGGGGCGGGCGGACGGATGACGGCGTGCGGCGCCGTGCGGGCTCGGGAGCGGCCCGGATGGCGGCTGCTTCAGCACTGCGGACAGTTACCGGCGGCGCGGGGCCGCCCGGGGGACTCGGCCGAGGGTTCGTGGGAGCGCGCGGAGCCGTCGGGCGGTGCGGCTGTGCGCACGTCGCCGGGACTGACCGCGCTCGGCTTCGGCTGCGGGACCCCGCGGGCCCCACGCAAGGACGGAGTCGTTTCGAGCGCGGGAGCCGCGTGCTCGTGGCCCGCCTCGGGGCAGCGCGGTACCGGGTGTGGCTCTGCCCGGTGAGCTCCGGGCTCCCGCTGGCTCTCTGTGGCTTCCGCACCTCCGCGTGCGCAGATCCAGAGCGGCGATTTCGCCGCAGACATCGATGTCTCGGGGTAGATCACCTCCCGGCGGAGAGGCGACGGTCTCAGCGAAATTCTTCTGCAACGAAGCTCACTCGAGGCGTCCCGCTCCCGAGGAGGTCGGCCCCGCGATGCTTCTCACACCGGCACCGCTCGGGCACACGCTGCGGGGGACACCGAGCAGAGCGGGGGCTGCGGGGGTCCGCCCGGGGCTCGGGGCACGGCCGCAACACGGCAGCAGCCGCACTGCAGTGCTCCGGCGTGGGGACCCGGTGGTGGCACAGCCGTCTCAAGGACGCAGGGCAGCTCTCGCTGTTTGAGTACTGTCGGAATTGACGAAGGGCTTTCCAACTAGCGGGGGAGAAGTGGGGTCGGGCCTCAGGAAACAAGTCCGAGTGCCGCCCGCTCGGTACGTGCCTTCGAGGGCCTTTAAAATCCCAGCGAAGCTCTGGGAGCGGAGCGCGTCACTTCCACAGCCCGGAAACCCCATCTCGGCGGCTGCGGCGGAACCGGGGCTGGGGCGCCCGCACGGCAGCGAGGCGAGGGGCTGCGGGGGCGGCCGCAGCCGGGCGCTGCGGGGCGTTGCGGAGCTGCACGGCGCGGAAGCGGCGATCCGAGGTCGCCACCCAGGGGCCGGCAGCCGCCAGCGCTCGTAGGAAAGGAAGGGCTAACGTGATTAACATATTGATGGAGTCGCAAAAATCATTCATTAAGGCAATTTAATCTTTGCTATTAAATGTCCTTTCAATTCATTTGGGGTAATTAAGATGCCGTTAAAGTGATTAAATTCTAATTACTTATGCTAGACAAAGAAATATTTGTCACAGTAATATGGTTAACTAAAGACCCGGCTCCAGAAATTCAGCATTTGCTGTAAATGATATAGCAGGAATATCGGGTGCTTCCCCCATTGATCCACTTAGCGGCAGGCCCTGGGTGGCCGTGGCAGCTCATGCAGGTGCTCACGGGTCTGTCAGCACTGCGGGCATGTGGAGCCCGGAACCCCACTGCAGAGTCATCACGCCTGAGCCCGCCTCGCTTTGTTATTCCACTGGCAGCAAATTAAGGTCAGATTTTAATACAGTGCAAGCAGTGAGGTGTTTGGCACTGGCAGTCTCAGCTGGGATCCATGCGTTGGCAGGGTGATGTTGGGCTGTGAGCTTCCCTTGCAGATACATCCTTAACTCTTCTCATGTTGTGGAACAGCAAAAGGGGCGTGATGGCAGAGAAATAAGATCCAGAGCAAGTGATGTAAATACAGATTCCCAGAGAGACAAAGTGCTGGATGGTACCGGGAGGATCTAGAGAAGAGAACTGCCTGCCTTTAGCTCATGTGGTGAGGTCTCTGGCAAGGTAGCTTGTCAATTGTAGGCCCCTCATCTTGTCTCATATTCTCTCCAAATAGGAGGTTTTAGCAATTAGGAAAGATCTCTCTGCCTGCTCCAGAGGTGTTATTCCCATGACAAGGATGGAGCTTATCACCCTTAATTGTATGTTATCATCACTCTGAGTTTGCCATATACTTTTGGCTACTCACTCCCAGCATGTCCTGTAGCCATGTGACTGGGACCACCTCTGATGTCTGAACCAGGCTCAGCCTCTGATGGAAACCCCACTGGCCTGCCAAAGGCAGCCCCCTCTGGAGGAATTTCCCCCCAGGATACTTTCTGGGCTGTACTGCTGAAGGCTTTTCCCTCTCTGAAATTGCTGTTGGATGTGTTGCAGCGTTTCAAATGGAAAGCAGGTGATTTAGAGTCCCAGGGTGTTGGTGGGCCCCATTTGGATTGCCAAGGCAGGTGCCAGATTCTACAGATGGAACGTGGCAAAGATCAGAAAATGCATTAAAGAAGGGAACTCTGACAGGGTTTTGATGTCTGTGACACATGCCCTGCACAGATGGAGTCAGAATAGCAAAAAGATTTCATTTTGCCAGAGGAGGGGGAAAAAAGGGACCCTCACAAAACTTGTGAGAACTCTCATGTCAATCTCCCGCATGCCTGCTTGTGTTTCCTGCAGCATCCTGGTCTGCAGCACTTTGGCTGGTTCCTGGTGCAGCGTGAACTCCACACTGCTTCCAGAGAACCCTGCACTGGAGCCTCTGAGAGAGGCATAATGCTGTTTCGTTTTTTTTTTTCTCCTGCCTGTCTGAAGGAAAAATGCTGTGCTTATGGACAGTGACGTTTTGCTGTGCTTTGTCCCAGTGGCTGTTCCCCCACACCAGCAGTGTCTGGTGTCTCAGTGTTCATGGCTGTCTTTCCATCTTGAAAAGGAATCATGAAGCAGGGAGCCCTCAGGGTGCTGCGTGCTCCCTTGCCGTTACCCGCTGCACCTGCAGATGTGTGTGTGCCTCAGCTCCATCTCCCCTAGGTGCTTGAAAGCGGCTGTGCCACTGAGGGTTCCTATGGCCTCCTCCTGTGTGTAGTTCCTGGCTCAGTCTCCTGGACACGGCTGTGGTGGGACTGCAGGATAGCATGCTCAGAGCAGTGAGGAGATGTGCAGAGCTCCCCAGCGCCAGCAAGTGAGCGCAGCCACATCCCTCAGGCGGCTCGTGAGGAACAAAGGGAGACAAAACTGGATTGATGGGCTGTATCAGGAGAATTGCACGTGTCAGAAATATCTGCTGCTCAGGGCACAGGAAGATAGAAGTGACGGGGAGAGGCCAGAGTTCAGCACTGGATTTATAGGGCTCCTTCTAGCACTGATAATATTGCATTGTCATATCTGCACCTGTGTTGCCAGACTCAAAGGGACTATACTCTGCTGTGTTGTCTTTTTTAAACTAGGCTTTCTTTAGGCTCTTTCCAAAGGCATCGCGAGGTGCTGTGCTGTTGGGCGGAGGGCAGGGCTGGCTGCGCTGTGTGCTGTGCATGCTGCGCCGTGCTTACATCCGTGCATCAGTGTGTGGTAAGCAGTTCTAAGATGGGCTCTGGCGTTTTACCAAAAGAGGTGCCAGCTGGTGTTGGTGAGGCCTGTGCCTCCAGCAGCTGCCCGTGCCACAGGAGCTCTGGCTGCAGCGGGCACTGCTGCTGTGTGGGCATGGCCTGGGCAGCGCTGCCTCGCAGCAGGCTTCACCTCACTATGCACATTTGTTCCCTGGCAAGCTGGAAGCTATAATTTATTATTAAAATTGATTGGCTCCAATGCAGGAAAAACGATCGTCAGGAAACCCTATTACGGTTTTTCATTATCACCATTATTTATTTTTAAGTGCTATTAATATTCCCGGGCCCAGACAAGGCAGAAGATGGAGGCGGGAGCCGCCTTCCCCGCTCAGGCAGAAGCCTGGCAGCCCTGCTGTGAGCTCTGTGAGCCAGGGAGCTTTACCATGGGCCAGGCCTTGGAACCAGCAACCTGTGTGATAGTTTGTGAAAGTTCCACGTCCCCGCTGTTCTGTTTTGGTCTCTTCCCTTCATCAGCCAGCATAACAGCTCATAGGAAGTCAGTCTCAGCTTGTATGGTATCACCGGTCACCTGTGAAGTGAGGTGCTGGACAAACTGAAGAGAAGCAGGACATACTGAACTCTGAAATCTCTGACATACTGAGCTCAGCTTATTTGCATCATGGAACTGACAGAATTTGTTCTATTCTGCTCAGCAGTGGGCACTTTTTTCTTACCCATGGGATGTTGCTAGCAGTAGTCATACAGCTGAACTTTGAGAGCAAGGTATTGGGTAACTGCTGAGACATTTTCTAGGGAAATAATTATCCAGGAATATTAGATCTCAGAAGCAGAAGCTCAGGTAGACATGATACGCGAGTTTCACAACATGTGGCTGTTTTGTTCTCTGTGATTTCAGAGAACCCTTGTGCTCAGTGGTGATGGAAGCCCCGAGGTCAGCACAGCCAGGTGAGCCAGCTCTGTGTTCCTGCTGATGTGGGCCGCACTGCTGGTGTAATTGGGGCTGCGTGGCAAATGATAGTCTCTCTGCACAGTCTGTCCAGGTGAAAACTGGGATTTGTGTTGTCTTTGGAAAGGTGTAAAGCAGTGTGAGTAGAAATGAGCTGTTGGGGGCAGCTAATGTGGAGTGGGTTCAGCTTGCCTCTTTAGCTTCTCCCTCAGGAGCTTCTGACCTCAAATGTTGAGGGGTATAAAAGTTGAGATTCCGTCTCTCTCTCCTGCACTCCTCATTTTGAATACCAACTGGTTACTAACAGACTATTCCTGCAATAGTATTTTTAACCCACGAGTTATCCATGTTTACTTCCAGTTGGGACCCAGAATTATTTCTGAATTCAGTGTAACTATTTCACTGATCCCTGCAGTGGGTTCACCAGCTTAGTTTCGTGAGAAACCTGTTGCATCAAACCTGTTTTTCAACCCAGAAGTGATACCATATTTTAGAGGTTAAGATGTAACTTCAAAGCACTCTTCAAAGGTTTTCAGATAAAAATAGCCATAGAAGATGTGAGTCTGGCACATCAGTCCTTATGATCATATGGAGGGGTGCGTGGCTGAGACCCACACCATTAGCCTCTGCAAAAGCATCTGCATGGATGGGGCTGGAAGGCAAGTGGAGGGGCAGACGGTGTGTGACCGTTCTTCTGTCTCCCTCAAGCAGATACACCCTCGTGACAATGCTGGCCCTGGGTAACAATAAAAGGTGGAGGAAGGATCTTTGTAAAATAATTTGTTGTCTTCATTCTATATCCATGAGATAGGTGGTTTTAATATGATCAGCACTGATCTCCACAGAAATAAGGGCTAGGATCTCCACAGAAACAAAGGCAGAACATCCATATTCTTTTCAGAAATACCTCCCTAAATCAGCATTAAAGGACACTGTTAGAGTGGAAAAAAAAAGAGGAAACAGACAACTTCAGACTCTTTTGAAAGTGAGGCAGACCAATCTGTCCTCCCAGGGAACCTTTTTATCCTGGCTAAATGCTAACAATATGAGCTGGCAGGCGGTCAAAGGCTGCAGGGGACTTGGAGCTGTGCTCCCAGCTCCCTGGTTTCTGCCGAGCAGGTGATCTGCAAGGCAGATCTGGGGTTGTATGGCCTGTCAGTGGTGTGTGGTGTAACAGCTCTCTGAAAGGGAGCAGAAGGGAGAGAGAGGACAGAAGAAAGTGGAATTGCGTAAGGAGGAGTTGGTGTGCCATTGTTCTGTGTGAAAAGATGGTTCTTTCAGTCATCATTCTGAGCTGTGAGGTGGTATCAGGGTCCTGTTTTCTCCCAGTTCCTTATTTCTCAGCCAAAAAAAAGAGGAAAACCATCAGCAACAACAAAACAGAAATGGATTCGCAACAAATAGGGAGGATTAAAAATGCAGGAAAGATTGGCTTAAGAGCTCTGTGAATTTCCACTCTACGTTCGAGGGATGTTGCATAGTTCAACCATGTCAAAATTTAACCTCTCAGGGACAGCTTCACTGAGTTTTAGCAGACAATGGCAAAGGCATTTTTTAATTTATTTCCCTTAATTTTTCACAGCTTATAGTGTGTTAAAAAATAAACCCTTAAACTTGTCTTTAAACTGACTTGTGCAAGTGCCTGTCGGTGGACCCACAAAACCTGCATGTAAGTGCATGTCTTATCCCACGCCACACATCCTCACCAAATGTAGAAGCCAAAGTGAATGCTCCTTTTATTCTGGTTGTCTTTTACCACTCTGCCAGACCTCTAACCAGTGCTCCGCTTTCTTGCAGCGTGCAAGAGGAAAGAACAAGAGCACGGGAAGGACAGAGGGAATACCCCCAAAAAGCCTCGGTTGGTCTTCACGGATGTCCAGCGTCGAACTCTACATGCAATATTCAAGGAAAATAAGCGTCCATCCAAAGAATTACAAATCACCATTTCCCAGCAGCTCGGGTTGGAGCTGAGCACCGTCAGCAACTTTTTCATGAATGCACGGAGGAGGAGTCTGGATAAGTGGCAAGACGAGGGCAGCTCCAATTCAGGCAACTCATCTTCATCAAGCACTTGTACCAAAGCATGAAGGAATTACCACAAACTAAACCTCGGTGGAAAAGCTTTAAAAATAAATAAATAAATAAATAAAGACAGACCGGGACCTCAAGATAGCAGGTTTATACTTAGAACTATTTGAAAAAAATGTTATTTATAAGTCCAAAGAAACCAAAGACTTATTTCACCTGCATTATGACTTTGTTCTAAGACACACGCTTTAGTAGGATGACAACTTGCAAAAAATAAAGAAGAGAGTGAAATGGAATGAACAAAGTGGAACACGGAGAGAAGAAAAGTAGACCACTGGCCTCACACCTTCATCCATGATCATCTCCACCGTCCTTGGCTGTGTAGTGGTTTGGAGCATAGTGATTTCTTGTCATTGAATGGACATCTTGTCAGATATGGCTCTTCATTTCCACAGCGATCGCCATGAAGGTGTGCAGTGTGTCCGTGCTGTGTACACACCGGTGGTAGGGACTGAATCAGAGCTGGTTGGCAGAGAGGGTCGTGCGCGGCATGGCCAGCAAGGCGTGGAGTCGTCCGAATGCATTTGAATGGTAGTGTGATTTTTGCTGTTTTGGTGTTTGAGCTTCCCCGGCGCGATGCCCGGACACGAGTTCAAACTAGGCAGAGAAATTTTGAATGGTACCTAAACCAGTGCATTCTCTTTGTTTGTTAAGGAATGTTCAGATTTAAAAAGGGAAACTATTCCATCCATAAAAGTTGACTAGCTACCAAAGAACACATTTAATAATTATATTGCAGGTATTTTATTGCAATGATTTTAATATTCCAAAGCTATTTTTACACAAAATACTATGTAGAGTTATAGGTATAAACTAATCTAACTGTATAACACATAAAACTTGTAATCAAGACTGTTATTTGCCATTAGTAATGTCACGTTCTTGTTTCTTTTCACGAATGGCAAGAAAGAATGGCACAATGGGGCTGGGGCCCAACACCTGGTCAATGCTCATTGATGTTAGGGAGCTTTTTTTCTTTCTTTCTTTCTTCTTTTTTTTACCTACTGACTTCTAGGCAGAGGAGTAGCGATATATGTGAAGACTTGGGGGTCTTTTCCCACTGAAAGCTGGTAGGACATCGGGTAGTGTGGATGGCAGCAGCTCTGGCAGGAGCTCTGGACGTGCCATCGGGAAGCCAAGTCGTGGCTCCTCTGAAGTTGATAGCAGTGTTCCCATGACACAAAGGCACAGCCTATTGTCATGTGGCTTCCTGTCCACGTGCATCAGGCTGAGCTTTCTTCCGTGCATTCTTTCTTGCTCATCTGTTAATCCAAATACTGCATGAAGTAGTTTAAAATTCATAGTTGGAAAGTTTAACTGCTCTGTTGCTGATAGAACCTCAGAAGATAAACCGTCCCATCCCTACTCTGATAAAAGTAAAAAGAAAAGCATGCAACATCTGCAAACTGAATTTTAGTGTAAGGGGAAATTAGACTTTAAAAACCAATTGGACTTTAAAAACAAATTTTAAATACATGTGCTTGTTAGATTTCTACTGGTGTCCTGAATTTCTGTCATAATTCTACTAGGCATATTAAATTCCAGAGTAACCAAATACGCAGGTTAGGCCCAAGAAATAGGCAATCTTACACTCTTTTTTATTTCTCTTCTCTTCTCTTCTCTTCTCTTCTCTTCTCTTCTCTTCTCTTCTCTTCTCTTCTCTTCTCTTCTCTTCTCTTCTCTTCTCTTCTCTTCTCTTCTCTTCTCTTCTCTTCTCTTCTCTTCTCTTCTCTTCTCTTCTCCTCTCCTCTCCTCTCCTCTCCTCTCCTCTCCTCTCCTCTCCTCTCCTCTCCTCTCCTCTCCTCTCCTCTCCTCTCCTCTCCTCTCCTCTTCTCTTCTCCTTTTAAGGGAAATTAAAATTCTAGGTAAACTAGAATTCTTCCAACGTGAGCCATATACAGATTTTTGTGATGCAGCCCCTCAAATACCAGTGGCACCATTTATTTCCCAAGATGACAGGGTCTAGTCAGGTTTCAGGGTACATAGGTAACTTCCAGTAGGTGTTTAGAATTAAACCAAAGTATCTCTTTATTAAAACACAGTCAAGTAAAACCAAGTAAAACAGATATTTCTCCCCATTTTTCTATGTTAAACCCAGTTTAAGAATGTCAAAGCAAATGCCTATTTAAACACAATCTCCAAGGCTTTAGAACTTCTAGCTTACCTTAAAATTTAGAGAGCTCTCTTTTAAAGTGTTCCATTCCCACCAGAGTATAACTGACAAATACTAACAAGCTCACCTATAAAGCATCTTATGAATGCAGTTTCATTAGTGTGAGATTAAAAAAGGACAGTGATAACTAATGTTTTAGGGTTTTTTTTGTTTTGTTTTGTTTTCCCAGCAGAACACTGCTTTGTAACGTACCTATAGTTTAGAAAAGAAAGCCTTATTTATTTAAAACTTGAGAATTTAAAAATGCAGGGAAATTCAAAGTACATTGCCGCATTTTTTAGCATTTCCATTGTATTGTCCTCAGAGTCTGCTTGCTGAAACCAAAGAGAACTTTCATACCAGCATTAAATTTGCACCCAATATGCAATTTCAGGATCTCTGATACACACCCACCCGAGCCCCTGAGTAGATCTATGTGTCCATATATGCACGCACATGCCCTGTATATGTGTGTATACATGCACACGTATCCACACACACCAAAACTGATGCACAAGTTATAGATTTTAAGTGTTGTTTTGTTTTGTTTTTCTACATGCCTGTTGAGGTATCTGTAAACCTTTTGATTTTTTTATAAGCCATGGAGAACAAAACCACCCTTGCCACAAGCAATACGCGCTTCGTACTCAGAACAGACCAAGAACTCACTTTTCTTTAATCGCGTTCAGCCCGCGCAGTGGATCCCTACGGGACTGCTCCCCTGTGCCCAGGCACGGCACAGCCCCATCCCATCGCTGCTGCTCGTGGCTGCCGTCCCTTCCCTGTGCCGTGCTGAGTTCACACCCGTCCTGTTCCCGTTACGTTAGTGTCCGTCTGTCCACCTGGATGAGATCGGGGCTTCACGCCCGACAAACTGGAAATTAGTTTCAGATTCCAAACCCAAAGGACCTGAAAGTCTGCCAGGAATATTTAGGAGAGGAGCGGAACCCAGTCTGCCATGGCTCCATGGGGCTTCGTGGCACGAGGGTGTCAGGGGCGTGCGTTCGGCCCATGGGGGCTGCCAAAACCGTGCCGACCCCAGGCAGTGTGGTTCAGAGGTGAAGCAGCTGTCCCACCCTAAGGGCGCTGTTGGCTCTCTGGGGAGCAGGCACAGCCCCGGATGGCAGCGCTGCTCGGCTGGGCCCCAGGAGGCTTCCCAGGGCCTTGTCCTCCTCTCCTCACTCAGGTAAAGCCAAGCGAGCCAGCGGGGCCGTGCCGCTGCTCCTGCAGGCGGTGCCGACAGCTGCCTTGGGTGCGGGGCTGGCAGTGGGCACAGCCCTGGGTGCTGCTGGAGGGCACAGCCCAGGGGCGCTGCTGCTGGGCACTGCCCAAAGGAGCCCCAGGGCCTTTCTCCATGCCGTGAGCCGCCTTCTCGCCCCTTCCTTCCATCACTCTTCCTCCTCTCCTCCTTTGTACATAAGAATGAAAACTATGCATTTAGCAAACAAAGAGAAAGCACTTACCCTTTTCTATCCAGCTGCGTTTGGGTGCATTCAAAGGTCCAGAGGCTAATTTTGAGACTTTGCTTAGCCTTCTGGTTTATTATTGTGGTGTGGTTAGCTTTACAATACATTTGGTAACTATTTGCTAAAGACAAAGAAGCAAAAGGTAAGGAATAGCTACTTCCACGTGTTAAAAAAAAAAGAAAAAAATGAAAAAAAAGAAAAAAAAAGAAAAAAAAAAGAAAAAAAGAAAAAAAAAAAAGAAAAAAAAGTGTGTAAAGATCTACTATTTATAGTGTGAACCAAAGACGCTACCTCACTCGATTTCCATTGGTGATTTTAATCACATTGATGATACCAAAGAATACCAAAGATTTTTCATGCACGGCCTCGGTCTGTGAAGGGAACTCCTCCCCCCCCTCCTCGCCTCTCCCAGTGCGTAGATGCGTCTGCTCCTTGTAGCGATGACGGTAACCTGATGAATGCTTCTCTTACTACAACTCTACTGCTGACGATGATAAGGATAATAATAATAAAGCTCTAGGCAAACATGTTGCAAACTTTGTAAACTCCTAGGACGAGTGCCTTGCTTGAACCAAAGTGTTAAACCGCTGTTGACCTCTTTATCTCTCACCTTATACTCTTTGAATACCTCAGCCTGTTAGAAAGGCCACTAATGAAAAAAGGAATAATTCTTCACCGTGGTGCTTTTTGCCGTGCAACCATGCAATGAAACTTTCTTTGATACCAAAGGAAAATGTTTTTTTCCACTTTCTTGCTGACAAACCAAAGGTTCCTTCCTCCTTCCCCCGCAAGCAGCGTGAGTCCCTCAGCCCAGACAGGCCGTGCATTGCTTTTACCAATTCCTCCAAATACCTCATAGTAATAAATCGTTAGGGTTACGTTGTATAGAGAGTCTATGTGATAAGGCAGAACTTACTAGTTTGATAATTGTTAAGGTTACTTAAAAGAAGCTTTATAATTCTTATTTATTTTGTAGGGGTTGTTTTGTTTGTACATTCCTTTTTTATTGCTGTGGTCGGGTTTGGGTTTCTTCTAATTCTCTTTTGGCAGAACTTCTCTGTTATACTCAAGGAAGATCCTATTCCTGGAAACGCTTCTAAGTGGGTAAAGATCGCTGGTTGCAATGAACGCGAGAAGGGGAAAAGCGGCTTTGATTTCTTTTGTTTGGGTTGGGATGCTTTGTGTTTGCTAGTCGACGTTCTTTTCACAGGGTAAAAAAAATATTATCTGCTGTGATAAATGGTTCCTATTTTTTCTCTATAATGTGCTGTGATTTTTAATTTAATTACATTTTGTATACACTTATTTAATCACTGCTTTAATTTATGACTATGTAGTTTAAAAAGAAATTGTATATAGTAGATTCAAAAATGGCCAAAGCTTTATGTTACAATCTTTTCATTCTCGATGCCGAGATAAACTGAAGGAGAGTGCTTCTCTTGACTGCAGGGTGTGTCTTCAGGCTTGTCTTGGCATGCACTTCCACGCGTGTCCCAAACACTGCCAGGTTATCCCCCAGCCTCCCTCCCCTCGGCCCTGTTCATGCCAAAATGAGTGTTCCAAGGTAGTGCTTTTGTCACATAGAGAGCAGAAAGGCATTATTTAGCACATTCTCCTTTAATTTATTTGTCTTTTTTTTTCTAGAAAGGTTCCTTAGGGGGTCAGACCCGCGTGTCCAAAGCATTTTGGTTGGTTAATGCTTCGAGGCACCGGCGTTTGTGAGACCCGGGGCACCCGTGGGGCGGGTGGCTGCTGCCAGCTCGGTGTGTGCCCACGGGCTGCACTCCTGGGGGGCAGATGGGGGCAAATGGGGGTGGCAGGGATGGCAGGGATGGCTGCACCCAGCTGGCAGTGCTCAGGCCCTGGCCGCCGCCGGGCCACCTCAGTGCCACCCATGGTTGTGGGCTCCTGGAGGGGGCAGCTCGGGGCCGCAGCAGCACTGTAGGGCCCCGTGTTGGCCGATGGGCAGAGGTGCCACCATCCCGCTGGGGGACCGCGTGCCACCCCGCTCAGCTCCAGAGGGAACAGCAGTTTTGAGTTGAGGAGAGTAATGACAATGATAATTCTGCAAAGCTGACGGTGGCATCACGGCACAGAAAATAGGATGCCGCTCACTTGTATTTTATTTTGCGTAAAATAATAGGTTCTGTTTCAACTAAATGTTGTGTATGACATGATTTGTGACGGATGTAAATATTTCTTTCCATGCACAGTAGGTGAGCTCCAGGTGTACGTTGTTTTTGTTCAGGGGATGTCGGAGGGGTTGAGGGAGGGAAGGACGAGGGCAGGGTTTGAGCTTTTGGTCAGAAGTTACACTTTCTAGATACATTTTTATACTTCAAGTATTGAAATGGGGCAATAAAGATGCTCTGAAATGCAGGATCATTAAATGGTCTGTTGGTAAGCATTGGCTAAATGTCTGCTTTTAATACATAAACCGATGCCGTGCAATGACTTATGTGTCACGTGGAGGGAGGAGACAAAGTATTAGTCTGCGAATCCAGCATTAGCTATTGAACACTGGACAGAAGTATACTTAGGAAAAAAAAAGAAAGTTTCCTTTTTCTGTTTTAGTCGTTTGATTTCTCATGGTATGTTCTGCATTTATTGCATAATCGTTGTGGAATCATTTTAGTTTCGCAGTACGAACCGAACGGCAGTATTAAACGACAATAAACTGACGGCGTTGTCTCTCACTCGCTTTGCTACTTGTCTTCATCCCGTGCCCGCTGCCCAGCCCGGCCCTGGGTCAGCCCGGCCCCGCCCCTCCTAGCCCCGCCCCCCCCGCCCCCCTTAGCCCCGCCCTCAAATTGAGCCCCGCCCCCTTCGGGCCCCGCCCCCTTCCCGTGTGGCCCCGCCCCGCCGCCAGCCCGCCCGCGCCGCGCAGGGGGCGCCCGAGACAATCAGCGGCTGCGGCAGCGGCGGGGCAGCGCCCACCGCGCGGGCGGGGCGGGGCGGGTGGGAGCGGGCGGCCGCGGCGCCCTGCTCGGTTGCCCTTTAGGAAGCAGTCGTAGTTTATGCGTCGTATCTGCATTTCAGACCGATTATTGTACCTAATGACGGTTGGTTGCTAATATTTCCTCAATCTCTCTCTTAGTCAAGCGCTTCTTCTGTATTTTCGTGTGTAGCGACGTGTAATGCGCTAGGCATTATCGGCTTTGTTTCAGAGTATCTCCTGTACTGCGTTAAATTTCCTTACGTTCCTTTTTTTAAGCTTTGCTACTGTTCTCACTTTATGCCGTGCAATATCATCTGCTGTGTTTGCTAAGCAAAAAAAAAAAAAAAAAAAAAGGAAAAAAAAAAAGAAAAATGGAAAAAGAAAAAAAAGGAAAAAAGAGCAAGTGATGATGTCATCATGCTTTTCAGTGTTAAAATGTTTCAGCGTTTATGTAGTCACAAAAATGTAGTAAATAAAAGGTTGGATTTTCCAGCACTTTACATTTAGCCATCTCTTGCCTCCTTTGTGTGTGCGGGTATGGATGTCACCACGGTAATCGGCGGGACGGAGTCCACCTTGTGCCCACAGGATGAATGGTTCATTGCAGGAAGGGATATCGTGTTCCTCCCCCGTCACTGCTGTACTGCCCCACGGCCCCACAGGGCCCATCACACACCCCATCACAGGGCACTGTGCTGGGGCAGCCCCACACCACCCAGCCAGCCCCTAATGAGGGATCAGCATCTGCCACAGAGGTAACGGCGTTATGGGCAGTGAGCTGTGCTGCCGAGACGAGGATTGGCCCTTCATCGTACTCCCCTAAATCACAGCATCAGCTGCCTTTATCCCAGTGCACGGCCTAGGTGCCGCTGGCACGGTTTTCTCTTGGGGCTCTGCAGGTTGGGCCTACTGTGAGGTTTCTTGGTGCTGCGGAGTGGAGGAGGTGTGGGGCTCCTGTCGGGGCTCCCCTGAGGCTGCTGTCGTGAGGCTGTGCTGGGAACCAGAGCAGTGCCCATCCAGGGCAGGCACAGGGGAGAGGGAGGACCCCATTCCCAAATCTGCCCCTCATCACCAGAGGTGATGCCGTAGGACCTGCCCTCACAGCATCGCCTGGGCCAAGCGATGTCCCCAAGGGTTCCTTGCTGCTGGGGACACCTGGGGGCCTGCACAGCTTTTTGCATGTCTCAAGGCAAAGTGATTCCAGCACACGCATCCCCTATGTGAGTGTGCTCAGGAAGGCTCAGTGGTGCATGTGAAAAATGCAGAAGCCTGAGTGTCACAGGCTTTGTCTGCTGAGCAGGGCCACACAGCAAGGAGCAGAGGCAGCAAGAAGGAAGGAGCAAAGCAGGTATGTGCTGGGCTGAGCAGCGTGGTGGTGGCAGCTCAGGTGCCCTTGATGCTCTGCTGGTGATGCTGGTAGTTAACCAGCAGGGCTGATGTTGCTCAGAGGAACAGAGCTGAGATGCTATAGGAGCGACTGTGCTCGGCACAGACACCCTGGTGACGTGGGGACGAGGCCAACAAATCTCCCCAGGGACTGGAACCTCCCCAGCGATGCACAGAGATCCGATCTTGGTGCAGCATTCAATCAAGTCGGTGACACGGATCAAAGGATACTGCCTTAATCGCCCGGCTAGGCCGCAGACATCGTTAGTTACTCATTATGATGTGTTGATGCCGGCGCGCTCACTGCCGGTTGTGTACGCTCACTATCAGACATTTTTCTCATCAAATGGGATGTCAATAGCTTAACATCTTAATGAGTTACAGTCAATACCCATTGCAATAAGGCTGGTCTGTTCTCATGATTCTATCTGCCCTCAGGGTTTTCATTACAATGACTGCTTTTTCCAGGTAACTGATAGAGGAGCTATGGAAATTCCATGTAGGAAGGAGCATTTGCGATGCTTCTCACAGCGACAGGCCCAGGGCTGGAGTTTGGGATGCAAAAGCCACATCCAAATTGTCTTTTATTTTAAAAACCTCTGTTACTTAGGAGAGGACAGTAGAAGCTTCCCAGCTCCAAGTTAAATCCTGGATTTGGCTTTTTTTTTTTTGCTGTTTATGGCAGTGAAGACCTGTGTGGTTGCTGGATCTACAGGAAACAGAAAACTTGTCATATTTTTAGAATAGCAAAGAGCTGCTGTGATTCACACAGGAAAATGCCATGTCCTAATGCCCTTCATGCTGGAGGTGTACAGGTGAGAACTGTGACCCCCAGCCCAGCAGTGAACTGCCAGCCAGGCTCCATCTGCAGCAGCAGCAATGGGTGAGTGTTCCCTGTTATCCCCATTATTAGGGTATGGGTAGCATTAAAGATAATGCACTCTGTGTTAATTTAAAAGGGTTGTTTCAATCTCAGTCTTGCTGAGTGGGGAGTCATCAGTGTGAGGATACACATTAAAAACAAATCCCAAGTCACTGAAGAATTGTACAGCCCTGCTTTTTCAGAGCATTTGACCTTCGTAGTGCTTTAGCTTGCTCCTTCCTTATATCCCGTGTAGATTTTTACATTACACCTCACTTGGCAAACACGAATTGCAGGAAGTCAGGAATTGCTGGGAACAGGAGCACTGTGTTCGGGTGTCGGAGCTGCGCCCCACGCCTCAGGGAAGAGAACAGCAGTGCTTGAAGGGCTGGAGGGACCCAGAGCCTCAGCTCTCCTTCTCCAGCACAGGGGAAGAAGTGTTTCCCTCCCCCCCTGAGTGCTG
Organism: Lagopus muta; assembly: GCF_023343835.1. NCBI lineage: Eukaryota > Metazoa > Chordata > Aves > Galliformes > Phasianidae > Lagopus > Lagopus muta. The sequence goes on along the minus strand of NC_064442.1, from coordinate 11,719,884 downwards.
ACACATTTAGTCCAATCTGACTTGCAAAGAGCGTTGTGGGCCTTATGGAAAAGGTGCTACAGAAATCACAGAATATTTTCCTGCTCTCCCTGGCAGGGCAGCATTAGTGTTATGGATGGTCCTGCTGCCATGCATCTCCCTCTGGCTGACAGTGGGAGCAATTCATGTATATAAAGCTAAGGGGACCATTTAGAAGGCTCTTGCTCTAAATAATCTGCTAACACTTGTGATGTATTGAAAGCTGAAAAGCTGAGAAGTTGCTGTTTTCAGGGGATTTTACAGCAGAAATGTGCACACGTGTGGCTTGGGAGCTGCACAGGAAAAGAGCTGGCTCTCAAGCAGTGTATTTTCTTTACTCCTCCTTCTATTTCACAGCCCCCATTATTCATTTTTCAGTTTTACTGGTAGTTTATAAGTTAACCAGCTGTTCTTTAACACTGTTCTCTTATTTCAGGTTTTCTTGATTGGATCGGAAAGAATGCAGACCCAGCCTGGGGCAGAGGGAGCGGGGTGGCCAGAGCCAATGACACAGCCTGCACACAGTAGGGTTAGCAGGCGCCTGTTTTGGGGAAACCCAGCTTATAATTTAGAACAAGCCTCTAATTCTGATTCGGCATTTATATTTGTGGGAAATGCTCCCCAGGAGAGCATCCAGTGCAGCACAGCCACTGGCAGCCCAGCAGCCAACACTGATGCTCCAAATCTTTTTTGTGCGTTG